>NC_073360.2:35200000-35800000 GCF_027580225.2 Misgurnus anguillicaudatus | reverse complement strand
TATATTTAACTTTTTAAAGTAGCTTTCTTCTCTGGCCAACTGTGGGGGGCGCCCCAGCGCTACTGACCAGCCGCCACTGATCCATCCACCATCCATCCGCACCAACGTTTTTGACCAATTTTCAAAACTGCACCCGCCCGCCATCCATTGATTGGGCGATGCAAGGCGCTGATGATAACAGCAGCGAAACTAGAAAGCTCTCAGAATATCAGCAGTGAACTCCATCTCCGATCGGCGCACAGGGACAAAAATAAATAAATAGCCTAAATTAAACGCACAAATTACGTATCCTGCACTGATGTCATCCTGATCTACCACTTTGTAAAACTTATTCCAGGCAACCCTTTTCTGACCTTCTATTTCCTTTGTTTTAATTATAAAGGTTGCTTAGAATGAAGCCTCAAAATGCGTCCTTATTTCTCTGCGCTGTTAAGTCTAGAACGAATGGACCCTTAACAGCCGAGGCTATCCCAAGATTTATTGCACGCATATGCAACGGCTGCATATAAAGGCTGGATATTCTAAAGTAAACAATTAAAACCTTTATTAAATAAACGTGTGTATTTATTAGAAAACTTTTTCTTGTCACTGTTTTAGTATTAAAGTTGTGTTTTGTGTTAATATTATTCTGTTTATGTTGCGTATTTTTCTAAGGTTGATTAATTTGATATGCTGTTGAATAGATTAATCTACATCAACGTGTCATATTTTCTAAAATAAATTAATATTTTTCTGATTACATATTTATTTTAATAAGTCAGTTACGTAAGTTAACTAAGAAACTTTGCTAGCGCTATCTTAGCAAAAACATGTAAGCCACTAAACTTTTTAGCCATGTTAACAAATTTATTGGTTTACTTCGACAGTGCTTACAGTGCTCCTTCCACAATTAAGTTAACAAACCTAAAATAAGTGAGACCAGCAGCTAAATATCCATTTCGCAGTCAGTTTCAAGCGCCAAGACCTCTGCTTCTTCTCCCAAGTTGCATCGGCACATAACTGCTGCGAGTGCCACCAATTGTTTTGGGGTGGAATTGCAGCTGTAATCATTGTTTTATAATAAAATCATATTATTGTGTGTGTGTGTGTGTGTGTGTGTGTGTGTGTGTGTGTGTGTGTGTGTGTGTGTGTGTGTGTGTGTGTGTGTGTGTGTGTGTGTGTGTGTGTGTGTGTGTGCGTGCGTGCGTGCGTGCATGTGTGCTAGTGTTGGGGAATATGCCCCATTTTGAGATCGTCCTTTAGACCTTTCTCACAACTTCCGTATTTATGACCGGAAATACGCAATCGTCGCGGAAATCTACTTCCTCCGCAGTCAAGGCAATGTCAAAAGCCGTATCTGTTCCATTAATTCCCTGTTGACGGTGAAGTTAGACAGAAGTGGATTCAGGCTATCCGATGAGATTAAGGACCTAACTTCACCATAAGAAAGGGGAGCACTTATGTATGCAGCAGACACTTCACTAAAGACGGTACATTTTAGGGCTCACTGGTCGCCTCTTGTAACCAAATGCTGTCTCTACCCATTTTTGTTGGAACGAGTTTACCCCGACACACAAACATACGATCACAGACATTACCAGACAATAATCTTAACTGATAATGATAGCATCCGGCTAACGTTATTGTTGCTACACACAAGACGTTCACTTGGACAACCATAGGCACTAATAGAAGGTAATTGGTACCATAATGCTTCATTCAAAGCAGACTATAATGTTTTAGTAAGGTAGTCTATATCATCTACTATACATACATTATGTGTAAGTGGACACACTAATAATGTGTCGTTTTAGTTAACAGTTCAGTAACAGTTAGACTCGCTCTCTACTTACCTAGAAATTTAATATTTGGCAAATCCGTTAACGAAATTGTGTAGACTCTTTGATCCATTTTAAACTTGCCCGGGTTTATGTTTTTCTAATGTGTTGACGCTTGACAGGAACTCCGCTTTCACGATGATTACATATTTCCGGTTACTGTGAGAAAGGGAGAAAGGTCTATAGTCAGCCTGTGAGATCGCCGATACACGATCATATCGGGGGTGGGGCAGTAGTTTACTCATTTATTTATTTGTTAATTTTTTACTCATTTATGACAAGTTACATGATTGGTGGACAAAAAAGAAGCAAGGGCGACACTGTCATGACCGCAACCTTCTTAAAACTGATGCCATTAATCAGAGTGCGGAAAAGCTCAGGTGCTCTAAAATTTCCTGCGTGCCAGGGAGCGTGAACAAAACACTTGCTGGTTTTAACCCTCTGCGTGCCTAATAACCTCTGTAGTACAAGGAAATGTCAGAGCCTGACCAACGGTGAGCTCGAACTGTTTCACTGCAGAAGCTGGTGGAAGGCTCGATATCTAGCGCCAGTGCTATGATTGGCTGAAACGCTCAGGGGCGGGGAGTGCCTTCCAGGCTCCGTTGAGGGCTTAAAACACCAACAACCGTTTTTGCACAGGCCTACTAAAGGGTTAATCGTGCCACATGGTTATCAACAGTAAAAATTGCAAATTTTACATCTTTGCAAAAGGAAAAACCAACAACAATCAAAAACCATGATAATAAGGTGTCATGGCTCTGCAATCAAAGATGTTATAATGGAAGTCAATGGGGCAAAAACAGCCACAAACAATAAATGAGGGAGAAATAAATAAAATCTGCTGCTGCACAAAAACTAAAAATGCATCATGCCAATGTTTTTACCAATCTTTGACATGCACAAGACAGTGAAAAAGGTTTAAAAAAATCCAGTGCACAAGCAATTTTTATACTGAAAATCTGTCATTTTGTGTGTTTTTCCCCTAAATCAGTGACACCACTTATGAACTTGACAATTAAAGAGTTAAAATCATGGAATTTTTGTAAAGTTTTGATCAGTACTGAGATTCATTAAAAGATTTATACAAAAAAAATTAAATTCAAATATTAATCTAATGCATTTTTACAGCCGTTTAATTTAGTGAATGTTTTCATCCACGAACAGCATGAAAGGGTAGTCAATTTGCCCACGTTGTATTTTTGAGTTTTTGAAAAGCTGAAAAGCATTTTCTTAAAATATGTGTCAATATAAGATTTGTCACCAAAAATCATTCCATTTGCTAAAACAGAGAAAGTTGTGGCCAAATTAAGATTTAAAAAACCCCTAGTGATGAAAACATCCCGAACAACACATAAAGGTTAAGTCTCTCCGGTAGTCAAAGCTTTTTATATTTGGATTTAAATGTTGAGTCTTTGGCAGCATCTTATATTATCCTGCACTTGACATTTAAAGTAAAAAATATTTTTGTTTTCTCCACAGATTTACTGATGTTTTCTCCAAGAAAAGGGAATCTGTTCAGTTTCTGATGAATCTGTTCACTGCAACATTAGAGTTTGACACAAATACAGAAGAAAAATACACTGAACTATTAACATCTGTGTGCAACTACAAAACTTTCCCTTGTGAAGATTTGTATGTGTTTACATCTGTTCAGTCAAATTTTCTGCTGGATCTGTACTCACATGTGAAGGACTATGAGAGTCAAACAGGCAGGAGTGTCCTACCAGCATTACAGTCAATTTATCAGTCATCTCCTGCAGTCTGGACCATAAACCTCTCAGAGAGAAAGACCTCCATCCTCCTAGAAGTGCTGAAACTCCAAACAGAGAAGAAACCAGTAGAGCTGATAGACTGGACAGATGATGAGAGTGAAGTGAGAGGATTCATTCAGTGTCTGCCATACATCTCACAACTGAGGTAAGATTAAAGCAATTTACACTGCAACAAACTCATTTGTTTGACTTTGTCTGCGTGGCACCAGTTTTGGCATTTGTTGTCATTTTTTACTCCCCATCTAAAGATATTTGTGTTTGTCAGCCAGCTTGTGAAATATTTAAGCAATGTAATCTAATGTTTCATCAAATAGAGCTTTCAGACATTTCAGTGAACTAAAACAGTCAGTTACCATTTTGAGGAACAAAAACAGTGTTCAACAGCTAAACAGTTAAATGTTAGGTCTAGGTAGAACTGCAGCTCTTTACTCATCTTCCTCAAACAGTAAATATATAAATCATATTCTGTATCTCATCGTTGCAATCAAAAGACTACTCATTCTTAAGTGCGTTAAGATGTTTAACAGCACATGCTTTTTTCCCGGCTGTATTATCAGAAGTTATTAATGTCAAATTCAACAGAAGCGCTAACTGGTTAAAACAATAATATTTTTCAACATGTTTAAATATGATTGTTGTCTCTCACTGTGTGTAAGTTTGTTGTCACTGTGTGAACACAACAGTTGGTAATTCCCAACTCTCTAAATCCAACTCCCATCTCTTACAGTGTGAATAAGCCTTTATAGGAAAATACCCCTCTGCATGTGATTTTATTAGGGGTTAACTAATTATACCGTGTCAACTAATTTGACGTAAAACGTGAAAAATGGATTTGAGGCTGTATCTTCGCCAAACTTGTGCCCATTGACACAACACTTGGTACTTGTAGTGGCAGTCTGGAATAGAGGGTGCATGCACAGTTTTGTCGCAGCACCACCTAGTGGTCAGAGAAATATTTTACATGCCTATAACTTCAGCTGTGGTTGATGTATTTTCTTGGGGGTTCTGGGAGTTTCCTTGGAGTCCTGAATCGTTGCAGAGTCCTGTGATACCAACAATGCCAGGTTTCGCCTTATGCTTAGTCCAGCGCTTAAAGCAACACAATGTAGTTTCCATGTAAAAATGACTTGCAGCTCCCCCATGTGGTTGAAAAGCGCAACAGTGCCTGGTATCAGACACTCTTCTGCAGGCAGGGGGAGGGGCGGGGCTGTGTTTCCTACCCTCCACCGCCACTTTCAGAGTGTGCTTGTAGCAGCTAGGAGGCTGCTCAGGTTGCAGCAACAATACAATTTTAGAGACATTTTTTAAATGTAAAAAAACTACATAGTGTTGCTTTAAAAAATAATCGCGAATATCTCCATAAACGTTATTCGGATCAATTTCAAATCATTTTTTTCCCATATACATATAGCTTCTGGACTACATTCTGATGTAACATCTGATGTATCAAAATCTCCATCTGAAATGGTAACTTGAATATTTGTGTTTTTAGACATAAATGTTTATAACATCCTCAATGAAATGAAATATTTTTACCAGATTTGACATGCTGATTTAAGGGCAGAGTCTGATGGCAGAGAAAAAAATATGTTGTACCTGCGCCACTAGTTGGCAAACTTAGATCTAAAATCATGAGCCATCTTGGATAATTCCTTTCATGGCTCATGAAGTATAATCATTGGTGGTAGTGCTGAGCGATAATTTGATAATGATAATTCATTATCGGAGCCTTGCGATTCAGAATAAATTTTAGACAGATATTTTTAATGGGGAACTCGATGCATCTAATGAACAATCCCTCTCATATAGCATGCTGTATCCTATAACCACAACAGCCCTGCACCCTATAGTTAACAGTGAATCACATCTTCTGAGTACGCATAAAACCATTATCTCTACTATATTTCTAAAGCTTTGATGGTCACATACGCTCATAATTAAGTCAAAATGTCCATTGGCATATATAAATGTGTATAAAAAGGTTATGTGTAAAGTGAAAAGTTTAGGGAAAAAGTGGTTAGGACGTATGAATCCATTACTGTAGGCTTTCAAACTGACAGCTTATTTGTCTTTGCTTATTTGATCACTTACTGTTTACTTGATTATTTAATTACTTGAGAACTTTTTACTATTCATTTAATATTAGGCAAGCATTATGTTAGTGGTCACTTCTGATTAAAGGCAATCCTTTATTCAGCCGATCTAACTCCTTTGGAATAGAATCAAATTGTAGTTCGGGGTTCCTCTGACGACTGTTGTTACAGCCAATAGCTGTGAACCTCCTAGGAGTGTTTTATTGATTTTCATCTGGTAGCTGCGGCTCCTGTGACCATAGACTTAAGTGACCGGACACAAAAATGGCGTGACGAAACACATTGACATCACGTGGTCCAGATGAATACTCCATGCCACAAATGGAACTATCCAACTTTGTGTCTTTATGATGTTCTGATACAAAGATATATGCTTTTTTAATTCAGTTGGTAAGATACTGCTTTTGGTTGCTAGGTAGTGGCTTAGCAGCTGCCAGTGACAATACTCCAAAGGCTGCTTTGTAGAAGTAGGTAGAGTACCCAATCTAATTAGTTACTTGTGTAAGAGTAAAAAAGTATTACATAAGAAACTACTCAAGTAGTTAGTTACTACTGTTGTTACATCCAATCTGATAGAGAAGAAGCATAAAAACACTGAATTTCAGACTTTCAATTTTGAAGAGTCAATTGTTTAAATGCAGCGCTTCGGAACGCTGTGTTAAATCGCTTATGAATCAACATGCAATGTGAGGGCAACAATTGTCTTAATTGAGTGCTTAAGCCAGTGTGCACAGGTACTTCTGACGGCCGTCCGCCAGTCCTAAGCTGAGCAACGTAGCTCTTCCTCCATTTAAAGGGATAGTTCAGCCAAAAATTATATTAAAGCCATGATTTACTCACCCCGAAGCCGTCCGAGATGCATATGTCCATCATTTTTCAGACGATGACATTTTCAGTTATTTTAGAAAATGTTTTACATCTTTCAGTTAATCAAATGTGAAGTTATGGGGTCCACGACCTTCAAGTCCAAAAAATGTGCATCCATCCTTCATAAAAAAAATAAATACAAACGGCTCCACGATGATAAGCAAAGGCCTTCTGAGGGTAATCTGTGCAGTTTCGTGGTAGAAATATCCACATTTAACTCTTTCACTGCTTGAATGATGGGTTTATTGTTATTTCTAATGAAAAACACAACAGCAAAACAATCTCACTTATATTAAACATTATATATGTATATTAGAATAAAACAAGTAAGCACACATTGTCAGTCAGCTCACCGCACAAACTCTGACATTAATAAATTAAATCTGACCTACTGGTCTGTGATGTGATGCGCGTTCAGCTTGCACTAAATTAAGGCAGTGGGCAAGTGATCTAATCAGTGAGAGGCTAAAGCAAAACTATCGCAAAAAAGCCTAGCTGGTGAATGATCTCAGCTTCAGAGTGGATAGTGACGAGCTCTCTGATCTCTGCTTCTGTCCAATTTGCTGACATTTCTCATCAAGAATGTTAATCTTTGTTTAAAAACCTTGTTTTAATGAGCTGAACCATAACTTCATGTTGTGATGACTAGGGATGGGAATTGATAAGAATTTAACGATTCCGATTCCATTATCAATGCTGCTTATCGATCCGATTCCTTATCGATTCTCTTATCGATTCTCATTGGGTGAGGGAATAAGTACAAATTTGTATCTTTGTATTAACTCGCTTTAATATCTGTTCAGAAGACACAGAACAAAGTATACACACATTATGTGTAGCAACATCAGAACAAACTTAAAAGTAGGTGAGCTACTTCTTAAAGTCCAGGGACCTATAGCTTAGGGCAGTGTTTCTCAACCAGTAAATATATGATAGGACTAGGAACTGACATAAAACATGCAACTTTTGGTCATGCATGCATTTGTTATTTTCTTTTGAAAAGATATGATGCTGGACAAAATACAGCAAATTAACCTACCGAAATGCAGATGCATCTACTGTGGCAAACTGATGCAAACCCTTTATCACAAACTTAGTCACTGCTCGGCAGAGGTGAACACTACTTGAGTATTTTAGTTTCATTTTCCAAGCATCTGTGCTTTATCAGAGTGTTTTACTTCACTAAAAAATGTTCACTACATTCTAAAGCATAGAATCATACTGTGTATTTATTTATATTGCATATTAAAATTGATTGAATACATAATTACATACAAATTGTGTACTTTTACTTTTCTTAAGTAAAAGTACTTTTTACTTAAGTAAAAGTAAAAAACATTACTAGATTTTTAATGTACTTAAATATTAAATATAAACTAAAAACTTGAAATTATGAAATGTAGTTAAAATTATGATAATATGCTTTGGAATGTATGTTTTCAAAAAAATACAAAAACACTGATAAAATACAAATACTTAAAAAAGTACTTTTAAGTAGAAATACTTAAGTAGTGTCCGCCTCTACTGCTCGGTGAAATGTATCCTCGCCTCGGTCATTTTATTCCTCCCTGCCTCTGTAAACGGAGTAGCTAGAGGTGCACGAGAGATACTTTCTGCAATCTCTCTGAGCCAGTGTGAGAGCCAGCCAGACTCTGGCCGTCAGCAATTTGATGGACAATGACAACGGAGATTATCCGCATAGTAAAAGTTTACACAATGAAATGGCACTCACATTAACATTAACACATTACCTTCTACATTAATAACAAATGGCGTCCCGTTAGCTCCGCTGGTGCTTGACTCACTGGTGTTGTTGTGTAATAGTGTATCAAACACGCGACAGTCCTGCAACATCCTGCAACGCGACGTATTGTCGTATGTTCGCGTGAAATATAAGTTACTGATTCAACTGTTTCAGTGTTTCGCGAAGCCTCGCTCTGCCCACCACAAAATATAACCAAACTTTGGATCGTTCTGCCTCGATGCAATGTTTGCTGCGTTCTAAACCAAAACAACACAGCGTGTGTGTGACGTCATGACACATTTGCAACGAACGAGCGGAACCGATAAGCAGAATCGTTAAGCAGGCATGATTACGGTTCAAAGGAATCAATTCACTGGGAACCGGTTCTTAAGTAGAACCGGTTCTCGATTCCCATCCCTAGTGATGACACGCCTGTCCTCACTACGACACAACCCTTATGGCATTGTTTCTGGGTCTTGTTCAAACAGAATGCTTTCGGGGAATGTTACGGCAATGTTACTAGGTCCTCTTTATAGGAGCGATCCCAGACGTGTTTGTGTTCACACAGAAGCCCCTCTGCCAATTTTACAGACATTTTCTGGGACCAAAATGCTCTCTGAATGGGGTTAATCGGTTATTAAAACAAGACGTCACCACTGATATTTATCTGATTAAAGAACAGTATGAAAACACCAAGTATTCGGTTTCATGTACAGACAGGAACTAAGTCCAGTAAAAAAGACCATGCTATAGGATAGCGTTAAGATTAAATAAAAAAATATATTTAGTATATTAATATATAAGTAATGAAATGTACTTGATGCTTTGTTTGATGTTTATTTTACTGTGTTGATTTGCTTACCTAAAAGACATTTTTTAAGATAAAATGTGAAAAAAAATGATGTATGGCTTTTCAGGTCATCCGTACTTTTTTGATTGGATGGTTAAAAACGCCTAATCCCAGTTTGAAAATGCCCCAAAAATGGGAAACGCCCCCTTTTTTGTTCCGCAGAGATTTATACTTCCTCTGGTTTAGTGTTCCCCTATTTAATGCCATTGTGTCTGATGTCTTGTACTGAATCATTGTGTGTCCTGTGCAACACCATCAGGAGTTCTGTCTTGTTTGGCCTGTATTGTACGGAGCCCATCTCATGACATGGGAAAACTTTTTTTTTCGTGGCCACGTTTTAGTAATTCGTTCCCTCGTTTAAGCTAAATCGTGCCCACGTTTTAGTAATTCGTTCCCTCGTGGGCACGATTTAGCTTAAACGTTTTATTAACTCGTTATAATAATTAAAAAAAAACATTGGAACATTAACATGACGCTTAATGCATAAATACAGTGCTATTTAAAGATCAAGTTTACTATATACCTTATTAATGAGTCATACTTCATACTTCAGTTTTATGAATTCCTGTGCAGAATTAAAAAAAACCTTAACACAACCTTAGGGACATTAACATGACGCTTAATGCATGCTAATGCCTTAAATACAGTGCTATTAAGATCAAAATCCCTTTATTAATAAGTCACATATTCCGTTTTATTTATTTCTGCCCAGAACTAAAAACATATTGGGACATTAACGTGAGCTGGCTCATGAATACAGTGCTATTCAATTCAATTCAATTCAATTTTATTTATATAGCGCTTTTCACAAGTGTTAATTGTTGCAAAGCAGCTTTACATGAAAAGATGTAGATGAGAACACAGATAATCAATAGATAATATAAGAAGTAGAGAAAGCGGTTAAACCGTACAAGCGAGCATATTAATAATGTAACGTATACAGTAAAGTGCTAAGTTAAGCCAAAGTTGGCTGACTCTCCCTGGGACTAAAAACCCTCTAGGAAAAAAAACCCAATGGGAAAAAGTCCTAGAAGGACAAAAACCTTCTATATAAGGATCAAATTCATACAACGCTTAACGCATTAATACAGTGCTATTTAAAGATCAAGTTTACTATATACCTTATTAATGAGTCATACTAGCCTAGTTTTATTAATTCTTGCGCAGAATTTAAAAAATATAGCTTAATGCATGCTAATACATTAAATACAATGCTATTAAAAGATCCTATATACCTTATTAATGAGTCATACTTCATATAGTTTTATTAATTCATGTGCGGAATAAAAAAACCTTAACACAACCTTAGGGACATTAACATGACGCTTAATGCATGTTAATGCATTAAATACAGTAAAAGATCAAAATCACTATATACCTTATTACTAAGTTATATACATATTCCGTTTTTTTATTCCTGCCCAGAATAAAAAAAAACATATTGGGACATTAATGTGACGCAGTAATTAATTAAACTAAATAATTCAGTGGCTTAAATATCTCTAAAATAAAATAACTTAATAAAATGTCTTTGTCACTTGGGTGATTTTTTTTTTTTAGTTGGACAAACCAAAATAAATGACAGAATTAATTACTGCGTCACGTTAATGTCCCAATGTTTTTTAATAATGTGCAGGAATAAATAAAACGGAATATGTATATGACTTATTAATAAAGTGATTTTGATCTTAATAGCACTGTATTTAACGCATTAGCATGCATTAAGCGTCATGTTAATGTCCCTAAGGTTGTGTTAAGGTTTTTTTTATTCTGCACAGGAATTAATAAAACTGTATATGAAGTATGACTCATTAATAAGGTAGAAAGTAATCTTGATCTTTAAATAGCACTGTATTTATGCGTTAAGCGTCATGTTAATGTCCCGATGGTTTTTTTTATTATTCCGGGCAGGAATGAATAAAACGGTTTAAGACCCAAGATGTATGAATTTGATCCGTATATTGCACTGTATCAATGCATTAGCTACGTTATGTCCCAGTGTTTTTTATGAAATTCTGGGAAGGAGTTAATAAAACTGTATATATACACGAGCCATAAGATGTATGAATTTTATACTTAATAGCAATGTATTAATGCATTGAGCTGCGATAAGCGTCACTATTCCGATGATTTTAATGAAATTCTTGGCAGGAATTTATAAAACTACATTTAGTCATTAATAATGTCTATAGTGAATTTGATCTTTTAATATATGTGTTAGCATTGTGTTAATGTCCCGATGGTTTAAATGAAATTCTGGGCACTAATTCATAAAATGTGGCACGATTTAGCTTAAACGAGGAAAACAAATTAATAAAACGTGGTCACGATTTAGCTTAAACGAGGGAACCAATTAATAAAACGTGGTCACGATTTAGCTTAAACGAGGGAACCAATTAATAAAAAGTGGTCACGATTTAGCTTAAACGAGGGAACGAATTACTAAAACGTGGCCACGGTTTAATAATTCGTGGGAACGAATTGCTAATTCGTGGCCACAATTTAAAAAAAATGTTTTACCATGTCATGAGATGGGCTCAGTAGTATTGTTATTTGTTATTATTTGAATTATTGCCTTGTTTAACCCCTTTTAAGGGAGTTTTTGTTAACTAATAAAGAATTTGCATTTCAGATCTGGGGTAAAATAAAAAAGATTTAGTTTTTACTCCAGACATATAAAAATAATATATGTTCTTCATTATAAATGAATTATTTGTTATATAAATGTTTTTAAATGAAACATTACAGTTATTTCAATACAGTATTGGTACAACAACGTTTGGTGTGTTTTTTGTTTTTGTTTAATCAGCTCTTGTATTTAGTGTCCACTAGTAGCAGTTTTGTTGAATTTTGAAATGTTCAGTTTTAGGGATGTGTGAAACAGAAATTTGTAATAAATCATAATTGTACCCAATACAAGAAGGTTTTATGAAAAAGCTTGTAGCGATTCAGCGGGAGGAGGGGAATAACGTTATTTCAAACACTATGAACCTCCGACCGAAACACTACGGGGATTCCCAAGGGAATCTTATATTTTAGCTCAAAAGGGAATATTATGTATAATTAACTGTAATTAACTATACAAATTTATTAGGTTTTACCTGGCGTAGGAGAATTAATAATAACAATTAATTAATATGTTCGTCCACCGAAGACATATATCCATAATCGTATATTAAAGTCTAAGAAATGTTAATTTCATGGCCTTTGAAATGAACTTTCTTACTGATGTACAGTGCTACTCGCAGCTTGTAGCTGGATCAAAAGGCAGAAATAGTGACTTTAATTTCATGATCATTGAACACAGAAACAATTCAATTGTGAAAATGCAAAACCGGTTTATTAACTACAAAACGAAGTACACACAACGACTAACTAAACATACACACATACAACAACATAAAACATAGATGAGAAAGAAAGATTGAAAAAGCTAGAGAAAGAGTATAAAGATTGGCAATAGCACTATTGCTTAACGTCTGCAAAAAAGGATCGCCTTAATTTTCATAAGGGGTAAAGCTTAAACATCAGCGAGTAAAACAAGCGTATACTTGCATTTGGCTCTTTGTGATGCTGTGCTATGTTTCTGATGCGCGCGGGTGCGAGCAGGGAGAGAGAGAGAAACCAGGTGTGTTCGTAAGATGACAGAGTCCATTAGGTTATTCCGTATGGCGGATTATTATGAAGGTATATTTGGTGCAATACAACTGCACACCTGTGACAGTGGAATTTGTATTTGTAGGGATTATCCACACATGTGTATCAGTAAATTTGAAGTCACAGATGAAGAGTTGCAAACTTGTAGATTTTTTTTCTTTCCCTCAAATACAACACAACAGTTACACATTCACAAATCCTTCAGTGCAGCTGCACAAATCCCATTTTACAAATCACAAATTAAGAAACTCACAAGCTCACGTTTTTGCTACAATTGCTGCAGTAAATATGGTGCAAAACCTACTTGAACACCTGCATCAAAGTATGTGAAGTCACACACAAATTTTGTACATTCGCAAATCAGTTTGTGCATCTGTGCGCTGAGAGTTGCATGTGTGTAAAAAAAAATTTTCACAAATATTTTTTTATTTTTTAAATATTTTCTAGCACAAGCACAAGTACATAAATACAACTGCTTGAATCTGCTGCTACGAGTTTCAAACACTCTTTTTTTGTGTGCTCTCTGTTTTGCACCAAATATCTCGAGATAAATGGTGCGAAAGTAATTTGTATACCTGTAGGCTATGTTCAGCACTGCCCACCAGGTGGCCCCCAACACTCACTGAAGCAGAGTTTATTAATTACCAGCAATGTTTCAGCAAGGTAAATCGCCTTTATCAAGGTATTATTTTCACCAAGTGGAGAAAAATATAAATGGGAGTGCTAATTATACACAGATGAAGGTAATTACATACAATATTCCAATGATTCATTAGTAAACAAAATATAAGTTCCATAAATCTCAAATCATCAATATAAGTAGATTAAAAAATACAAGCAGCAAATACACAAATAGGCCTACATTTAAATAAGATACATGCTTTTTCTTCTAATATACTAATTTGGATGATTATTTCTGTCTTTTTGAATCGGGTAACTGAACAACTAAATTGTTTTTATTATTGTCTAAACAGTTGTTCTGATTTCTTAGCATTTACCCTGGATGCTAACCCAAATCAAATCAGCTTTTTAGACTTGTGGGTAGCTCGTAATTTTTTATATAGGGATCCGATTAAAAAACCTACAGCTCGTAATACACTATTGAGAGTGGATTCTTATTGTCATGAGCAGGGCCATATAGACGATTTTATAAATATCAAGGTCCATATGTATTTTTCTAGGGCATGCACCCCAGGAATAAATGTCTTATTTCTCTGCTTTACATATATGAATTATAACACATCAGAAAACCAAATAATCGAATAACTATAGATTTCAAACCATGTCAGTATGCACAAGACTTGTGTTGTTTATTAGTAATACATTGAAATAATTATTTTACCATCCTGGGCACATTGCTGTGTCAGTAAAGTAAACATAGGCTAACTGAATATATGTGAATGTAATCTAGGAAATAAATTAGTTAGATCTGACCTCTCTTCTCCATCTATACCAACAGAAACCACTTTAACACTGTCATTGTTGAAAATCATATGTAGGAAAACAAATAGAGAGTATAAAACACGCATCGTGAAACATAAGAGTGCAATAATATGCAGAAATATGAACCTTCCATTAGCACTGCATTTTGTTGAACTTAATCATCCTATAACTTCATTATTGTATATAGGAATTGAGAGGGTATTTTCATCTAGAAGTTCAGGTGAGTTGGATCATTTTTTACTTAGACAGGAGGCCTTTTAGGTATATTAAATGCGAACATTGGCCACACATGGTTTAAAAGAAGATTTTGATTTGGGTTGTTTTTATAGGTATTATGATATTAAAAATGAATGGGTCTTATATCATTTGGTATATTATTTATATGTAGGCCTATTTGTGTATTTGCTGCTTGTATTTTTTAATCTACTTATATTGATGATTTGAGATTTATGGAACTTATATTTTGTTTACTAATGAATCATTGGAATATTGTATGTAATTACCTTCATCTGTGTACAACTAGCACTCCCATCTATATTCTTCTCCACCTGGTGAAAACAACACCTTGACAAAGGCGACTTACCTTGCTGAAACATTGCTGGTAATTAATAAACTCTGCTTCAGTGAGTGTCGGGCGCCACCTGGTGGGAAGTGCTGAACATAGCCTACAGGTATACAAATCACTTTCGCACCATTCACCTCGAGACACTTGGTGCAAAACAGAGAGCACACAAAAAGGAGCGCTCGAAACTCGCAGCAGCAGATTCAAGCAGTTGTATTTATGTACTCGTGATTGTGCTAGAAAATATTTCAAAAAGAAAAAAATATTTGTGAAATTTTTTTTTTACATGCAACTCTCATCGCACAGATGCACACACCGATCCGCGAATGCAAAAAACCTGTGTGTGACCCCACATACCTTGATGCAGGTGTTCAAGTAGGCCCCGCACCACATCTACTGCAGCAACTGCAGCAAAAAACGCGAGCCCGTGAGTCTCCCAATCTGTGATTTCCAAAACGGGACCTGTGCAGCTGCACCGAAGGCTTTGTGAATGTGTAACTGTTGTGTTGTATTGGAGGGAAAGAACAAAAATCTACAAGTTTGCAAATCTTCATCTGTGACTTCAAATTTACTGATACACATGTGTGGATAATCTCTACAAATACAAATTGCACTGTCACAGGTGTGCAGTTGTTTTGCACCAAATATACCTTCATAGATTGTTCCACGTAGATTGTCCGAACTGAAGTGCAAAGCCAGGAAAACTGTCCCGAAGAGAGTGAGACAGGGCTCAGAGAAAAGATGATGAATCCGAGGGACTCTGGGTGAGTCTCAGCGAGTTTCCAAACTGCGCTGACTAGTCTCAAAAGCTCAATAAAATGGGTTGAACCTGACATGGTCTGCCATACTTTTTATTTGTGTTTTTTCTGTTAACTTTGACCCCAAGAACCAATAATTGGAGGGTCTGCTCTGCCGGAAATATCGCAGAAAAAAATTGTGGCAATTTTAGTGTATGTACCCTTTATTTTTATCAGAAAATTGTGAAAAATTATTTTTTTCCTCAAATTCTCAGTGGGTTGGGTAAACTGTCAATAAATGCATTCCAGATACACAGATCACATGTGTTGACAACATCCACTGAAAAAATAACTCTTAAAATAAATTTCTGCATAATTTTGCTTCAATTTAATGCAAAAAAGTAGGTGTTTTTTCACTTTTTTCCAATATTTTCATGTTTACTTCATTGGCAATCAACTATTACCCCAAGTTATGACATTAGTCAATATACCATTCTTTTCACCAAACAGTATACTCATTCCACAGAAAAAAATATAAAAATCAAACCAAAATCAATGGATCTGTGATGATTTCACTACTAGTTGGCCATCAACAGGCTCAGAACCTTAATAGAATTTTTGGCTTCTTTCAAAATTCCGTAAGTAGGGGTGTAACGATTCATCGTGCAAATGCGCGTTTTCTCAATGAATGAATTTGAATGAATTACGGTGGAATCCCGGCACATCCGAACGCCAGAGGGCGCTACTGTGCAGAAACTGCCTTTGTGCCACACAAGAAGTAGCATTACAAACGCTATTCCAGGAAATGTCTACACAGGAGTATTTATACGCTGTTCTTCAAATTGTTTCAGGTATTTTCATTATAATAAATAATATTTTGAATGATTTTGTTTAACGAGTGTTGCTTTTTTAAATGCACGTTATAAACGACTCTGACTCATAATGATTTTAGATTGATAAGGACTTCCTACTGACCAAATGTCGTAATACAGGCACAAGCTGTGCATAAAACAAAGAATCGCAGCCTTGCGATTCAGAATCGATTTCAGACAGGCATTTTTAATGAGGACCGCGATTGAATCGTGATTGAATCGTTACATCCCTATCCGTAAGACATACTGGATAACATGATTGTTAATTTCCACATTATTAAACATCATGGTCTAGGGATCTTTTTAATTTCAACATAACCCTGTTCTCCCAATGGAAACGTGTCACACAAAAAATATAATACAGCAAAATTACTTAAATTATTTTATTGCCTCAGATGACAACTATTACAACTTTAAAGAGACACTTCACCCATTTGCATTAAGTTTTGTAGCTTTAGAAACCCAGTCATGTTTTTGAATGGTCATGCATCATTTTCAGTTTCCCCTAAGACGGGAGAAATATGGATGGACTGCGAGGCTATCTTTATGAGCCACAATACAGGGAAGATCAGGTGAGGCAGATGGAGGAACAGGAGGTAGAAGACCGAGGTAGAAAACCTGCCTGTAGAAGGTAGAAGACGAGGTAGAAGACCTGCCTGTCGCAGGCGAGGAGCCTGGACTGACTCGAGCTGGGATGGACTGGTTGTGCCTGTGCTCTTGCTGTGCACCTACGGACACAGAAATGGAGTCTGTCTGCTGCAGAGAATTTCAAAGATGCCAGTTTCTTCTGGATGAAATTTCTACATCAGATGAGGATATGGACGTTTGTGCGGTGAACCACCCAAGCTTCGCAACGCATTAGATTAGATTAGATTAGATTATTTCTTTATTGTCATTTCTTCACATGTTTCAAACATACAAAGCAATCGAAATTACGTTTCTCTCCATCCCACGGTGAAATACAAAAAACATATAATTACAGAAATAGACTATAGCACATCACACAAAAAAGACAAGACATGTAATTACAAGAATACACTAAAATTACAAACATCCAAAGTGTGCAAATGGCATGGTAATATAAGACTTTATCAAAGATAGTATCTGAAATGTGCAAATGGCATTGTAGTGCATAGTTTGATCATAGCAGAATAAATATGTGTGCAACTGGCATGTTAGTGCGAGGACAGTCATGGGGGGGGGGTCAAAATGTGCAAATGGCATGGTAGTGTAAAACAGTATCAAAAACACTATTCGAAATGTGCGAATGGCATTATAGTGCAAGATAGTTCAATGTATGATAGTGCAAGGACAGTCATGGGGGGGGTCATCTTATTGGCGGCCTGGTGATTGAGGAGAAAGAGTTCAGCATCCTAACAGCCTGGTGGAAGAAGCTGTTGCTGAGTCTGGTGGTGCGGGAGTGGAGGCTCCTGTACCTCTTCCCAGATGGCAGGAGACTGAACAGATTATGGGCTGGGTGACTTACATCACTCACGATTGTGGTCGCTTTGCGTGTGAGGCAGGTGGTGTATATGTCTTGGTGGGAAGTGGGGCACCAATGATCTTTCCGGCTGTATTAACTATACGCTGAAGAGCTTTCCTGTTGTATTCAGTGCAGCTCCCACCCCACACAGTGATGCAGCTGGAAAGGATGCTTTCAATGGTGCCTTTATAGAAAGTGCTCATGATGACTGGAGGAGCCCTTGCTCGTCTAAGCCTGCGCAGGAAGTAGAGACGCTGCTGAGCCTTCTTCACCAGAGATGCAGTGTTGGTTGTCCAGGAGAGGTCTTTGCTGATGTGCACCCCCAGGAATTTGGTGCTGCTTACTCTCTCCACATCGGCACCGTCGATGGATAATTGCAGGTGTTCAGTGTTACCTCTCCGGAAGTCAACAATAATTTCCTTTGTTTTGCTGACATTCAGCAGGAGGTTGTTGTTCCTGCACCACGTGGTCAGAAGGTCCACCTCCTTCCTGTAGTGAGTCTCGTCTCCCTTGGTGATGAGACCCACCAGAGTTGTGTCGTCCGCAAACTTAATAATGTGGTTAGTGTTATGGGTTGTTGTGCAGTCGTGTGTCAGCAGCGTGAAAAGCAGCGGACTGAGCACGCAGCCTTGAGGGGCCCCTGTGCTCAGTGTGATGCTGCTTGAGGTGTTGTTGCCAACCCTTACTACTTGAGACCTCTGACTGATGAAGTCCAGTATCCAATTGCAAAGTGAAATACTTAGTCCTAGTTTGTGAAGTTTGCAAATGAGTTGATGTGGAATTATTGTGTTGAATGCAGAACTAAAGTCTATGAATAGCATTCTCACGTATGTGTCTTTTTTGTCCAGATGGGTAAGGGCTAGATGAAGAGCATAGCAGATTGCATCATCTGTAGATCGTTTGGCTCGTTATGCAAACTGGTGGGGGTCCAGGTTGGGTGGGATTATGGATTTGATGTGTGACATGACAAGCCGTTCGAAGCACTTCATAATGATGGGTGTCAGTGCCACAGGGCGGTAGTCATTAAAGCAGGATGGTGCAGGTTTCTTTGGCACAGGTATGATGGTGGCTGCTTTGAAGCATGATGGAACTGTGGCTTGCTTCAACTTTAAGTGTTGAAGATATCTGTGAAGACCTCCTTCAGCTCCTCTGCGCAGTCCTTCAGTACCCGACCAGGGATGTTGTCTGGACCTGTTGCTTTGCGGGAGTTAATAGTGGTGAGTGTCCTCTTCACGCTGGCGGTGGAGAGGCACAGAGGCTGATCATGGGGAGGGGTCTTCTTTGGCCTTGTGTTGTTCTGTTTTTCAAAGCGTGCGAAAAAACTATATAAGTTGTTGAGCAGTGAGGTGCTGCTCTCACTGTTCTGTGGTGCGGGCCTGTAGTCCGTGATGGCCTGAATGCCCTGCCAGAGGCTTCGTGCGTTTCTGCTGTCTCTGAAGTGGGAGGTCATCCTTTGTGTGTAAACCTGTTTTGCTTTCCTGATGCCGCGCGACAGGTTGGCTCTCGCTGTTTTCAGTCCAGATTCATCCCCATCTCTGAAGGCTATGTTTCTAGCTCTCAGTAGCCTAAGGACATCACCTGTCAGCCATGGCTTCTTGTTCGCCCGAATGATGATGTTTGTTGTATGAGTCACATCATCGATGCACTTGGTGATATAGGAGGTTACAGTGTCTGTGTATTCCTCAAGTTCTATCTGGTTGTTATAAGTGGCTGCTTCTTTAAACATTTCCCAATCAGTTTTTTCAAAGCAGTCTTGAAGTGCAGAAATTGCGCCCTCTGGCCACACCCTTACCTGTTTCCTAACTGGTTTGATGGTTTTCACTCTCTGTCTGTGTGCTGGCAGTAGCATAACAGAGATGTGGTCAGAGAGACCAAGGTGGGGGAGGGGAATGGCCTTGTAGGCTCCTTTTTGTGTGGTGTACACTAGGTCCAAGTTGTTTTTCCCCCTTGTTGGGAAATTAACATGCTGGTGTAATTTCGGAAGGACAGTCTTGAGGTCAGCATGATTGAAATCCCCGGCGAGGATGATGAAACCGTCTGGGTACGCTGTCTGTTGTTCACTGATAGCCTGGTACAGTTCGTTTAGTGCTTCATTTCTATCACTGCTGTTGTTAGTGGGAGGTAAATAAACCGCTACTAACAAGATCGTGCTAAACTCCCGGGGCAAATAGAATGGTCGGCACTTCATGATCATGAACTCCACCAGTTGTGAGCAATGTTTACACTCAACTACAGCGTCTCGGCACCACTCGTTACGGATATAGACACAGACTCCACCGCCACGCGTCTTTCCCCCGTCTACGAGAGCCCTGTCCGCCCGGTAGCATGTTAACTGCTCCAGTTGTACAGCAGAGTCGGGAATGTTGTCATTTAACCATGTTTCAGAGAATATAAACACACAGCAGTTACTCACTGTTCGGTTCGCTGACCTTAGCAGTCGTATGTGATCCATTTTGTTGTCCAGTGAACGTACATTTGCCAAAAAATGGATGGTATGGCTGGGCGAGTTGGGCTAGCCGCTAGCCTGGTCCGTATGCCTCCGCGCTTGCCCCTCTTTTTCATCCTCGCACACCGCTTCCGACGCCTCCGTTCCGGGGGAGGAGTAGCAAACGAGTCCGTAGACCGCAGAAGTCCCAACTCGCTTAAAGTCTCTGTTGCATAATCCAAAGCGTTGCAAATCTTGTTTCTACTGATATCCAGCAGAGCTTGTCGACTGTACTTGTGTTTAGGACGAGACAAACAAGTAAGACATTTGTGCAAACACTTTTTAAACGAGCATATCACCGCATGATTGGGACAGAGAGCAGCCGCTGCGTCTGCACGCGCCGCCATTTTGCAGCTGGACAGCAGCATTCTGGATACATATTTTAGAATACCAAAGGTCAACTGGAAGTGACAGCCAAAGCCTGCAGGGACAAACGGACGTCTGACTATAAAGTAAGTGTTTCTGTTTTATTTGGGAGTGGCTTGCAGAGCTGTGCATTGTGGGAGTTGTTGTCTTCCATACAAATGCGCCCTAAAGTCACTTCCTGTCTTTTTTCGGTCAAATAGGCACCACATTTGAAATGTATGTTACATTTTACTACAAATATGACCCACTTTCAATAAGGATTAATGTGCATGATGGGAGTTACTTTGATAGTACTCTAGATGCACTGCGAGCTCATCTCTTTGGGAGCATCAAAGGAAACATGCGTTGCCTTCCACTAACTGAAGATGCCCTCCTATTACACCTTCGCCGATCCCTGCATGTAAGCGGGCACACATGGTTCAGCCAACCTACCCAGCTGTTTGTGTGTGTTAGAGAGAGAGAGGATGGGATCTTTTATCACACTGCTGTATAATCCACCCCGTCGTTCTTGTTTGCTGTCTCCTCAGGTGGTGAGGGTGAAGGTCTGTCCCAAGAGCAGTATCTGCAGTGTGCCACCCTTCTGATTATCCCACCTCACATGGACCTGAATCTAGTTAATTAAGTTATGTTATTTTTTTCCGTCAAAGGGACATTTCACCCATGGAAACATTAATCTTTATTGAAAGTGGGTCATATTTGTAGTCGAAATGTAACATACATTTCAAATGTGGTGCCTGTTTGACCGAAAAAAGACAGAAAGTGACTTTAGGGCGCATTTGTATGGAAGACAACAACTCCCACAATGCACAGCTTTGCAAGCCACTCCCAAATAAAATAGAAACATTTACTTTATAGTCAGACGTCTGTTTGTCCCTGCAGGCTTTGGCTGTCACTTCCGGTTGACCTTTGGTATTCTAAAATATGTATCCAGAATGCTGCTGTCCATATGCGTTGCGAAGCTTGGGTGGTTCACCACACAAACGTCCATATCCTCATCTGATGTAGAAATTTCATCCAGAAGAAACTGGCATCTTTGAAATTCTCTGCAGCAGACAGACTCCATTTCACAGCGAGAGCACAGGCACAACCAGTCCATCCCAGTTCGAGTCAGTCCAGGCTCCTCGCCTGCGACAGGCAGGTCTTCTACCTCGTCTTCTACCTTCTACAGGCATGTCTTCTACCTCGGTCTTCTACCTCCTGTTCCTCCATCTGCCTCAGCTGCTCTTCCCTGTATTGTGGCTCATAAAGATGAACATCCGATTCGAGCATCACGCTTTCGAAATCACCCTCTTCCATATCATATTGATAACCTTCCACCACTGTTGAAAAACATCAAGCCTGGCTCCTCAGCATCTGTTAGCTTAGATTCCAAAAAGATGGCAGCAGTATCATTTATTTTCGTGTATTAAGTCCCACCCACTGATCTGTAATAGGTCTGTAGCATGAGTGGGTCCCATACATAGCACTCCCTGGAAAAATTAGGACGGAGTGTTTGTGGTCTTGGACCCTCGACAAATATGTGGCGGTTCCTTCTTTCAATGGCGCAAAATGATGATTTTTACATCATTGAAAGAAGAAAGTGCAACACTGAAATCTGTATTTCTCCCTTCTCAGGGGAAACTGAAAATGATGCATGACCATTCAAAAACATGACTGGGTTTCTAAAGCTACAAAGCTTAATGCAAATGGGTGAAGTTTCTCTTTAAAGTTTAAAGTCATCTGAGGCAATAAAATAATTAAAGTCATTTTGCTGTGTTATGTTTATTGTGTGGCACATTTCCATTGGGAGAGCAGGGTTGTGTTGAGATTGGAAAGATCCCTGGACCATGGTGTTTAATAATGTGGACATTAACAATCATGTTATCCAGTATGTCTTTTGGAATTTTGACAGTAGCGAGAAATTCTATTAAGGTTCTGAGCCTGTTGATGGCCAACTAGTAGTGAAATCATCACAGATCCATTGATTTTGGTTTGATTTTTATAATTTTTTCTGTGGAATGAGTATACTGTTTGGTGAAAAAGAATGGCATATTACCTGATATCATAACTTGGGGTAATAGTTGATTGCCAATGAAGTAAAGATGAAAATATGGGAAAAAGCCTACTTTTTTTTTGCATTAAATTGATGCAAAATTATACAGAAATGTGTCTTAAGAGTTATTTTTTCAGTGGATGTTGTCAGCACATGTGTTCTGTGTATCTGGAATGCATTTATTGACAGTTTACCCAACCCACCGAGGATTTGAGGAAAAAATATTTTTTCACAATTTTCTGATACAAATAAAGGGTGCATACACTAAAATGGCCACAAAATTTTTCGCGATATTTCCGGCAGAGTAGACCCTCCAATTATTGGTTCTTGGGGTCAATGTTAACAGAAAAAACACAAATAAAAAGTATGGCAGACCATGTCAGGTTCAACCCATTTTTGAGACTTTGGCTCCCCAACTAGACAGGTTAATTGAGCGACTGAGCGCTACTGAGCCACCAGGCGACTGAGCGATGATGGATTGGGTGATAGGCCATTTTTACCTTTCACGTGCCCAGCCCATTTTAGGTGAATGACCAATGTGCGAAATGTTCGATTGCGCGGGAAACAAGCCTTTGTTCTTTCAGACATCACATTTGCGTAGTTGCATAATGATAAGAGTTTGTTTCCATAACTCTTCAAATCAATATTAAATAAAATCGATGCTGCTTATGGTAATATGATACATAGCAATGATTAGAAAATAAAAGGTAGATTAATTTGATACTAGACAAGACATGGGTTTAAGATCACATTGCATAATAATTTCATACCTAAGATATGAACCATGCTACAGTGAACAAAACTTTACTAAAGTGTTAACACACAGTTACATCACATATACACCATCATGCAGTAAAAGGATATAAAATATATATACATTTAAACAGCTCAGTGTGATTTTTTAAATGTGGAATCAGCAGAGATATAGTCTGTGCCCCCTGCTGTGTCTCTGGCGATTGTCGTTCGATGGGCTCTCAGGTTTCTCTGGTGGAATTCCTTTGAACCTCCTTTGACGACTGCATTTGTTTTAATTGTCGCCCATTTTACAACCTTGATAGGTGATAGAGATCTCGCCGATTGTCACAAAAGGAAACAGGGTTATCTAATTATCACAATTTTAGGGCTGTTACGATCCAGACGCCAAATGGCCTCGATCTGACTCCGAGCCATCTGTTACAAGCTCATATTTAAGGCGTTTATTTTATTGTTACATTCTAAACATACTGAATCATCATGTATTGTCTGCCTTCATGCTAATTTAATATTTATTTTATTTTATTGTTACATTCTAAACATACTGAATCATCATGTATTGTCTGCTTTCATGCTAATTTAATATTTTCTTTTTTTTAGTAGTAAATTTCTGATTAACAGTAAATTTAAACTCACAATCTGTTGTTTGCTTTAATCACTTAGAAATCATGTTTTCTCTCTGTTTAGATTTATTAAACCACCAAACGATTCACCTGAACTGTGGGAAGAAAAAAAGAGATTATTTATACAGAATTTATGTCTGCAAGCTGCTGTCTGTCAGAAAGAGACCATAGAGACAACTGTGAAGATGCTGCTGTCATCTGTCAATTATAAGAAATGTGATTTTCTACTGGATCTGTGCTCACATGTGAAGGACTATGAGAGTAAAACAGGAAGCAGTGTCCTACCAGCATTACAGTCAATTTATCAGTCATCTCCTGCAGTCTGGACCATAAACCTCTCAAAGAGAAAGACCTCCATCCTTCTAGAAGTGCTGAAAGTACAAACAGAGAAGAAACCAGTAGAGCTGATAGACTGGACAGATGATGAGAGTGAAGTGAGAGGATTCATCCAGTGTATGCCATACATCTCACATCTGAGGTAAGACTCTTATGATATATTATCACTCTGGGTTGGATTTAGTTTCTTTTCATGTTGTAGTCTCAGTAAATACAGGCACAGATTAACCAAAAGGTCAACTGAGCAGCCCAAAGCCCATAAATCTAATGAGCCTCACGTTATAACCAGCATCAGTATGCCTGTAGCATAATGTGTAATGTGTAATTATAACAAAGCAGGCTAGAAAGAAGCTGCATAGTATAGACCATTTTGCACAATTTAAACAACACTGATCCAAAAGCACTTCCTGTTGTTTTGTTCCAGTTGTTCACATTTATTTTACATTTTTATTTAGTTCTACATTTTCTGTTGGTTGTATTTTGTTCTAATAATAATTAATATTAATATTTTGTTCAGTTTTAAAAATTAAAACAGGAAAATGTGCAAAATGGTCCATTGAGGTTGTTTAAAAATGAGAGGGATATACGTAGGACCTGATAGTTTTTTGACTCTATGCCATGAAAAACTAAAGCACATGTGTTCTGTGTATCTGGAATGCATTTATTGACAGTTTACCCAACCCACCGAGGATTTGAGGAAAAAAATTTTTTTCACAATTTTCTGATAAAAATTAAAGGAACAGTATGTAAGAAATTTATATCAATTAATCATAAAATGGCCCTGATATGTTACTAGACATTAAGAAATCATTTTCATTTCAAATACTTATATCACTGACAACAGTGGTCCGGCCAGGGTATTGTCATTTAAAAAGTGGAGTTGCAGCCCTCAACTGATGTTTATGTTGTCATTTCGTGTATTGGCCACCAGTTGTGTTATTGCAGTACCAGTTTTAGCCACAAGGTTTGTGATTGCAATACCAGTTTTGGCCACAATCCTACATACTGTTCCTTTAAGGGTGCATACACTAAAATGGCCACAAAATTTTTAGAGATATTTCCGGCAGAGCAGACCCTCCAATTATTGGTTCTTGAGGTCAAAGTTAACAGAAAATGGCAGTATGGCAGACCATGTCAGGTTCAACCCATTTTTGAGACTTTGGCTCCCCGACTAGACAGGTTAATTGAGCGACTGAGCGCTACTGAGCCACCAGGCGACTGAGCGATGATGGATTGGGTGATAGGCCATTTTGACCTTTCACGTGCCCAGCCCATTTTAGGTGAATGACCAATGTGCGAAGTGTTCGATCGCGCGGGAAACAAGCCTTTGTTCTTTCAGACATCACATTTGCGCAGTTGCATAATGATAAAAGTTTGTTTCCATAACTCTTCAAATCAATATTAAATGAAATCGATGCTGCTTATGGTAATATGATACATAGCAATGATTAGGAAATAAAAGGTAGATTAATTTGATACTAGACAAGACATGGGTTTGAGATCACATTGCATAATAATTTCATACCTAAGATATGAACCATGCTACAGTGAACAAAACTTTACTAAAGTGTTAACACACAGTTACATCACATATACACAGAGGTGGATAAAGTACTAAAATATTGTACTCAAGTAAAAGTAAAGTTACTGGTCTAAAAATATACTTAAGTAAAAGTAAAAAGTAAATCATTTTAACTTTACTCAGAGTAAAAGTTACTTTTTTTACAGCGGGGAGAGATGGAGGATTTTAGTATAGTTAAAAAAAGACAAGGGAATATAAATCTCAAACTAGTTGTTTTTAATTGTAGGAACATCTTTACAATTAAAGTGCAATAACAAAAAATCATTAAAATAAAAAGCTTTTTTAAACTAAGAAACATTTATGGAATTATTTAATGATTTTACAGGTGAGTTATGCACTTTTGAAGGTGGTCAGCAGCTTGTAAATACAATCACTATAGTAAGGTTGTAATTGATGTATTGCTGGTAACATACATTATTTTATTAAACTATATATCTAGTTTAAATGAGCATATAATGAGATAAGTGCCATGTCATTCTTCTGACACTTTACTTCTGACACTTTTTTACTTGTTTTTTTTTTATTAGTGTATTCTTTGTGAACAGCTCAGTGTGTTTGGCTGTAATGAAAATAATTAAATAAGTTTTAAGGTTGGGGGTGGGGCTTGGGTCATGTGACCATTCCCATACCTCTCTACCTGATAAATACATTCACCTGTGTTTGTTTGGCGTGCCCTGGTGGGGGCTGTGTGGTTGAGGCGCGTGGGCATGTGGCCGTTGTTTCATTGGGGGCTTTTTGTACATTTGGCAGGAGTGCCTCATTTTTCTTTTTTCTTAATGCCATTATATTATAGGCCCATTTTTGAAGAGCACCCTGGATTGTTTATACATTATTTATATTTTTTTGACCCAGAGAAGCATTCCTTTTTCTTTTTTCTAAATTGTTTGACTTGGGCACAGTCTTGGGAATTGCTCCGTGGCTGTAAAGCCACGTTTAGCTGGGCTATTGATTTAGTTTTTCATCATGGCCAACACACTGTTTTTTACTAATGAGCAAGGAAAAGAAATCATTATTACAGAATCTTTACTTACCATGGACTCTACACAGTCTGGAGATACGCAAAAAACATTTTTTGATTTGAAAAAGCTTGTGGAAAAGGATAAGAAATTGGAATTACATGCGATTACTCTTTCGGACTATTGGAGGGAGGAGATGATTCCCAGGGGTCTGAGGATTATGAAGTTTCCCTCATTCGGAAAGGACAATGTGGATTTTAGAAGTAAGTGGGAGGCTATCTTGAATAAATGTTCCTTTGATTTGATCCTTCTGCTGATTGAGGAGAGTAAGAAACAAAGAACTGAAATACAGCAAACCATTTCTGAGACTAAGCAAATATTACTCAACAGCACATCTAACAGCAAGGAAGTGGAAGATTGGGAAAGGAAACTTAGTGATGAGATCAATTAGTTTGCTAAAGAGCTGGCTAAAGTCAAACTTGGAAAATTTAAGCGTGATAAACAGGACTATAGTGAAGGTACAGTTTACTCTTGGACACAACGGCCTAATTACCAGAACCGTAACTTGAGGCATAGACGTTCTGTGTCTTTTAGTCTTCCAAGCAGCGCCACCAACAGTGAGGATGAGAGCCCACATATCCAGTCCACGGATTGTGATTTTTTAGCACTAGCAGAGACGGACAAATCCAAGGACAGGTCAAAACAAAGAAAAAAACGAGGCGGGGGAGAAGGAAACGCGGACACGCCATCGGGCCACCACCCCCGTCCACCGACCCGACGCCAGAACCACACTTGGAGGCGGTGATTAATATATCAGGTACTGCACTCTCTGATGATTGTTTGTCATTGTTGTCAAAAGGTTTGTCCTTTGCCCCTACGCACTATTCTGACCATTTTCAAACTAAAGTGGACCTGTATAAGTTTTACCGCAATTTACACCTGAAATTCTGGTACTTCCATAACTCTAGGAGTACGAGTATTGAGACATCTGAACAGAGTGTTACTGAACAACATAGTAAATTTAGACCCAAGTCTACTTTTTTTCCTCCTATCAATAATCCTTGTTTGACCGCTTTCACCAAGAAAGTTTCTCATGATATTGACATGCTTTTTGAGGAGAAGCAGAGAAATATTCAATCTAATTTAACTGCCGGTGAGAGACAGGCTATTCAATGGCTGCAAAACAGCAATGATCTGATCATTAGAACAGCTGATAAGGGAGGGGCAGTGGTTGTCTGGGGAAAATCCCAGTATATAGCAGAGGCTTTGGGACAACTGAACAACTCACAATACTATTTACCCCTGACTACTAATCCTATGGATCAGGTGAGAGCGGATCTGGTTTCCTTGCTGGATAATGCTGTTTTTAATGAATGGATTATAAAGAAGGAGTATGATTTTTTACTGCCAAATAACCCCAAGATATCTACTTTTTATATGCTACCAAAGATCCACAAGAATCTAAGCCAACCCCCTGGCAGACCCATCATCAGTGGGATAGGTTCAATCACAGAACCAGCGTCCAAATATATTGACTTTCATATTAAGCCTCTCACCATGGCATTGCCAGCATATATACGTGATACCACACATGTCCTTTCCATCTTTGAGGAAATTGGTAAAGTGAACAATGCTTTTTTGGTTACAATGGATGTTGAAGCACTTTATACAAATATTGAACATGAAGAAGGCCTGGAGGCTCTGAGGCAGGCCCTAGAGACCAGAACTGATGCTTCTCCTCCAACGGACTTTATTGTAGATCTCACTAAATGGACACTGAATAATAACATCTTTTTATTTCAGGACCAGCTTTTTTGTCAAAAGAAGGGGACAGCTATGGGGGCAGCATATGCTCCTAATTTTGCAGGTCTATTTATGGGCATGTGGGAAGGCCAGTACATTCTTGGCATTCGAAACCCATTTAAAGAGTGGATTAAATGGTATGGAAGATACATAGATGATCTCTTTTTCATTTTTACAGGCTCTTTAGAGCAGCTGTTGGATTTGCATCGATACCTTAATTCCTATAACCCAAACATAAGATTGAGTTTGGAGTACAGTCAGTCAGAGATCAACTTTTTAGATCTCAAAATTACTGTTGATGAGCTAGGCCTTCTCCATACATCCATTTATAGGAAGCCCACGGATAGGAACACTCTTTTGCAGGCTGATAGTTTTATCCTAGCACACTTATTTCAAACATCCCCTATGGGCAATTTCAACGACTACGTAGAATCTGTGACTCTGATGTGGACTTCGAAGTGCAGGCTGAAGATATGTACATACGTTTTCAGCGTAGAGGATATAAGAAGAAAGATCTTAATTCAGGTTTGGATAAAGCAAAAGCATTAAACAGGAAAGATTTGTTTAAGAAATCACATCGACAACGTGCACCCATTAACAAGATCTTTTTCTCCACACAGTATGGCTCTATGGGGTTTAACATTAGACGAGTGATTCAAAAAAATTGGGACATACTACATAGTGATCCCAATTTGCACCCAGTGTTTTCAGAGCCCCCTATGTTCTCCTTTAGGAGGGCACCAACTCTTAAAGACAAACTGATGAATAGTCATCTCTCTTCCTCTAGACCTTCGTCATGGCTTCAGAGACCTAAGGGCACATACAGTTGTGGCTCATGTAATCACTGTGTAAATGTGGCCCGCCAAAGTTCATTCATGGATGTGTTTACAAAAAGAGTGTTCCATTGTAAGGACTTTGCTAATTGTAACACCACCTATGTTGTTTACAGACTTGAATGTGAGTGTGGGTGTTTCTATGTTGGACGTACTAAGCGAAGACTCAAAGAACGTCTTGCAGAGCACAAATACGCCATCAGAACTGTGAATCCTAACTACCCTATGGCCGTACATTTCAAAGAGGCTGGGCACATGAACTTGAATAATTTGAAGGTAATGGTCATTGAAGTAATCTCTAGGAATGTAAGGGGTGGCGATAGGCTTCAACGTCTTCTTCAAAGGGAAACCTGGTGGATTGTAAAACTAAGAGCCACAACTTTTCCAGGATTGAATGATGATGTGGATTTCTCACCCTTTTTATAGGGCATTTAGTAATCTTGATATATATTTGGTAATACTTTTCTAATGTTTGTTTTTAGATTTATCATGGGTAATGTTTTTTGATATGTCTGTGCATAGCAATGTTTAAGTGTAACAAATATTTTGTGCAATCTTTACTTGTGTGTGCATAGCAATGTTCAAGTGTAACACATATTTTGTGCAATCTTTACTTGTTTTTTTTTATTAGTGTATTCTTTGTGAACAGCTCAGTGTGTTTGGCTGTAATGAAAATAATTAAATAAGTTTTAAGGTTGGGGGTGGGGCTTGGGTCATGTGACCATTCCCATACCTCTCTACCTGATAAATGCATTCACCTGTGTTTGTTTGGCATGCCCTGATGAAAACTGTGTAGTTGAAACGCGTAGGCATGTAGCCATTGTTTCATTAAAGGCTTTTTATACATTTAGCAGGAGTGCCTCATTTTTCTTTATTCTTCTGACACGTTTCTTGTCTTCTAGCTTCCCTGATCTGGGTACCTGATGTCAGACATTCTCTCTCTCTCGCTCTCTCTCTCTCGCTTTCTCTCGCTCTCTCTCTCTCTGCAATGTCTAATGACCTGTGCATTCTCGAGGACGTTCTTAAGTTGTATTTGACTTGACGGGAAGCTGCTAGACTGCGGAGGATAATGGGCATTGTATTAAAAACGCGTCGTCCAAATGAGCGACAACCCGGTCTGCATTTTCGTACTCGAGAGCATGAATCCTACCTTTCTTAGGAATGAAACACTCGCTTCCCGTCAGTGGAAAGTGGTCGCTTAAATATGACCAGGGGTTTCTTTCATAAGATTTGAACTGAGGCGGGTCTGCATTAGCGCGCGCCTGTCTCGTCCGTCTCCATGGTTCTTTTTGCGCGTTCCCCCGCGGCCCCGCCCATCGATCATCCGTTGCGCGTCTTTATCACCTTGCTTTTTTAAAATATTTTTTTACTCAGTAACGGATATGATTTAAAATGTAGCGAAGTACAATACTTTAAACAAAACATACTTAAGTAAAAGTAAAAGTACAGATTTTAAAAACTACTCAAAAAAGTAAAAGTACACAAAAAAACTACTCAATTACAGTAACGTGAGTAAATGTAATTCGTTACTTTCCACCTCTGCATATACACCAACATGCAGTAAAGGGATATAAAATATATATATACATTTAAACAGCTCATCGTGACCTTTTAACGTGGAAACAACAAAGACATAGTCTGTGCCCCCTGCTGTGTCTCTGGCGATGGTCGTTCGATGGGCTCTCAGGTTTCTCTGGTGGAATTCCTTTGAACCTCCTTTGACGACTGCATTTGTTTTAATTGTCGCCCATTTTACAACCTTGACAGGTGATAGAGATCTCGCCGATTGTCACAAAAGGAGACAGGGTTTTCTAATTATCACAATTTTAGGGCTGTTACGATCCAGACGCCAAATGGCCTCGATCTGACTCCGAGCCATCTGTTACAAGCTCATATTTAAGGCGTTTATTTTATTGTTACATTCTAAACATACTGAATCATCTTTATTGTCTGCCTTCATGCTAATTTAATATTTTCTTTTTTTTTAGTAGTAAATTTCTGATTAACAGTAAATTTAAACTCAAAATCTGTTATTTGCTTTAATCACCAAGAAATCATGTTTTCTCTCTGTTTAGATTTATTAAACCACCAAACGATTCACCTGAACTGTGGGAAGAAAAAAAGAGATTATTTATACTGAATTTATGTCTGCAAGCTGCTGTCTGTCAGAAAGAGACCATAGAGACAACTGTGAAGATGCTGCTGTCATCTGTCAATTATGAGAAATGTGATTTTCTGCTGGATCTGTGCTCACATGTGAAGGACTATGAGAGTCAAACAGGCAGCAGTGTCCTACCAGCATTACAGTCAATTTATCAGTCATCTCCTGCAGTCTGGATCATAAACCTCTCAGAGAGAAAGACCTCCATCCTCCTAGAAGTGCTGAAAGTACAAACAGAGAAGAAACCAGTAGAGCTGATAGACTGGACAGATGATGAGAGTGAAGTGAGAGGATTCATTCAGTGTCTGCCATACATCTCACAACTGAGGTAAGAGTCTTATGGTACATTATTACTCTGGGTTGGATTTTGTTTGTTTTCATTTTGTAGTCTCAGTAAATACAGGCACAGATTAAAGGAATAGTCTACTCATTTTCAATATTAAAATATGTTATTACCTTAACTAAGAATTGTTGATACATCCCTCTATCATCTGTGTGCGTGCACGTAAGCGCTGGAGCGCGCTGCGACGCTTCGATAGCATTTAGCCTAGCCCCATTCATTCAATGGTACCATTTAGAGATAAAGTTAGAAGCGACCAAACACATCAACGTTTCTCCCATTCAAGACGAGTAGCCACACGAGCAAGTTTGGTGGTACCAAACAAAACGTAGCGCTTTTCTAAGCGGATTTAAAAGAGGAACTACACTTCCCGGCACAATAGCACCCTTGAGAGCACTTCGACTCGCCTGAAAAGTCCGCTCCCCTTCTCACTCTCATAATGGGAGAGGGAGGGTGTAACTGCGCCGAGTCGAAGCACTCCCAAAAGTGCTATTACGCCATAAAATGTAGTTCCTCTTTTAAATCCGCTTAGAAAAGCGCTACGTTTTATTTTGTACCACCAAACTTGCTCGTATAACTACTAGTCTTAAATAGGAAAAACGTTGATGTGTTTGGTCACTTCTAACTTTATCTCTAAATGGCACCATTGAATGAATGGGGCCAAGCCAAATGCCATCGAAGCGCCGCAGCACGCTCCAGCGCCCACGCGCACGCACACAGATGATAGAGGGATGTATCAACAATTCTTAGTTAAGGTAATAACATATTTTAATATTGAAAATGAGTAGACTATTCCTTTAACCAAAAGGTCAACTGAGCAGCCCAAAGCCCATAAATCTAATGAGCCTCACGTTATAACCAGCATCAGTATGCCTGTAGCATAATGTGTAATGTGTAATTATAATAAAGCAGGCTAGAAAGGAGCTGCATAGTATAGACCATTTTGCACAATTTAAACAACACTGATCCAAAAGCACTTCCTGTTGTTTTGTTCCAGTTGTTCACATTTATTTTACATTTTTATTTAGTTCTACATTTTCAGTTTGGTTGTATTTTGTTCTTATAATAATTAATATTAATATTTTGTTCAGTGTTAAAAATTAAAACAGGAAGTGCTTCTGGACCACTTTTGTTTACATCGTGCAAAATGGTCCATTGAGGTTGTTTAAAAGTTCAAGAGGAATTTCTCAAAGTTCACAATCGTTCTTAACTTTGCTGTTGTGAGGTCTGTTAGCTTTTCTTTATTTTGCTGCTCATGTACTGCGGTTACAGTTTGTTATGTGATAATAAATAATTTTTTAAGTAACTTATCGAACTTGACTATTGAGCATTTGAAAATGAGAGGGATATACGTAGGACCTGATAGTTTTTTGACTCTATGCCATGAAAAACTAAAGAAGTTAACTCACAGCTAGCCATTGCAACAACACATTTTATCACCTTATCTTTATATTTGTGCATATAAACCGCTAAAAAGAGTAGCCTTTCTTGATATTCGCTTTAGCATTTGATTAATTATTTTGGACAAGGCGATCAATGTTTTTAAATAGAAACTTGGACAAATCCTTAAGCCACAGGAAAAATACACCGCAGCGGCCAGCCATCACTGCTGTGTGCCCTATGACAACTTTGGCTTTGCTAACGCGGAAGTGACAGAAGGGTTCATTAAATCATGTTACATTTTGTAGCGAATTAGCGGGAGGAGGGAAATAACGTTATTTGAAACACTATGAACCTCCGACCGAAACACTACGGGGATTCCCAAGGGAATCTTAGATTTTAGCTCAAAGGGAATATTATGTATAATTAACTGTAATTAATTATACAAGTTTATCAGGTTTTACCTGGCGTAGCAGAATTAATAATAACAATTAATTAATATGTTCGTCCACCGAAGACATATATCCGTAATCGTATATTAACGTCTAAGAAATGTTAATTTCATGGCCTTTAAAATTAACCTTCTCACTGATATACAGTGCTACTCGCAGCGTGTAGCTGGATCAAAAGGCAGAATTAGTGACTTTACTTTCATGAGCATTGAACACAGAAACAATTCAATTGTGAAAATGCAAAACCGGTTTATTAACTATAAAACAAAGTACACACAACGACTAACTAAACATACACACATACAATAACATAAAACATAGATGAGAAAGAAAAGATTGAAAATAGCTAGAGAGAATAAAAGATTGGCATAGCACTATTACTTAACATCTGCACAAACCATCGGAAAATCTCTAAGGAGCGCCTTAATTTTATAAGGGGTAAAGCTTAATCATCAGCGAGTAAAACGAGTTTATACTTGCTTTTGGCTCTTTGTGATGCGTTGCGAAGTTTCTGCTGCACGCGGTGCGAGCGAGAGAGAGAGAGAAAGTCCAGGTGCGTTCGTGTAAGATGAAGGAGTCCGTTAAGTTGTTTCGTAGGGCGGATTGGTCCGCGGGGTTTTCCGAACTCTAGCGCAAAGCCAGGAAAGACTGTCCTGAAGAGACAGGGCTCAGAGAAAAGATGATGAATCCGAGGGACTCTGGGTGAGTCTCAGCGAGTTTCCAAACTGCGCTGACGGGTTACCTAAGTAACCAGGCGATTGAGCGCTCATGAGTGAACTAAGCCACTGACTGAGATACTGAGCGATTGAGCGAACTGAGCGAATCGAGCAAATGAGCAATGATGGCTTGGGCGATAGGCCGTTTTGACCTTTCACACGCCCAGCCCATTTTAGGTGAATGACCAATGTGCGAAGTGTTCGATCGCGCGGGGAAACAAGCCTTTGTTCTTTCAGACATCACATTTGCGTAATTGCATAATGATAAAGTTTGTTTCCATAACTCTTCAAATCGATATTAAATGACATTGATGCGGCTTATGGTAATATGATACATAGAAATGATTGGGAAATAAAGAGTAGATTAATTTGATACTAGACAAGACATGGGTTTAAGATCACGTTGAATAATAATTTCATACCTAAGATATGAACCATGCTACAGTGAACAAAATCTAACTAAAGTGTTAACACACAGTTACATCACACATACATGATCATGCAGTAAAGGGATATAACATATATATACATTTAAACAGCTCATTGTGATTTTTAAACGTGGTTTCATCAGAGACATATAGTCCGTGCCCCCCCCTGCTGTGTCTCTGGCGACTGTCATTCGATTGGGTCTCAGGTTTCTTTGGTGGGATTCCTTTGAACCTCCTTTGAAGACTGCACTTGTTGTTGCCCATTTTACACCCCTGATAGGTGGTAGATATCTGGTTGATTGTGTTATCAGGACACAGGGTTATCTAAAGTCACAATTTTAGGGCTGTTTACGATCCAGACGCCAAATGGCCTCAATCTGACTCCGAGCCATTTGCTACAATTTTGTAGACAAAAGATCATCTTATATTTTACAATGTTATTCTGGAGAGTCTGACTTCATAACTTTTTTCTATCATCGAGTCAGTTTTTTATATTATCCATCACTGAACTTTTTTAGTAATATTTACCTTTGTTTCTTTACAGATTTTGTCCCTCTTTATGTAATAAACATTCAAAAAAAATTATCCAGTTCCTTGTGAATCTGTTTGCTTCAGCATCAGAGTGTGAAACAGATACAAGAGAGAATTACATGAAACTATTAACATCTGTGTGTAGCTACACAACTTTCCCCTGTGAGAACAATTACAGTGATAATCAACGATGTGATTTTCTGCTGGATCTGTACTCGCATGTGAAGGACTATGAGAGTCAAACAGGCAGGAGTGTCCTACCAGCATTACAGTCAATTTATCAGTCATCTCCTGCAGTCTGGACCATAAACCTCTCAGAGAGAAAGACCTCCATCCTCCTAGAAGTGCTGAAACTCCAAACAGAGAAGAAACCAGTAAAGCTGATAGACTGGACAGATGATGAGAGTGAAGTGAGAGGATTCATTCAGTGTCTGCCATACATCTCACAACTGAGGTAAGATTAAAGCTATTTGCACTTCAACAAACTCATTTGTTTGTCTTGTGGCATCCCTGTTGGCGTTTTGTTTTTACCAACTTAACATGTGTGTTTGTTGAATTGTAATATGAAGACTTTCGTTGCAAAACAAGATAAATCAATTTTTTAACATTTTTGACAAAACATGTTTATTATGTTATCATGTTATTATTTTGTTTTATGGTGCTACTTAGCTGTATTTTTTAAGTTATGAAGGTTTAAATCAAAACAAACCAACTGCAGTTGCATTGAAATTAATTGGAATGCACAACCAAAAAACGAGATTTATGAACAATTAAAAAATGGTGTTTATCTCGTTTTGCAACGAAACTTCATATTTGAGCAGTGTGATGTGATTTCCCACCAAATATAGCTGTAAAACATGATTATTTAAAGTGTTTGTAGTAACCTAAAGCAGTCAGTTAGCTGTTAGAATGAAAATGAAATAATTGTCAGTGTTTGATTAAACAGTTAAATGTTAAGTTGAGGTAAAAATAAGGTACAACCATGCAGTGTTTTGCAGCTTGCCATCAAAACACAAAGTCAAGAAGAAAGACTAATCATTCTCAAGTATTTAAAGATGTTTTACAGCCCCTGCTGTTTCCCTGGCTGTATTATCAGAAGTTATTAATGTCAAATTAAACAGATAACCATGGTTAAAACAAATATAATGGGGGGGGCAAGATGGCGGCGTGAACAGTTGAAAGTTACAAGCTCTCAGTACCGAAACTTTGTAAGACGTTAAGGAATATAAAATTAATAGCCTAATTTAGATTGTTCCACATTTTGTGCACATTGGTGACATAAGCCATGCCTAGAGTCGCCCAAAAAAGATCAAGTGAGGCGGGAAGAGGAGATACTTCACTTATTGCCACTGGTGACCATGAATATGAAAAAAACCTGACAAATAACCTGGAACTGGAGTCGGAAGAAGAATTTCCTGCTCTACCTGTAAAGCCGAGTAAGCCTCCAATAGCGAAAAAACCTACAATCTCCGGAGGTTAGGGTCCAAGCTGCAAATATCTCTAAACCTGACAAGATTGTGGCTACGCTTACTAAACTAATAAACACCAGGAGCGACGTGCTCGAATCTATGATAAAAGGCGCTTGTGCCGAAATAAAAGAGTTGAAAAGCAAAATGACTTGTGTTGAAAAACGGGTGGAGAGAAGTGAGCAATCAACCAAGATTTGCATGACTCGTGTGTGGAATCTGGAAAGTTACGGTAGACGCTGGAATCTAAGGCTCCACAGATTACAAGAAACGGCAAAGGAAAATGTGCGAGAAGTCGTCATACGTGTGTGCCAAAAAGTGTTACCACATGAGGCGACAATACCAGATGCTCTTGACGTTGCACAACGAACGGGATTCAAACATTCCAATGAATCAAGACCTCGAGCAATCATCATTGCCTTCATTGCCAGACGACTTAGAGATGCTCTGTGGAAAGCTGCTAAGAGTAACGAGTTTCTCAAAAATCAGGGCTTGCAGTTTATAGAAGATCTCACAAAGAAGGACAGAGATAGACAAAAGCTATGGCCTTTGATTAAGAAAGCTCGTGAAGAAGGTAAACCGGCAGACTTTTGGGGGGTCGTGCTTTTATCGAAGTGGCAGAAATTTCTGAAGGATAAGACCCGATTAAAATGTCTGATTTTGATGATGGTCATCATCGGGGGTTTCCATCCTGAAACTTTAAAACACGCTACTTAAATGGATCCTGATATGTTGTTACAAAGGTAATAACTGTATCCACACTATATTCAAAAACGTGCTATTAAGCCAACGTTCAAAATGGCTTTAACATATGTTGGAAATATATTTATACTAAGTTTACTGCATTCTAAATACTGCTAGTTCTATACTAAGACAACCTTTATGTTGTGTTAATCATATTATATTCCCGTTATATACTGCATTATTTAAGTACCGATCTTGATTGCAATTTGTTCATTACCTTTTTTAAATTCAAATAACAGCTGTGTGTTTTTGTTGGAAGCGCTATGTCTAAGTTATCTTTTGCTTCTTTTAATGCTAGGGGGTTAAGAAAAAATATTTAAAGGAAAGCAATGTTTTTGTTTGCTAAACCGTTTATGTCAGAATTTTGTTTTTTACAAGAGGCTCACTCTATTAAAGAGGATCTAAATTTTTGGAGTTCACAATGGGGTAATTCAATATGGTTTTCGGATGGATCTGAACGATCAGCTGGAGTGGTTACAAACACAGTGTGATTAAAATAATTTCTGTCATTTAATTTGCCAATTAATTAAACATCATGAAAATATCTTTATTATTTGCAATATATATGGGTACAATAACAATTTGGGAAACTAAAATATTTTTGAAACTATAGAAAGTATATTTCAGGAATGGCTAAAAAAATCCAAGTGCCACCCTGTTGGTAGGAGGGGATTTTAACATTGTCTTAGATGGAGTTTTGGATAAATGGCCTCCAGGTCGACCTAATATTAATAATAATAACCTAAAGTCATTCATGGAAAATTTTATCTCATAGACATCTGGAGAGAAAAATTCCTATTTCAAAAGTCCTTTACCTGGAGTAATAAAACAGGTTCTAGCCAATCTAGTCTTCTGGCTATTGTCAGAAAATTTTAATAGAGACTAGAAGTGAATAAAGTATCAACGCCACTTACAGATCATAAAGCTATATGCATCAATATCAAACTATCTAATACAAACTGCGCTGTTAATAGGACATTAATTGGAAATTGAATAATTCATTATTGTTGTACAATGAAGTCCAAATAGAAATTACAAAATTGATAAATAAGTTTTGGGAAAAGGCCAACAAAGACTGTAAATATGGTCTTAATTGGGAACTTCTAAAATTTGAAGCTGCAAAATTCTTTAGGACACTTAGTAGCCAATTGGCAAAGTCTAGAAAAATTGAGGAAATAAATATCATTAGAGGCATAACTAATTTGTCAGAAAAAAGCTGAGATGATCTATCAGAGGAAGAAAAAAAATAATTTAATTAATTTAGCAGACCTTCAAATAAAACTTGACGAGATCTATAAAAGAAAAGCCAAAGGAGCTTTTGTCCTTTCAAGGAGAAGATGGCTGGAAGAGGGAAATCAAAATTCACAATATTTTTTTTAATTTAGAGATCATTTTAAGAATAATAGCATTTTTAATCTGAATATTAATGTGGTGTTAACAAATGATCATAAATTAATTTCTAACTACTGCAGTGAATTTTATAAGAAGTTATACAGTTCTCATTATTTTAAAGCTGAATCAGATACTTTCATGAATAACTTAGAAGTTAAAACTATTAATGACAGTGATAAAACATTTTGTGAAGCACCATTTTCTATTGAAGAAGTTATTCATGCAATTTCACACCTCAAAAATAATAAATTACCAGGCACTGTTGGCCTGAGTACAGAATTTTACAAACAATTTTCTAAAGAACTAAGCCCATTTTTCAGGTCTTTAATGAAAGTATGGAAAATCAATGACTCCCACCAACCCTGAATCAAGGATTAATTACATTACTTCCAAAACCAAAAAAAGACATTCTCCTCCTTGACAATTGGTGCCCAATCAGTTTACTAAACAATGATTATAAAATATTTGCTCTCATTTTAGCTAAAAGATTAAAAACTGTATTGGACACAATTATTGATGAGACACACTCTGGCAAGCCAGCAGCCATATCACAGCTTGCCCACTGAAGCTAAGCAGGGCTGAGCCAGGTCAGTACTTGGATGGGAGACCTCCTTGGAAAACCAGGTTGCTGCTGGTAGAGGTGTTAGGAAGACCAGCAGGGGGTGCTCACCCTGTGGTCTGTATGGATCCTAACATCCCAGTATAGTGACGGGGACACTAAAAGCACTGTCCTTTGGATAAGATGTTAAACCGAGGTCCTGACTCTCTGCGATCATTAAAAATCCTAGGATGTGTTTCGAAAAAGAGTAGGGGTTTGCCCCAGCATCTACTAATTGGCTATATCACTAATTAGCTGTCTCTTCTCCACTAATAAGCTGGTGTGTGGTGGGCATTCTGGTGCAACATGGCTGCCGTAGTATCATCCAAGTGGATGCTGCACATTTGTGGTGGTTGAGGAGAATCCCCCTTTCATATGTAAAGCGCTTTGAGTGCTGCAGAAAAACGCTACATAAATGTTATGAATTATTATTATGAGAAATAGGCACATAACAAATAACATTAGATTGGTTTTAGACATTTTGGATTACCCAGAACTTGTTGAAAATAATAGTTTTATTTTATTTGTAGATTTCTATGCATTTGATTCTGTGGAACACCAGTTTATTTTTGAATCACTGAAAAAGTTTGGTTTTGGGGAATTACTTCTGTGTGAACTATTGGCTATCAAAAATTGCTCAGAAAATTCTTATTGTGACATTCTCTGAAAACTGAAATTAATTACTTGGGGATTTTGTTACATAAAAATCAACAAAATAGATGTTCTTTAAACTTTAATCCAATTATGCAGAATACCCAGAAGAAATTTAATCAGTGGCTCCTGAGAGATTTGTCCTTAAGGGGAAGAGTTACCAAAGCAGAGGGAATATCCAGATTAACGTATGCAGCTCTGGCTCTTCATGTGGACAGTAAAGTAACTAAGGAGGTTGTTAAAATGCTGTTTCATTTCATCTGGAGGCGCAAAATACACTATATAAAAAACGGTTATAATGAACATGATGGCCTTAATGTTTTAGACTTTAGTTATTTGAATAATACATTCAAAATTAACTGGATGGCACAATTCATCAGAAGCCCCAACTCCATCTGGAATGTTATCCCCTTCCACATCTTTTCTAAACTAGGTGGCATATAATTTTTTCTAGCTTGTAACTATGGTGTCAACAAAATACCTATTTATCTTTCTAATTTTCACCACCAGGCTCTTTTGGCATGGAAACTAATTTTTCACTTCATAGATATTTTATATGGAACAACAAGGACATTTTATATAAACAAAAAAAACACTTTTTTTTAGAATTGGTTTCAAAATAACATTGTTTTAGTAGAAGTCAAATATGAACTGTTATTGCCTGAATCATTGGTTATGATTTGGGACTTGGTGTTTTTGGATAAGTCTCTTTAACATTTGTATTTAATTGATTTAAATGATGAGTCTTTGGCAGCATCTTATATTATCCTGCACTGAACATTTAAAGTAAAAATTATTTGTGTTTTCTCCACAGATTTACTGAAGTTTTCTCTAAGAAGAAAGAATCTGTTCAGTTTCTGGTGAATCTGTTCACTGCAGCATCAGAGTTTAAAACAAATACAGACGAAAAATACACTGAACTATTTACATCTGTGTGCAGCTACACAACTTTTCCATGCGATGAGAGAACCTCTGTTCAGTCAAATTTTTTACTGGATCTGTACTCCCATCTAAAGGATTATGAGAGTCAAACAGGCAGCAGTGTCCTACCAGCATTACAGTCAATTTATCAGTCATCTCCTGCAGTCTGGACCATAAACCTCTCAGAGAGAAAGACCTCCATCCTCCTAGAAGTGCTGAAACTCCAAACAGAGAAGAAACCAGTAGAGCTGATAGACTGCACAGATGATGAGAGTGAAGTGAGAGGATTCATTCAGTGTCTGCCATACATCTCACAACTGAGGTAAGAGTCTAGTTGTATTGTTTACCAGCCCAGCATGTTTTAGGTTTTTTTGCAAAGTTCAGTTTGTGTCAGACATTCTGCATTATCACATAATTCTTCTATTTGTGTTGGTGTTGATGGTCCTTTTCATCACAAGGATAACATTCTTCACTGTTTGTGTAGGTTACCTTTGCTACAGAATGATCATTTCAAGTTTACTGACTGGAGACTGAGAATTTCAGTACTTGATATGTGTCTGCAAGTGCCTATTTTACAGAAAGAAATCACAGAGACTTCTACAGATATATTATACTCATACATATCTAATGGCAGTTGTAATTTCCTGCTGAATCTCTACCAACAAATAAAGGTCTATGAGACTCAAACAGGTAGGGATGTCTTTCCAGTATTACAAGTATTTTTCAAGTCAACTCCTGCAGTCTGGATCATAAACCTCTCAGAGAGAAAGACCTCCATCCTCCTAGAAGTGCTGAAACTCCAAACAGAGAAGAAACCAGTAGAGCTGATAGACTGGACAGATGATGAGAGTGAAGTGAGAGGATTCATTCAGTGTCTGCCATACATCTCACAATTGAGGTAAGATTCAAGCTAATTACACTACAACAAACTGATTTTTCGCCTTTGTCTACGTGTAACCTCTGTTGGCAAAATTTGTCATAGATTTTTTACCAACTCAACATATTGGATTTGTTGGGTGGTGAAATATTTGAGCACTGCAATGTGATTTTTGCAACAAATGAAGCTGTCAGACATGATTAATTAAAATGTCTGTAGTGAACTAAAGCAGTTTTATGTCATGGTTAGTAAGTTGTCATTGGCAGATACATATAGTTCAAAATGCATGACATTATAATTAATTTGATTTCCTTAAAATTATAAGTAGCATTTATGTTGTGCCAGTGTGCTATGGTGTGTTGTAAGCAAGGGTGTGGTGGGCCGCTTTGGGTGAGAAAGTCCAGGGCCACTTTTTAGTCTCAGTCCACCCCTGGAGGTGTATTGTATGTGTCTCCCATTAGGACATGACAAACTAGATCATTATAATCAACACAGTTGTCTTTAGTAAAAGCTCAGCTTTATTTATTTAGCACCAATAAAAACAACAATTGTTGACCAAGGTGCTGTACAAATATAACAAACTAACACCATGTACAACATAATTTACAGAGACAGACACAGCACACAACAGCAGCAATTAAAAGCAAGAGAATAAAAAGTTTTTAGTTTTGTTTTAATCTCATAGTGTAGAAGCAGTTCTAATAAAAACAGGTAAACTATTTCAGAGTCTTGGTGCAGCCACAGCAGTCTCCTCTTGACTTCAGTCTAGCCCGAGGTGCATTTAACTGTCTCTGGTTGGAGGATCTAAGAAACCTTACAGGATTATGTACAGATAGTAAATAAGAAATATATACTGGAGCTGTACCATTCAGAGCTTTAAAGGTGGAATACGTAGAATTTTTACCACTAGATGGCACCAAAACACAATAACATCAAATGACATTGTTTATTGACGCTCTGAAGCAGCATGGAATTATGGGATTTGTAGTCTTTAACTCAACCGCTGATGGCCATCAATCAGATGCGAACGAGAAACCACGTTGACGGATAAGGTAATCAAGTCTTACCCCCAACCGACTGCGGAAAGGCTGCGGATCCTTCTATTTTGGCCGGATGCCGGAGAGCTCCGGAGGGCAGAGCCATGACTTTATCGCGTGATCATACCTGAATTCGCGAGATCTCGTGTTGTGATCTGGGTTGGTAATATCCCAAAATGTCTTCTATTGAAACTACTGTTAACTTTTTAATTTTATATGCAAAATTCTTCATCCACAAACAAAAATGGCTTAAATCCCCTCTGTAATAAGATCCATTCTCTCATCTCTAAGACTTATAAAAAACAAAAAATGTATGCTATTTTTGAAATGTTATGATGATGTATTTAAAGATGTGGCTTAAATTATGCACTTTTTCTTACCCATGTATAGAATTTACGACGGTGTAGCATAACCTCATGCAAACCAATTACTGATTGTGATGTTTATTTATCTTATATATTTTTGTATTGTTACTCGAATTGTCTGTAATTTAACAATGCTTTTCTTTACCTAAATGTATTTGTACTCTTTATATTCGTTAATAAGATAATAATAATAAAAAAGTCATAAATTAACGTCATAATGGGCGGAGACAGAACTAGATATCGTGCAATCATCATGTGAATTTGCGAGACCTCATGGGTCCTTGTCACTTCAGCACGCAGCCGCTCTGCAACAAATACGGAACTGGTGGGTATTGGCGGACGGCGGAGTCGTAAGAGGAGCCGATCTGCAGCCGCTCCGCAGTTGGTGGAAATCCGGCGTTATAAATGTTGCATTTGATGACATCGTTTATTTCATTATGTAAGTTTATATGTGATGTGTCAAAACGAAATTGTTAGGCATAGATGTTACAGTATTAGCAGGGGCGCCGCTAGCAATTTTGGGCCCTATGAAAGAATAGGGGGTCAGGCAGGCCCCCACCATACCCATTTCGCACCAAACATACAATCCAACTTACTGTAGCTATTAAAAATCTTTGTCTGTAATTTAATAATACAGAACTATTTATTTTGCTATTGTTATGACCACAATTATCAGTATTTATAGACACCTACAATGTCTGCAGCTAAGATAATTTATTGTCCAATGTAAATTTAATTGAAAAATACAGTACATTAATCGAATATTCAGAGAAAATGCAACGTTCTTAAAGATTAAAGATAAATGTGACCATGCCTGTGAAAACCCAGCTGAAGTATTTATTTGTGATTTACTGTTTTCCACATAAATTCATCCTACATAATGTAAAGAACATTTTGTGAAAATATAAACTTCATATCTTTAATATTGACTGAGTAATGTCATGTCAGCGATTGAAATCATAGTGAAATTAATGCTTGAAATCAAACTGTGATGCTTTTTATTTCACAATAAGATTTGAGACTTTAGTCTGATTTTCACATGCAGTCTCAGTGACATACTGCATACTTGAGCTGTTACACACACAACATTGTAACATTTAAAAATGGCGAACAACAACAATGCATCTTTTCTATACCTTATGCCTCAAATAAGACTGGGTCAAAAATGCTTGACCAAAGCCTGTATTATAATTATTAGCATTATTTATAAGGTAAAGAACAAGTTTCACACACCAGCAGCTTCAGTAAAGCAAAAATAACGACAGATCATTGAAAAAACAGCTATATTGTTATTAAATGATTCTTCAGACTGTTTTTTAATCAACGGGACTCTAAAATGAAATGGATGACAACTATAGCAGATTACAACATAGATTTCCATTGATTTCTTAAAGCTGTTGCAAGGTGAGAAGCTTTATTATACATAACTGGACTAGTTTAGCCTCAGTTGCATTTCAGTTTTATCACAATCAACTCGATTCACGACTGCATAAAAATCCTTCTTTGGCATATTGCGTTGCAAAACATTGAAGTGTGTAACTGATTGCATTTCTAGTTTATGTTAATTAGCTTATACGGGCTACGTTAATTAAAACAGCTTATAAGGGCTGACTTCGCGTTAGAATCATAACATAAAACAGGGAACATAAATCACCTTGTTTATTTTTAAACTGAGGTGAACAGAGCGAAGACTTTACAGTGGAAAGAAAACTGCATTGTATTGCTCCATAAACTGCATTTATAGTACGGATGCGCGCATATGCAGATATCATAGCAAATAGCAGTAAATACACACACCTTGCTCCCTTGTGAAGTTCACGCGCACTGTGAGACCGTGGATTGAAGACTGCACTAACACGCAGAGTAAAGACGGGGGCGGAGCTAAGAGGGCTCAGCTTAAGGGGGTTGCGTTTGCGGCACAGTCCTTGGCTAGGGCCCTTAAAAGTTCATGGGCCCTTAGAATCGTCCTAACTTTTCCCCCCTTTACGGCGCCCCTGAGTATTAGTCCAAATTCGATGGTTAACACAGCACAGAATTAAGTTTTCAACTTACAATCTACAATGATTTTTCACATTGACAGTACAAATCTTATTGTGAAGTGTCTTAAAATGACCATTTATATTGCTGTACAATACCTTTTGATGTGCATATCGTCCGCGGGAAGACGCGCTGATTACAGTCTACACACTAATGTTGTCATCAATATAATTGCATACAACAAATTGATCCTCTCTCGTTTTGTTCCAAACTCTTCTTGGGTCCTTTGGTTGGCCCATATGCTTACGGGAGCTGTCTTTGCTAACACAATCAGCGGCAGATGGTAAAGAGTAATCCATAGTCCATTAGCAAGCGCGTAGCCCGACAGGCGCTAACGCATAGTTCCGCGTTTGTCACGACACTGGCTGCGTCTGAAATCTCAAGGCAGTGACTTCTTGCCTCGCTGCCTCATGAGGCAATGACTTCTGAGGCCTGAAGGCAGCTCAGTGAAAGGCTTTCGGACACACTTCAAAGGCAACGTGTTTGAAATATAAACAGAGAGCGCCTTTGTGATAACTAATCACATATTTGAAAACTACAATACTAATTTCTCGCTAGAAATGCAATTAAAATGTGTAAAATGTGAATATATTTCTTTATTTACACTAAATTTGTGCTCCAGTCCCTTCCTTGGCTGCCATTTTATTTTGTCGAACTCGCCCACTGTTGTCATGTGGTTTTTACGTCAGTAAAGGCGGTAACAAAGGGTCACATGGATATTAACGTCATTGACAGGAGACTGCACTGCCCCGTGTCAATGTTTTGAATGGCAATTTTTTAACGATTTACAAGTAGTTGAAAACATTACAGATATCGATAGTAATCAGCTGGACAAAATATATAACACTGGCCTAGTGGTTTTTGGACATTTTACTGCAAATATCGTACAAATTGCACCTTTAAAATCCAGCAGCAAGACTTTGAAATCTAACGAATTGGGGGGTCAATGCAATGATATCAGTACAGGGCTAATATTTTCTCGTGTATGCACACCAGTAAGGAGCCTCGTGCGGCAGCATTTTTACCATTTGAAGACGGTTAAGAGATGCTTGGTTAATATCTAAATAAAGGGAATTACAATTATCGAGTCTTAATGAAATAAAAGCATGGGTAGCCTTTTCAAAGTCCATTAAAAAATGGTTTTACTCTTGAACCTAGGATCTCTTGAAGCAAACCCCGCCCCACAATAACTATAACGTTAACAAAATGAATTATTGTACACACACTAATGGCTGATAACAATAATGTTATGATTGGTAGACGATCTGCTGTTGCTTCACGTTTAAAATGACAAACATCTTGCTCCAAAATCTAAATGCTAATGCTGGATCCTCGCTCTGAAGGCGCTCTTGACGCTGACATGCAAAACATTTTGCCAACTTGTTCCTAATGAAAAAGTATTATATCACCCCCAGGGTTTAAAATTCAAATGTAGGTAAACATCAGCTGTGGCAGATAACGTTGTCCAATCACTAGCCAATTTGGCAGGTTACCCTTTTTTTAATTATGTTTAATCGTTAATTTCTTGGTAAAGCTGATGTAAGTCAAATCTAACACAAATACTCAAATCGTGAGTCATCATGGTATACTAAATACAGCATTATTGAGGAGCATCTGTGCATCTCTGGCTTACTTAAACACACCCATCACTGCACAACACATAATGGCACCATAGACTCAAACATAATAATGTGGCGATACTTAGCTGGGGTTACTAACCCCTGCGTAAAAAGGAAACAAAGGAGACCAACAGAAGAAGAGCAGAAGTTTTAATACCAAGTGGCAAACTGGGCGTGAATGGCTTGTCTATCCGCGTGTCTCAATCAGTTCCCCAGCTCCCTAGTTTGTGAATCAGTATAGCATGTTCATGGCAGGACTTTAGAGTGCAACCTAATTTCTCAATGGTGCAGCAAAAAAATCTTTGGTTGCACCAGAGAACAGTTCGAGAGAAAAAAGTCTCTGTGACCCTGAAAGTCTCCCTGTGGTTCAACAACAGACACACATAAGGCAGGCCGCCACGGCAAGAAACATTCCCACCATGCCTGCGGTTGTGGCGAGAAGGGTTATTGCAAACGAAATCACGCTGGATAAGCCCTGTTTTATCCTAATCCTAAACATAAAATTTTATGGGATTTAGGCTGTAGCCGTATCCCATCTATCCATGGCCGCTGTTTTCATCCTAATCCTATCCCCCAATTTAATCCTAAACTTTTGATTATGTCTTTGGAGAAAAAACAACAAAATAAATAAGCATACACAAAATATGTTTTACTTAAATAATTTTCTTATTTAAGGCCATTATTTTATTGTTACATTCTAATCAAACTGAATCATCATGTATTGTCTGCTTTCATGCTAATTTCAGGGTTGCCACGGGTCCTTGAAATCATTGAAAGTTTGTGAATTGGGGGGGGATTCAGGGCCGTGGGAAGTTTATGAAAAAATATATACATAGATTCAGGTCATTGATTCAATTCATTAATTCGAAACTTTTTACACACACATGCTAAACTATTCATTTTAAATGCTTATATCTTCTGTATGTGAATGTTGATTCATACCAAAATGCTTTTTTGAAAATTTGTGTTTGACACATGAAAACGTCTCTAGCTAGGTATGTTACTGTTGTTCCCTGAGAAGGGAACGAGGTGCTGCGTCTCCCTTGTCATACTTCCTGCGTCCCTGTAACGCCGTCTTTGGCAATATTTCACATAGAGATATACTTCATGGCTCCCACGTCACCCTGTCTTTGTCGTTAAGCCATTGGTTGAATTTGACATACACATTCAGACGCACTTACCCTAGGAGGCGTACCCAAAGTGTCACCACAGTGACACAGCGCAAGTTCCCTCGAAAGGGAACTGTAACAATGTATCTTAAAAGGTAACACGATGTAACCTTGCTCTCACTTGAAATGTGTCCCCACATTTAGTCCTTGAATTTGAGGATATGAGACCTGGAAAGTCCTTGAAAGGTCCTTGAATTTGAAGTTAACTTAGGTGTGGGAACCCTGCAATTCTCTAACCATGTCATTTAATTTTCTTATTTTTATAGCAAATTTCAGCTGATCAATAGTAAATGTAAACTCACAATCTGTTGTTTGCTTTGTAATCGCTAACAGAATCTGTTTTGCGCTCTGTTTAGATTTATTAAACCACCAAATGAATCATCTGAACTGTGGGAAAAAAGAAAGAGATTATTTATACTGGATTTGTGTTTGCAAGCTGCTGTCTGTCAGAAAGAGACCATAGAGACAACTGTAAAGATGCTGCTGTCATCTGTCAAATATGAGAAATGTGATTTTCTACTGGATCTGTGTTCACATGTGAAGGACTATGAGAGTCAAACAGGCAGCAGTGTCCTACCAAGATTACAGTCAATTTATCAGTCATCTCCTGGAGTCTGGATCATAAACCTCTCAGAGAGAAAGACCTCCATTCTTCTAGAAGTGCTGAAACTCCAAACAGAGAAGAAACCAGTAGAGCTGATAGACTGCACAGATGATGAAAGTGAAGTGAGAGGATTCATTCAGTGTCTGCCATACATCTCACAACTGAGGTAAGATTAAAGCTATTTACACTGCAACAAACTCAGTTGTTCCCCTTTGTCTGTGTGTCACCCCAATTCCAAACCAAATTAATAATAATTATAATTAATATTATATTTTTAAGTAATACATTCGTGTTAATGATGGTTGGCTGGAGAATAAAGCACCTTATATTCAGGTGTGCAGAATTATTGGGCACATTTGCTTTTACATTTAAAATTGGCCAAAAAAAAATTTAACACACACACTGGAAATTCATTGTTAGATGTCCATAAGAAAGATGCCATGCATGGAAATTGCAAAATTGAGCTGTGACCATTATATAAGAAATTCTGATTCCGGCAGCAAGATCATAGGATGAAAGGAAAATATATATACAAAAATGAATGTTAGTTATTAAAATGACTGTGGTTTGGAATTGGTAAAAGATGTTCAGAAAAAAGTGATCAAAATATTCTGCACACACTGTAGTGGGACTCGTGGCTCTGCTGCAAGACTGTGACTTCATTGTAACATTTATCAGATCTCAGTGTTGTCATAAGGTGTTCAAAATGGTTAGTTTACACATTGTGCACACTCACTGGCTAAAAAAATTATCCGATTTTTAAAACCTGCAAAGTCTTTTACAGCGCTTACATTTTTGTAATGTCACGTGTCAGCTCTTATTTTTCTACTTAATCATTATATGGAATTGGTAGTCAAGATTGCACAAAGATTTGTGATCCTATGTGGTGGGCAGGTCTGAGCCAAAATGCCAGGGCCAATTTTTTTGTCCCAGTCCAGCCAGGTAAACTATACCAGAGTCTTGGTATAGCCACAGCAGTCTCCTCTTGACAGTCTAGCCCGAGGTGCATTTAACTGTCTCTGGTTGGAGGATCTAAGAAACCTTACAGGATTATGTACAGATAGTAAATAAGAAATATATACCGGAGCCGACCCATTCAGAGCTTTAAAAAACAGCAACAAGACTTTAAAATTTTTCGAATTGGGGGTCAATGCAAAGATATCAGTACAGGGCTAATATTTTCTTGTGTATGCACACCAGTAAGGAGCCTCGCGGCAGCATTTTGTACCATTTTAAGACGGTTAAGAGATGCTTGGTTAATACCTAAATAAAGGGAATTACAATTATCGAGTCTTAATGAAATAAAAGCATGGGTAGGCTTTTCAAAGTCCATAAAAAAATGTTTTACTCTTGAATCTAGGCCTTCTTGAAGCAAACCCCGCCCCACAATAACTATAACATTAACAAAATGTATTATTGTACACACACTAATGGCTGATAACTAGGGCTGGGTATTGGCAAGGGCCTCCCGATACGATACGTATCACGATACATGAGTCATGATACAATGTATCACGATACAATACAATACGTTGCATGCTGCGATACATTTCATTACTTTTTCTTTATTTTTATCAAAAATGTAAAAAAAAATAGAGCTGAAATTTTTTAATTTTCTGCCATTTTCTCACTCACTCTAACTTCTGAGACATTGGCCGAATGGCCGTATATGGCAGACAACTGGACAGTGACAATTACAGCAGCGGTGAAGGAGGTCATTTGATGGTTTTTAAAATATCAATATAAGAGATCGAAATATCAATACACTATCGATACAGCTAAATATCACGATAGTTAGCTGTATCAATATTTTTGCACAGCCCTACCGATAACGATAATGTTATGTTTTGTACATGATCTGCTGTTGCTTCACGTTTTTATTACAAAACATCTTGCACCAAAATCTAAATGCTAATGCTGGATGCTCTCTCTGAAGGCGCTCTTGTCGCTGGCAGGCAAAACATATTTTGCCAACTTGTTCATAATGAAAAAGTATTATATCACTCAGGATTTAAATTTACACCCGACAACCTTCCAAATGCAGGTAAAAATCAGCTGTGGCGGATAACGTTGTCAAATCACTAGCCAATTTGGCAGGTTACCTTTTTATAAATTATGTTCAATCATTCATTTCTTGGTAAAGCTCATGTAAGCCAAATCTGCAGTTTTAACACAAATACTCAAATCGTGAGTCATCATGGTATACTAAATACAGCATTATTGAGAAGCATCTGCACATCTCTTACTTAAACACACCCGTCACTACACAACACATAATGACGGGCTAGACTCAAACATAATAATGTGGCGATACTTAGCTGGGGTTACTAACCCCTGCGTAAAAAGGAAACAAAGGAGACCAACAGAAGAAGAGCAGAAGTTTTAATACCAAGTGGCAAACTGGGTGTGAATGGCTTGTCTATCCACGTGTCTCAATCAGTTCCCCAGCTTCCTAGGTTGTAAATCAGTATAGCGTGTTCAGGGCAGGGCTCTATAGTGCAACCTAATTTCTCAATGGTTCAACAAAAAAAATCTGAGGTTGCATCGGTGCGACCAACCGTTCGAGGGAATAAAGTCTCTGCGACTCTGAAAGTCTCCCTGTGGTTCAACAACAAAGACACATTAGGCAGACCGCCACGCCAAGAAACATTTCCACCATGTCTGCGGTTGTGGCGATAAGGGATATTGCAAACAAAATCTTGCCCGATAAGCACTGTTTTATCCTAATCCTACACCCAAACCTAACCCTAAACACAATTTTATGGGATTTAGGCTGTAACTAAACAGACAACTTATTTTTTTGTAGACAACAAAATAAACAAGCATACATGATATATGTTTCACTTAAATAATTATCAGAAGAAAAGTTCACATATTTAATGCATTTATATTCATCATGTATTGTCTACTTTCATGCTAATTCTCTAACCATGTCATTTAATATTTTCTTATTTTTGTAGAAAATTTCAGCTGATCAACAGTAAATTTAAACTCACAATCTGTTGTTTGCTTTGTAATCAATAACAGAATCTTGTTTGCTCTCTGTTTAGATTTATTAAACTACCAAACGATTCACCTGAACTGTGGGAAAAGAGAAAGAGATTATTTATACTGGATTTGTATCTCCAAGCTGCTGTCTGTCAGAAAGAGACCATAGAGACAACTGTGAAGATGCTGCTGTCATCTGTCAATTATGAGAAATGTGATTTTCTGCTGGATCTGTACTCACATGTGAAGGACTATGAGAGTCAAACAGCCAGCAGTGTCCTACCAGCATTACAGTCAATTTATCAGTCATCTCCTGAAGTCTGGATCATAAACCTCTCAGAGAGAAAGACCTCCATCCTCCTAGAAGTGCTGAAACTCCAAACAGAGAAGAAACCAGTAGAGCTGATAGACTGGACAGAGGATGAGAGTGAAGTGAGAGGATTCATTCAGTGTCTGCCATACATCTCACAACTGAGGTGAGAGATTTGTGTCAATTAAATGATCAGTGATTGTTTACCAAAGTATGAACAATAAGAGACACCAAAACTGAATTTCAACACATCACTGGAACAGACTTAAATAAAATCCTGTTGTGTCAGTAATGCTGTGAGTGAAGCTGTCTGTGTAAAGCTAGGTACACACCAAAAGATTTTTAAATCTTATCAGATTTTCAAAATGTAAGAGACCACAAACACGATGAAAAAAATGTCTGATTTCACACGTTTGTTTCTAAATTGTGTAGACTGCCATATGTGGTCATGCCAGCACACCGCGCAGCATCAGATTAACTTCACAAACAACGCGAGCCTCAGCTGAAAACACAGGAAATCTGGTGAAGATCTTGTGATGTTTCTCTCGTCCACTCCAAATGTGATGTCACAGTAAACAAACATGGCAAATAACAAGGCATAAAGTAATGTCATTAATACAATGGACTTCTTTTTTACATCTCTGATGTCCATCTCACTTTGGACTGTGCGTGCTGAGCCATGTAGTTGTTATGGTTTTTTCTTTCATCTGCTCGCTTGTCGATTGGGTATTGTTTGATGTGACAATCTACAGCGTGTGTGTGCGTTTGTCCTCAGGGCTTCCCCCACACAACAAGATTTTTGCTTGTAAATATTCAACATGTTAAGTATTTACAATCAGAGCTGCCCCGACGTGCCTCCAAGCTGATTTAGATGCTCTTAATGCACCGCGCACCACAGGAAAATCTGTTAAGATAATTGGTGCAACCACAAAAACGATCTAGACCAGGGATGGGCAACTTCGGTCCTAGAGGGCCGTTGTCCTGCAGAGATTAGCTCCAACTTGCCTCAGCACACCTGCCTAAAAGTTTCTAGTATGCCTAGTAAGACCTTAATTGGCTGCTTCAGGTGTGTTTAATTATGGTTGGAGCTAAACTCTGCAGGACACCGGCCCTCCAGGACCGAAGTTGTCCATCCCTGATCTAGACTCTACCTAGGATTGTCGTAAGGGGGAAAATCGGCACAAATTCAGCCTGAATATCTTGTGGTGTGTACCCAGCTGTACACAACACAACAGCACTTAACTTTAAATGGAACTTTATTTTTACTTTCATTATAGGGCTGCACTATAGATCGCATGCGATAGTCATGCACATGTCGTCAGTAAAGCCGGTTCCTTAATTTGTAGTAAATTGCCATCACCTGCTTTCAGATGGAGCGGCATTTCCCTGCTGAAAAAAACAGCATAGATCAGCATAATTCCCGTGCTGGTTTAGCTGGTGGTCAGCAGCATATCAGCACCAAAACACAACATATGCTGGTGTTGCTGGTATGCTGTTTTTTTTCAGCAGGGTTACTACACAAAGCCATAGTTCACTGACAATCGGAGCATTTTCGCACTAATTATCGGGGATGTATCTGCTGCGATGTATACGATATGGCCCAGATTGTCAGTGGACTATGGCTTTGTTTAGTAAATGCTGCATCATCTGAAAGCAGGTGATGGCGATTTACTACTAATCAAGGAACCGGCTTTACTGACAAGATGCGCATGACTATCGCATGTGATCTATCGTGCAGCCCTATTTCATAATAATAAGAACACAAACACAGTGAAACTGACTGACATCAGCTGATTCGGGTCAGTTAAAAGTCATTTTACATGAAAAATGCAAGATTATTTGTTACATAAATCTTTGTGCAAAAATTACTAATGGACCTGAAAGAAAGCAGCTGAACAGTAAACAAGAAAAAATGTGATATATTTTTTATAGATTTAGGATTATATTTACAACACAACACTGCACAAACCTCCAGTAGAAGTGAAATATGAACTGTTATTGCCTGAATCATTGATTATGATTTGGGACTTGGTCTTTTTGGATTTTTAAGTCTCTCCAGTAGTCAAATATTTTAACAATTCAATTTAATTGATTTAAATAGTAAGTCTTTGGCAGCATCTCGTGTTATCCTGCACTGGACATTTAAAGTAAAAATCATTTGTGTTTTCTCCACAGATTTACTGAGGTTTTCTCTAAGAAGAAAGAGTCTGTTAAGTTTCTGGTGAATCTGTTCACCACGACATCAGAGTTTGAAACAAATACAGAAGAAAAATACACTGAACTATTAACATCTGTGTGCAACTACACAACTTTCCCATGTGATGAGAGAACCTCTGTTCAGTCAAATTTTTTACTGGATCTGTACTCCCATCTAAAGGACTATGAGAGTCAAACAGGCAGGAGTGTCCTACCAGCATTACAGTCAATTTATCAGTCATCTCCTGCAGTCTGGACCATAAACCTCTCAGAGAGAAAGACCTCCATCCTCCTAGAAGTGCTGAAACTCCAAACAGAGAAGAAACCAGTAAAGCTGATAGACTGGACAGATGATGAGAGTGAAGTGAGAGGATTTATACAGTGTCTGCCATACATCTCACAACTGAGGTAAGATTAAAGCTATTTGCACTGTAACAAACTCATTTGTTTGTCTTGTGACATCCCTGTTGGCGTTTGTAGTTATTGTTTTTACCAACTGAACATATGTGTGTTTGTTGAGTTGTAATATTTGAGCAGTGTTATGTGATTTCCCACCAAATAGAGCTATAAAACATGATTATTTAAAGTGTTTGTAGTAACCTAAAGCAGTCAGTTAGCTGTTAGAATGAATAAACAGTTAAATGTTAAGTTGAGGTAAAAATAAGGTACAACCATGCATTGTTTTGCAGCTTGCCATCAAAACACAAAGTCAAGAACAAAGACTGCTCATTCTCAAGTATTTAAAGATGTTTTACAAGCCCCTGCTGTTTCCCTGGCTGTATTATCAGAAGTTATAAATATCAAATTAAACAGATAACCATGGTTAAAACAAATATAATGGGGGGGGCAAGATGGCGGCGTGAACAGTTGAAAGTTACAAGCTCTCGGTAACGAAACTTTGTAAGGTGTTAAGGAATATAAAATTAATAGCCCAATTTAGATTGTTCCACATTTTGTGCACATTTGTGACGTTAGCCATGCCTAGAGTCGCCCAAAATAGATCACGTGAGGTGAGAAGAGGAGATACTTCACTTATCGCTAATGGTGACCATGAATATGAAAAAAAACAGACAAATAATCTGGAACTGGAGTCGGAAGAAGAATTTCCTGACTGCTCTACCTGTAAAGCCGAGTAAGCCTCCAATAGCGAAAAAACCTACAATCTCCGGAGTCCAAGCTGCAAATATCTCTAAACCTGACGAGATTGTGGCTACGCTTGATAAACCAATAAACACCAGGAGCGTTGTGCTCGAATCTATGATAAAAGAGTTGAAAAGCAAAATGACTTATGTTGAAAAACGGGTGGAGAGAAGTGAGCAATCAACCAAGATTTGCATGACTCGTGTGTGGAATCTGGAAAGTTACGGTAGACGCTGGAATCTAAGGCTCCACGGATTACAAGAAACGGCAAAGGAAAATGTGCGAGAAGAAGTCATACTTGTGTGCCAAAAAGTGTTACCACATTAGGCGACAATACCAAATGCTATTGATGTTGCACACCGAACGGCATTCAAACATTCCAACGAATCAAGACCTCGAGCAATCATCATTGCCTTCATTGCCAGACGACTTAGAGATGCTCTGTGGAAAGCTGCTAAGAGTAACGAGTTCCTCAAAAATCAGGGCTTGCAGTTTAAGAAAGATCTCACAAAGAAGGACAGAGATAGACAAAAGCTATGGCCTTTGATTAAGAAAGCTCGTGAAGAAGGTAAACCGGCATACTTTGTTGGGCATCGTGCTTTTATCGAAGGGGCAGAAATTTCTGAAGGATAAGACCTGATTAAAATTGCTGATTTTGAAGATGGTCATCATCGGGGGTTTTCCATCCTGAAACTTTGAAACACGCTTACTTAAATGGATCCTGATATGTTGTTACAAAGGTAATAACTGTATCCACACTATATTTAAAGACGTGCTATTAAGCCAACGTTCAAAAGGGCTTTAACATATGTTGGAAATATGTTTATACTAAGTTTACGGCATTCTAAATGCTGCTAGTTCTATACTAAGACAATCTTTATGTTGTGTTAATCATATTATATTCCCTTTATATACTGCATTATTTAAGTACCGATCTTGATTGCAATTTGTTCATAACCTTTTTTAAATTCAATTGGAAGCGCTATATGTCTAAGGTATCTTTTGTTTCTTTTAATGTTAGGGGGTTAAGGAAAAATATTAAAAGGGTTATGTTTTTGTTTGCTAAACCGTTTATGTCAGAATTTTGTTTTTTACAAGAGGCTCACTCTATTAAAGAGGATCTAAATTTTTGGAGTTCACAATGGGGTAATTCAATATGGTTTTCGCATGGATCTGAACGATCAGCTGGAGTGGTTACTTTAAAGAATAGATTTAATGGGGATATATTACAAACAAAGTGTGATTAAAATCATTTCTGTCATTTCATATGCCAATTAATTAAACATGAAAATATCTTTATTATTTGCAGTATATATGGGTACAATAACAATTTGGGAAACTCAAATCTTTTTGAAACTATAGAAAGTATATTTCAGAAAATGGCTAAAATTTCCAAGTTCCACACTGTTGGTAGGAGGGGATTTTAACATTGTCTTAGATGGAGTTTTGGATAAATGGCCTCCAGGTCGACCTAATATAAATAATTATAACCTAAAGTCCTTTATTGAAAATTTTAATCTCATAGACATCTGGAGAGACAAATTCCCATTTCAAAAGTAATTTACCTGGAGTAATAAAACAGGTTCTAGCCAATCTAGAATATACTTCTGGCTATTGTCAGAAAATTTTAATAGAGACTAGAAGTGAATATAGTATCAACGCCACTTACAGATCATAAAGCTATATGCAACAATATCAAACTATCTAATTCAAACTGCGCTGTTAAAGGAATAGTCTACTCATTTTCAATATTAAAATATGTTATTACCTTAACTAAGAATTGTTGATACATCCCTCTATCATCTGTGTGCGTGCACGTAAGCGCTGGAGCGCGCTGCGACGCTTCGATAGCATTTAGCTTAGCCCCATTCATTCAATGGTACCAATCAGAGATAAAGTTAGAAGTGACCAAACACATCAACGTTTTTCCTATTTAAGACGAGTAGTTATACGAGCAAGTTTGGTGGTACAAAATAAAACGTAGGGCTTTTCTAAGCGGATTTAAAAGAGGAACTATATTGTATGCCGTAATAGCACTTATGGGAGTACTTCGTCTGTAAAAGACCATACAGGTGAAGTGAAAAAGGATTAAATGAGCAGTAGCCATAATGCTGCGGTGGCGGATTAAAAACATTTGAATATCATTTTTTCCCATTCTAATTATTATTGCAGATCGAATATTTGACCATTCGTGCACATCCCTAATTTTAAAAGCAATCATGTTAAATGTCTGTTATTCTGGATGTTAATCTGAACGAATGTTTAGTCGGAGCTTGTAAAAACAGTACACAAATGCCCAGAGAAAATCCGCGGGTTTGGACACAAACATTACGGTCGTGGGCGGGAGTGGAACTCACAGGTAGCGGAGGTCCTGGTCAGAAATTCGGCGGACGCGGGTTTGAGAGAAATCTAGTCCACACCGCAGATATGTTACTTCAGACAAGCACGTGCAGGTCGCGGTTTCTGTTTGCGTAATCATATTATTTCTGCCGTATTTTTTTGGTGATAAGTCTTTTTCGTCATCACCATCCCAGTGATGGTAATAACGGCGTTAGAAATAAACGGCATTACTAATGGCGTTGTTTTTTCAGTAACGAGTAATCAAATAAATTACTGTTTCCCCCCGTTATAACGCCATTACCAGTGTTGGGGGTAACGAGTTACAAAGTAACGGATTACAGTAACTATATTACTTTTTTGGGTAACGAAGTAAAGTAACGCATTACACTAATAATATTGGTAACTACACTACTTTACTAGACTATAGGAACGCGCTTTCCTGCGTTACCCAAGCAGTGATTGCCTGGGTGTAAAGTTCTGTCTAAGTAGTGCGTGCATGCGTGTGCCTGTACATGTGCCGTTGCCATAGTGATTGATTTTGATGTAGCTGCTGGTGCAAAGAGGAGCGGGAAATGAAGACGGAAGGTTTCGGCCACTGTGGCTATATTCACATTACTTTCAGCTTATTGCTCGAAAGGACAAAAATATTCGTGTGAAATGCACACTATGCCACACACACACACACACACACACACACACACACACACACACACACATTGCCTGTCTGGATGAGAGAACCTACTCTGGTGAAAACCGCTTTAGTGAGATTAATTATAGTTACGCGCAGCATTTATTGTCAGTAACGGTAACGGCCAGTGTTGGGGTAGTTACTAAAAAATGTAATTAGTTACTAGTTACTTCTTTAAATTGTAATGAGATTACTTTACTAGTTAGTGCATTTGAAAAGTAACTTCACTACTTATTACTTTACTTTACATTTTCTTAATTTACCACATAGATACATGGACATGGTTTAGGCGGGGTCGGCTGATGATGAACCCTGTTTTTGTGGTAAAAGTGAAGTAACCATGTTTTTTTGTGTTTTGATTGCTATCAGCAAAACCATGGTTTTACTACAGTAAACCATGTTTGTCAAAACCTTACGTGGTTGTAAGGGACAAAATTAGTGGTTTCTCTTTAGTGTCTAATTCATTCATTTAACAAATTTTATATTGAGGGCATCCAAGTTATTTGAAATATTTGAACTTTTTTTAAGTAACGCAATAGTTACTTTGCCTGGTAATTAGTTACTTTTATAATGATGTAACACAGTTACTAACTCAGTTACTATTTTTGAGAAGTAATTAGTAACTATAACTAATTACTTTTTTAAAGTAACGTTGCCAACACTGCAGATCTCCATCAACTGCAAGATGCTATCCTATCAATATGGGCCAACATTTCTAAGGCATGCTTTCAGCACCTTGTTGAACCAATGTCACGTTTGAATTAAGGCAGTTCTGATGGTGGAAGGGGGTCAAACACTATTAGTATGGTGTTCCTAATAATCCTTAAGGTGAGTGTATACTGTCCACTGTTTTAACTTATTTAGGTTAAATGGCAAACACAAAAGACAGAAATATTATGAGGGTGTCTGTAATGGTTTGATACACTGCTGTTGTGTTATTTGAGCTGTTTCTGGATGTCACTGGCCTCACTGTTTTCAATAAATTCAGTTATCCAGCCGCTAAACACTTCCACAATAAACTCCACAAATGCAGTTAATGAAGTTTAATCTTGAAAAATGTGAAACTACAAAGAAAAGAAAAATACACAAATATAAATTTCATAAAGTTAACAAATCATCAAATAAATGAACATTCTGAAGTACACAAGGTTGTATATCAACAAGAAGATATAAGCATAAATACTTTGCAAACTTAAATAGAAAGTTACAAACATGCTTAATTGAAAATAGCACAGCAATAAAGTAATCAAAATGCTCCCAAAACAAAGTTAAACAAACTCACTTACAGATATTGCATTTCAAATGGCTTTAAATGGCATGATGATGTTGGATGACTGCAACCACATGGAGTACCTTGTAAAACTAAAGCAGTAAAGTAATATGGCCTACTTCCTCTTAAAACAGGAAACAGTAGGAAGAACTCTGGAAAGAGTCAAAACTATATCAAAATAAAAGTCCTTCTTTAGAACACAATTTAAAGTCCAACACACTCCCCGTCTGGGGTTTGTAAAGACCCCACTGAAAATTACTTTGGTGTCTTAGGGGGAGTAAAGTAGAACTACTTCTGATATAGGACGAATGAAGATTTTCTGTATTCCTTTTCTAATAAATTTCAGCTCCACTTTCCTCACAAGACCATCTTTGCTAGGTAGCGTTTTTGCAATGATAGCCAAAGGCCAGTGATTTCTCTTAGCCTGGGCATCTTTCATCAACACAATGTCCCCTTCCTTGAGACAAGGTTTCTTATCTTGCCACTTCTGCCTGCTTTGTAGAGTGGAAAGATTCTCACGGCGCCACCTTGACCAAAATGTTTCAGCTAGATTTTGGACTCTTTTCCACTCAGCTTTGAAAAGATCTTTATCTGTAAACTCACCAGGTGGCGGAGGACTTGAACAGGTTTTCTGGGTCAGCAAAATAGCAGGGGTGAGAATTTAAGGAGCTTCAGGATCTGAAGACACTGGGATGAGAGGGCGTGCATTAATGATAACGGACACTTCAGTCATAAGGGTTACAAGAACGTCATGTGTAAGATGCAGGGATTTTGTTTCAAGCAGCATGCAGTCAAGAATACGTCTGGCTATGCCCACCATCCTTTCCCATGCACCTCCCATATGTGATGCATATGGAGGGTTGAATATCCATGTACAATAATTTTGTTGTAAATACTTCTTAAGATCAGAGCTTGATGTTTCTTTATTCATCTTGAGCTCCTGCACCGCTCCAATAAAATTTGTGCCACAATCAGAGCGTATCTGTTTGACAGGTCCTCTTATTGCAAAAAAACGCCGCAGAGCATTAATGAATCCACTTGCACTCAAGGTCTCTACAACTTCAATGTGCACTGCTCTTGTGCACATACATGAGAAAATGACTGCCCATCTTTTGGAATCGGAGCAGCCACCTCTGGTGCGACGAGAAATCACCTGCCATGGTCCAAATACATCGACTCCTACATATGTGAAAGGTGGAGCTACTTGAAGTCTTTCTGCAGGCAAATCTGCCATTTGTTGGAGCACTGTAGGACAGCGAAGCTTTCTGCATGTTACACACTTGTTAAGTAGACTTTCAATGCATCTTTTGGCACTCGTCAGCCAATACCCTGCTGCTCTTATTGCTCCCTCAGTAAAATGCCTTCCTTGATGCTTGACTGCTTGATGGTAGTGTCGAACAAGCAAGGTTGCTACATGATGTTTCCCCGGAATAATCACTGGATTACATTCTTCCTTCTCAAAACCTGCCTGTGCAATATGGCCACCAACACGCAGAAGACCTTTGTCATCCAGAATAGGATGAAGTTTACGTATAGTACTACTAGCTGAGAGATTACATCCTGCTTTTATATCACTTGGCTCCTCGGAATAGGCTGCATGTTGAACACTCTTCAGGATAACAATCCTGGCCTTTTCCAACTCCTCATTTGTGGGACTGTTACTACAGAAATGCCATCCACTACATCTTGACTGTTTTGTTACATGTGAGAAAGACTGGGAAATGTGGCTTAAACGAGCGATCGCTCTGATTAGCTTGCCTAAGCTGGAGAAGCGTTCAAAACGTTCAGAAGTCAGAAACTGATTTGATACTGCAGTTAGACATAAAACCACTTGTGGTCGGATTTCTGGATCTAATGCAAGATCAACCAGATCATAGTTTTCTTGGGACAAGGAGTTTAAAGTTGAAGAGTTCAAAAGAAAGTCTGGCCCTGTAAGCCAAGTTGTGCTATGGAGATGCTCAGCTGCTACAGATCTAGACCCATGATCCGCAGGATTGACATCTGATGGAACATAGTTCCACTGACTAGGAGCAGATGACTGAAGAATGCGTTGGATTCTGTTGCTCACATACACATAAAAGCGTTTTGTTTGATTATGAATATATCCAAGAATCACTTTACTGTCTGTGTAAAACTGTATATTGCTGAACTTCAAGCCTATTTCCTCTACAACCATGTCTGCGATCTCAACTGCAAGGACTGCAGCACAGAGTTCCAATCTTGGAACAGTCAGATCTGGCTGTGGTGCTAACTTTGTCTTTCCAAACACAAAGCCAATATCTGTTCGGCCATTGTGATAGGTGGAACGCAAATAAGCTACAGCTGCAACAGCTCTCATAGATGCATCTGCAAATATACACAACTCCCTTGTCTGAACCTTTGTAGTAGGAAAAGATGAGTAAATACGTGGTATCTTTAGATCTTGCAGGTTTTGTAAGGAGTCCCTCCATCGTATCCAATCTGGCTTTAACTCATCTGGCAATGGAGAATCCCAATCTTCAGCCTGCATGGAGAGCTCCCGAAGCAACAATCTGCCTTTAATGGTTACAGGAGCAATGAAACCACATGGATCATATAAGCTGTTTACTGTTGACAGTACACCTCGCCGAGTGAATGGCTTCTTATCATCAATGGCTTGGAAAGTAAATGTATCTGATGCCAAGTTCCATGACACTCCTAGACTACGCTGGACTGGAGTATCTTCAAAGAAAAGGTCAACATCTTTGATATCCACAGCCCGATCCTCAGGGTGAAATGCATCAATCACTGCAGGTCGATTAGAGATTATTTTATGTAGCCTAAGGTTTGCTACTGCAAGCATGTCTTGAGTTTACTTGAGAACATTGATTGCTGCTGCTTCAGTCGGGAAGGATTTCAGAGCATCGTCAACGTAGAAATCATGTTCAACAATCTCCTTCACTTTACTCTCAAAGTTCTTTTCCTCCTCTTTACCTGTTCTGTGCAAACCATATATAGCAACAGCAGGAGAGGGACGATTGCCGAACACGTGAACACACATTCTGTATTCCACTATTTCTTTACCTGGATCATTATCTTGATACCAGAGAAAACGCAAGAAATCTCTGTTATCTTCTCTTACTAAGAAACAGTGGAACATGTGCTGGATATCAGCGGTAATAGCCACTGGCTCTCTACGAAATCTCAACAAGACTCCCAGGAGGCTATTATTGAGGTCTGGCCCCTTAAGTAGGACATCATTCAATGAGACTCCATCATAAGGTGCACTGGAGTCAAAGACCACACGGATCTTATTCGGCTTCTTCGGATGATAAACACCAAACAAAGGTAAGTACCAACACTCTTGGTCTTTCTTAAGTGGGAGAGCAATTTCGGCATGTCCATTAGCAAACATATTCTCCATAAACTCAAGAAAATGCTCTTTCATTTGAGGACGTTTGTCCAAAGTACGACGAAGTGAAGAAAGACGGTTGTATGCATACTCTTTGTTATTTGGAAGCCTTCTTCTAGGAACTTGAAATGGCAATGAAGCCACCCAGCTATTAGATTCATCTTGATAGAACTCTTTGTCCATTATGCGAAGGAATCTGTCATCATCCACTGATAGTGCAAGCTTGTGATCTCTGGATGTACTAACAAAAATGGACTGACCTAGCTTCTCACTTGCACATGTTGCTAAAGCACTTACACCTTTTGATGCAAGATAATCTTGAGACTGAAGTTTGGTGCCGTACTGCTCTTTTACATGTAACTGACTTTCACAGGGCCAAAAGAAACTGGGGCGACCACTTTCAAGTATAGTGGTCTTAAAAACATCTACATGAGCAGGTCGATGAGCACCTCCAAGACACACGTCTCCAACTACAACCAATCCAAGATCTAACTTTTGGGCAAACGGAGCATCATGTGGTCCATTAATCTGATGGCGGACCTTGTGGACCCTTATAAGGTCCCTGCCAATAAGGAGAAGGATGTTAGCATCTGGGTCAAGGGCTGGGATTTCATCAGCAATATCCCTAAGGTGACTAAAATGACGTGCTGCATCTGAGGTAGGAATTTCAGAACGAACATTAGGAATTTGATTACATTCTAGCAATGTAGGAAGACGAAGACTTACACTCTTATCCAATGACTCCACAATGTATCCACTTGCTCTCCTTCCTGTTGTCTCTTTTAGTCCAGCACATGTCTTAAGAGAATACGGAAAAGAAGATCCTTTGATTTGAAACTCTTCAAAGAATTCTGTTCTTGCCAATGAGCGGTTGCTCTGCTCATCCAGAATCGCATAAATTTTTCTGGATTGTGCTTTGTTACCCTCAGGATAAACATTAACCAAACAAATCTTGGAACAAGCTCTAGCACTCATTCCAGCTCCGCACACTTCCGTACACTTTGATGTTACCTCCTGATTGGTTAATTCTCTTTCCTCCCCACCATCTTCTAAGACAGGAGGGATGGTTTTCTTCCAGGGCGCTGGACCAGGATGTAGAGCTGAAACATGACGATCACTATCACATTCAGTACAGTGGATTTCAGCTTTGCAGTTCTTTGCCATATGATCTACAGAAGAGCAGCACCTGAAGCATATTGAATGTTCCTTAAGGAACTGTTTGCGCTCTTCAAGACTTTTCGATCTGAAGCCTCTGCATCTTTTTAGTGGATGAGGCTTATCATGAATGATACAGTATCGATGAGGATCAACAGATTTTATTCTGCAAGTTGCATCTCTTGTTTCAGGCATGTTAACTTGAGTGTTATGAACAGCTATAGAGGTGTACCTATATTTATCTGGTCTGTCTCTCCTATCCTGTGGTACTGAAGGAAAAATAGTAAAGCTTGGATCTGTTCTTGTTTTAGCTTCCAAGCGAATGAAATCAGCAAATACAGAGAATGGTGGAAAGGCCACAGAATTCTCTCTCTTGTACTTCGATCCATAAGATATCCATTTTTCTTGGATATTATAAGGAAGCTTTCCTACGATAGGGCTCACTCCATGAGCAGTGTCAAGGTAGGATAACCCAGGAAGATAGCCATCCAGCTTTGCTGCCTCCAGCTCTGCAAGCAGGTCTCCAAGATCTTGCAGCCTATACAGATCTTTACCTGAAATTTTAGGGAAGTTTTCCAGTTTGAAGAATAGAGCTCTTTCAATTGCCTCTGGTGAGCCGTACAATTCTTCTAACCTCTCCCAAGCCATTTGTAGACCTTCAAATGGGTGCCTAATATTAACTGATTTTATTCTTCGTACCTGTTCCGATGATTCTCTGCCGAGATATTTAATGAGCAAATCCATCTCTTCCTCTGGCTTGAGATCAAGGTCTGCAATAGAACTTTTAAAAGATGATCTCCAAGCCCAATAATTTATGGGTTTATCATCAAAGGTGTTCAATCCAGAAGTTACCAAGTGACTGCGTGCAAGGTATTTGGCCAGGCTGTAAGTATCTGACATATGCTCAGGATTACTTTGTGGATTATAACTAGATGCTTGTTGTCTTACATAGTCTTCGGTGCGTTGGACACTGTTCTCTTTAGGAAACTCAGATGCTGACACATGGTCTACTTCTGTGAAGGCTGCTGCTAGAGTTTCTGCTTCTGCTATAGCTGCATCTCTTTCTTTCTCCTCCTGCAGTGCCTCTAATGTTGCTTGAAGACGTGCTTGTTCCACTTTAATTCCAATTTCTTTCTTTGCATGAGCTGCTCTTGCCTTAGCTGCCTCTGCCTTTGCTTTTGTGACAACCAAACTAGCGCTAGAACTTCTAGATGAGGTAGAGGAGTGAGAACTTGAGAAAGCATCTTCACCTTCTTTGTGCATGCGATGCGATTTAGACTCTCTTGAAGACATAATTTCTGTGCAGGCTTACAAGCAGAGATGTTCCTCTATCTCCCTGATGCAGTTGTTAGACAGGCATCATATCCATCTTTCAATTAGCTGCTTATCTTTTCACTGTCACTGGCCTCACTGTTTTCAATAAATTCAGTTATCCAGCCGCTAAACACTTCCACAATAAACTCCACTCAGTGCAGTTAATGAAGCTTAATCTTGAAAAATGTGAAAATACAAAGAATAGAAAAATACACAAATATAAATTTCATAAAGTTAACAAATAGTCAAATAAATGAACATTCTGAAATACACAAGGTTGTATATCAACAAGAAGATATAAGCATAAATACTTAGCAAACTTAAATAGAAAGTTACAAACATGCTTAACTGAAAATAGCACAGCAATAAAGTAATCAAAATGCTCACAAAACAAAAGTTAAACAAACTCACTTACAGATATTGCATTTCAAAGGGCTTTAAATGGCATGATGATGTTGGATGACTGCAACCACATGGAGTACCTTGTAAAACTAAAGCAGTAAAGTAATATGGCCTACTTCCTCTTAAAACAGGAAACAGTAGGAAGAACTCTGGAAAGAGTCAAAACTATATCAAAATAAAAGTCCTTCTTTAGAACACAATTTAAAGTCCAACACACTGGATGAAGGTAGACTGCTGTCACCTACAGTAGTCGTGTTGACAGAATTCAGGAAAAACTTCTTAAATTCAAGTAATAACGATTTTGCGATAAAGTTGTGTCACCAAATACCCACGCACACTTCAGTTAGTGTGATATAGATGACTAAAAATGGTGTATGCCACCTGTTTTAAGTATTGCATTTACATGAGGTAAATGATAATCCTTATTTTCCAAAATCATATTATATAGCATTATGAGGGTGCATGTAAACATCGTCAATATTATTTAATATTCTCTTATTTGATGGGAAATTTCAGATGATCAACAGTTTGTCATCACCAACAGAATTGTGTTTGCTCTCTGTTTAGATTTGTTGATCCACCAAATGAATCATCTGAACTGTGGAAAAAAAGTTTATTTATAGTGGATTTGTGTTTGCAAGCTGCTGTCTGTCAGAAAGAGACCATAGAGACAACTGTGAAGATGCTGCTGTCATCTGCCAATTATGATCATTGTGATTTTCTGCTGTATCTGTGCTCACATGTGGAGAACTATGAGAGTAAAACAGACAGCAGTGTCATACCAGCATTAAAGTCAATTTATCAGTCATCTCCTGCAGTCTGGACCATAAACCTCTCAAAGAGAAAGACCTCCATCCTCCTAGAAGTGCTGAAACTCCAAACAGAGAAGAAACCAGTAAAGCTGAGCGACTGGACAGATGATGAGAGTGAAGTGAGAGGATTCATCCAATGTCTACCATACATCTCACAACTGAGGTGAGAGTTTAACAGTAAAATATTAATTTCTGGGTTTGGTGATTGTTTCAGCCACAGATTAACCAAAAGGCCAACTGGGCAGCCCAGAGCCCATAAATCCAATGGGCCTCATGTTATAAGCAGCATCATTATGCCTGTAGCTGTATTGTACCATGGACCCTTTTCACACATCCATGTTCACGAAGCTGAAGTTGTCATAGTTGGATAAACGCAGTTATGTCACTGCTGATGTATGTGTTTTCATTTGAAATTGTCAATAAAAAAAATGTCAAATTGTTGTTATAAGAATTGCAATATTTTTAATTAGTGGTGAAAATGTGTAATTATAACAAACCAAGAAAGATGTTCATCTTTTGTCAAAGTCTTCATCTTGTTTTATAAAGCCCCATTTATTTTGTCAGTTTATTTGTTTAAATTGTTTTTGTCTTTCCCAGTTACCATATTTTCCATGGTAAGTCGCTCCGAAGGTCATGAAGAGGAAAAACATATATAAGTCACATTGGACTATAAGTTATTTAGAAAATTATTTCATAAAATCCAAAGCCCAAGTACAAACATTTAATCTGGAGAGGCAAGTTATTCAACTAAACAATAGCAGACAGAAAAGCAGGCTGAAAAAGTGCCCGTTCATGTTAACATAACATAAATCATTATTTACACAACACACAATAGAATACAGAACATACCTGGGAGGCTGAATAGGCTAAATTAAAATAAGCCTAATCAAGTTCACCAAGCTCCCGAAGTCTTTCCACATCACTGAATCCATTGAATTATATAAATACAGGAGCAGCATAGAGCAGACTCTAGACCAGTGGTCACCAACCCTGTTCCTGGAGATCTACCCTCCTGCCTACTTTAAATCCAACCCTGTTTCAGCACACCTGCCTCCAATTTTTGGGTAGCTGTGAAAAGCATGATTGGCAGGTTCAGGTGTGGATTAGGGTTGAATGTGAACTCTGCAGGAAAAGAAAACTCCTGGAACAGGGTTGATGACCACTGCTCTAGACTGTAATATTGTCTCTTGGTTCATTTTAGTCAGTATTAATTTTGACATAACTCGCACCTGACTATAAGTTGCAGAACCAGCCAAACTATAAAAAAATTGTGACTTATAGGGGCAGTTTCCCGGACAGGGATTAGCTTAAGCCAGGACTAGACCTGAGTTTAATGAGGAAATATAACTAGTTTTAACAAACATACCTTACTAAAAACATTACTTGCATGCATTTTGAGGCAAAACAAAGGGCACTGATATATTTTAAGATATGTCAGTGCAAGTTGTTTTCAGTTTGGACACCTCTTAGATTTATTTTAGTCTAGAACTAGTCTAATCCCTGTCCGCGAAACTGCCCCATAGTCCATTATATTGTTCTGTAAATTATATAAGTAAAGTTTGTGCTTTCAACATTTCTACTATTTTAATAAAAAAAGAAGAGAAAAGAGGATATATGTTTTCACATTCCCTAAACGATTTGCCGACCTTTCCATTTGGAGGCATTGATCTGCTTTTGCATTTTAATTCATCAACTGTTAAAACAAAACTCGAGAAATCTCACAGTTGCTTTTTTTTGGGGGGAGGGGGGTGTGGCTGAGTTGCTGTTCGAAAAAAGTGCCGAAAAACCCCCTTTGCGAAATGTAAACATTTTAAACGAAAGTAAAGTTGTTTGTCAAGGGTTGTCTGCACAAATAAAGTTAAGGTGATAAGATTTATTGTTGGAATGGGTAACAGTAAGCTAACTCCTTTAGGTTTTAATGGCATAGCCTCTAATGTTGTGAATATGAGTGTAAAAGCTTGATGCTTTCAGGTGAATGAGAGGAACTGCATTGTATTGAGGTTGTTTAAAAGTTCGAGAGGAATTTTTCTGGAAGTTCACAGTTATTTTATGACTGTTCTTAACATTGCTGTTGTGAGGTCCGTTGGCTTTTATTGATCTTGCTGCCATGGGCATCGGAACCATTATATGTGGGTGGGACAGGACCCACCCACTTTTTAAGACCAATGATAATGGACCCACCCACATTTTCTCTAATTTAGCGCATTTTTCTGTTTACGTATCAAAGCGCTATTAGTCAAAATCCATTCCACTAGAACAGGGATCCCCAACCTATGCTTTTTTACACCGCAGACCCGTTTCAGCTTATTTAAAAAATTCGAGGAGGGGGGTGTGGCTGAGTTACTGTTCGAAAAAAGTGCTGAAAAACCTCCTTTGCTAAATGTAAACATTTTAAACGAAAGTAAAGGTCAAACAACCATGCATAAGGAAAATTAATAACTGCTTTATTTATAGTATATTTTCTATAGACGTGTAAAACTATATTATGGCGGATTGTTTTACTTTCACTGTTTCACGAGTTTGCCTGCCCATGCATGTAGTCTTAATAATTAACGGTAAACAAACTTAGCTTGCTGTTCTTAAAGGCAGCTCGACCCTTAGGTCGGACTCGAGCCCCAAGTTCAAGAAACAAAAGAAAAAGGGAGGAGACGAGGAGGAGAGATGCCAGAAGAAGCGCGGCGGAGGCACGGTACGTTATGATAATTGACACAGGTCCTTTCAAAGCTACGTTAAAAATGTAAGCTACTCGTTAAAATATTATTACTGCAGTAAATTAGTTTATTTTGATTATTGTGCCACGATCACTGGATCATTTTAAAGTTTTTTTTTTTACTGAAGCCTGCAATAACTTTTTATTTGCGATATCACAGAGTTGAACGTCTTCACGTATTGACATTATTTGTGAGGTACATTTGCAAATGATTCATAAAGTCATACCTCTGCAATTATTTGATCGATTGTGTTTTAGAAGTACACATGCTCAATCTCTTATGACAGCATTGTTTTCCGACGGATACCATTTAAATAAATTGATCTCATTTCCAGAATCTCACATTTATATTTCTCTAAGAGAAATATAGATTGTGTATAACCAAAAAAAGGGTATACAAAAATTGTATCAGTTTCGCGGTCCGTGTACTTTTTCGTTCATTCATTATTCTATTTCGGAAATAAAGGTGAAATTTAAAAAAGGGTGCAGCTTGGTTTTTTTGTTTTAAAAAATGGCAGAAATGACTGTATTTTGTTTTCCAAATGTATTGTTATCATCAAATAATAGTAGTCCGTGTAGTTTTGCGTCCATTCATTTTTCTTTTTTTAACCAATAAATATAAAAACGAAAAATGTGATTTTCTCTTTTTTTGTTTTCAAACTGGTGAAAAGATAATCAAAATACAAAGTTATTCTACTTATTTAATTGTATTTTACAATTGAAAAGCAAATAATTGTAATTTATTTACTTTACTTACACAGTTTTGCTGTTTCACATTAAGGCTTCTTCTGGCTGTGAATTCGCAGAGCGCGGCTTTATGCACGTAAACATCACATTCTATTCATTATGATTTGTAAATGTATGTGATTCTGGTCATCTGGCCCAGTATCTGCCTTTCTTACTCATTTAGACTATATTAAAACGCGTAGATTATAACTGGCAAGACTGAACATCTACAATGTTTAAAACTATAAATGTTGATTTGTGATAATGGGCTCTATCTTAAACCCCGCGCAATGCAGCGCAACAAAAACCTGGTCTAAAGTCAATGGCGCAATATGTTTTTTTTGTTATTTAAAGAGCGCATTAGTAGGCCTAATATGTGCCGAAACGGGACGACAACGCGGGTTTGCTTAACACATACATGAATGCGCAGCAGCACAAAAACGCTTTTAAATATGAAAGATTAAAGGATTGAATGTAAAAGATTATTATTGAGTCTCTTGGACATAAATGAGGACTAATTATGAGACGTTAGAAGGCACAAAGAGCTGCTTCACCTGCAGCCTGGTAAGTAAATATATGCTTTGCTTTAAACAAATGCATCTGTTTTTAAATGTTTTTAAATGCTACCTCACGGATTTATTGTATATGATGACTCTGTACCTGTGGATATGGTGAGATGAGAAACATTTTTAAGTAATGCTTAAAAAAAACTGACGCTGTCCAAGCGCTGAACCTTGCGGAGACTTTGCGGTTTGTAGATTCTTTATCTCCTGTTTGTGACAACGTAACAAAGTATTTTTACAGTACAAACCTTTTCTTACATACTTGTAAATTATTTTTTGATGATATATTGGATAGCCATTTAAAGCAATTAAAAGTCTGCTTTTTTACTTCCATGACTAAATGAAAACGGGTTTTAAAGGTTTTAATGAAAAAAATAACAATTTCAATACCAGTGTAAAACAACGCAAATATTTAACATTAATCTTAAACTGGGGATCTTCTTCCTCCGCTTAGTTTTTCAGTTTCAACTGAGGGGTTTTACCATTAACGACTATTTTCAATCAACAAGCAGTCGGTGTTCATGCCAATTTGATTGCTTTAGATAGAGCCTGATTTGTGAAAATTATATCATATATATAAATAACAAACTACTTTTTTACTGTTTCAGACGGACGTCGGTCTTTTTTATACTGCACAATCATATTTTCGCACAGTCCTTCCCGTTCACTTTGAACATTTCTCGTTGTGAATGAATGTTGATTTGCGTTTAAATACCTGTGTCTGAACCATAACTTGTTGCGATGACAGATGCGCACAGGCTGAATCTAAAACTAGGCAAGGCAAGGCAAGTTTATTTGTATAGCACATTTCATACACAAAGGTCATTCAAAGTGCTTTACATAGAAATGAGAAAACAAAAATCAAAGATACATGAATTTAAAATATCAATTAAAAGAAAATAAATGTGATTTTAATAAAAACTGTTTAAATGTGTGAAAAAGAATAAAACAGGAATAAAAGTATAAAACAGTTAAAAATAAGAATAAAAACAAGAGAAGTAGAAAATAATTAAAATAGTGCATATATAATATAGTGCAATCAGTTCGGACGCAGCATAGTGCTCATTCAGTAAATGCATAGCTAAACAGATGTGTTTTGAGTCTGGATTTGAATGTGGCTACTGTTGGAGCACATTTGATCTCTTCTGGAAGCTGGTTCCAGCTGCGACTGGCATAATAGCTAAAAGCTGACTCTCCTTGCTTTGAGTGAACCCTTGGTATTTCTAGCTGATGTGATCCTAATGATCTCAGTGATCTGATGGGTTTATATTCAATGAGCATATCAGCAATGTATTGAGGTCCTAGTCCACTGAGTGATTTATATACCATTAATAATACTTTAAAATCAATCCTAAATGTAACTGGTAGCCAGTGTAGTGACCTGAGGACCGGTGTGATATGTTCATATTTTCTGGTTCTGCTCAGAATCCTGGCAGCAGCGTTCTGAATGAGCTGGAGCTGTCTAATAGTCTTTTTGGGAAGGCCAGTGAGGAGGCCATTACAATAATCCACCCTGCTGGTGATGAAACCATGCACAAGTTTCTCTAAGTCTTGTCTGTAAACAAAGCATCTAATTCTTGCGATATTTTTGAGATGATAGTATGCTGATTTAGTTATTGCTTTGACATGACTACTGAAACTAAGGTCAGACTCCAGAATCACACCAAGATTCCTGACTTGATTTTTAGTTGTTTGACCCCTAGCGTCAAGGTATGCATTCACCTTGAGAACTTCATTTTTGTTTCCAAACGCAATGACTTCAGTTTTCTCTTTGTTTAACTGAAGAAAGTTTTGGCACATCCAACTGTTAACTTCATCAATGCATTTGCACAGGGAGTCAATGGGGCTGTAATCATTAGGGGATAGAGCTAAGTAGATCTGGGTGTCGTCTGCATAACTGTGATAGGCAATTTTGTTCTCTCTCATTATTTGGCTTAGTGGGAGCATATACAGGTTGAACAGGAGTGGCTCTAGAATTGAGCCTTGCGGGACTCCGCATGTCATGGATGTCCACTCAGATTTATGGCCACCAGGGACGTACTGGGACTGAAATTCAGCCCGGGACTTTAAGATGGAGAGGCCTTTTACGCGAGTGCCCATGGTGCACGAGCAGGATTTTTTGCACATATTTTAATTCTAATAGTGTTTTTATGGTATAAAGAGAATCAGATTATGCTGAAGACCTTAAAGAAACTTTAGGATAACACCTGCCTCCTCAGGTTGTACAAGTCACCACTGAACTAAACACAATCAGGTCAGCAAAACCTAATCTCGAACACATAAGTCACAGTATACTGCTAACTACCAGCATGTCATGTGTACAGTCAGTCGGAGTGATACAATTGTTACAAATACTCACACATACCCACTCAGATACTCAAAAAATACAATACAGTCCCATAAATAGAGATTGTGTGTGTACTCACTTATAACTCTCCCTGGCTTAGCTTCCTCTGTGCTGGACCTTGCCTCTGCTGGATCCTGCTCTGCTTACTGATTGTGCAGCTACATATGCATGAGAAGAACATCAGTAATAAATATGACTAAGAATAATTCCTTTTTTAATTCAATCTGTGCTTCAGTCAGGTTATTATCTGGTATGTGAAACTATTGCATGTTATCCTATATGTAAATATGTAATATTGTGCTGTATTTTTTATTTGTGTGTGTCCTTAAAGGTGTAGTGTGTAAATTTTAGCGGCATCCAGTGGTTACGTTGCGATTTGCAACCAACAGCTCAGTCCACTGCTCACCCCTTGCTTTTGAAACGCATAGAGTAGCTATAGTAGCCGCCACCAGACAAACATGTCATTGACAGAGACAACTTAGCAAAAAAAGTTGTCCATTAAGGGCTTCTGTAGAAACATGGTGGCACAAAATGGCGACTTCCACGTAAGGGGACCCTCTGTGTTTGTAGATAAAAACGTCACATTCTAAGGTAATAAAAACATAACGGGTCATTATGGAAAGGTCTTCATACACCCCTGATTATATAGTTTTGTATATTATTTTGCAATTTTGTCAAGAGATCCTTTTAAAAATTACACACTGCACCTTTAATAAAGCTTTGATTGATTGATATGCCTACCCTGCTGAAAAAACAGCATCAAGCCAGCATGGGAATTATGCTGGTCTATGCTGGTTTTTCCAGCAGGGTAATATGATTGCCTACCCAGCCCTGCACACTGCCCCTGTACCTATCACTTTTTCAACACAGCTACCAGATCCATGTACTATAGTGAAGTGGATAGAAGACGTTAGCAGATGGCCAAATATAAAGTGACCAGATAGATATATACGTATATTAGTATATTATTAGTGCAACCAAACGCAATAACCAGACATTTTGATGCTGGGAAACCGTTTTGATAAACTTTCTGAGTTGCTAACACGTTAGAACAACACCACTTCTGTTGCCAAAATGCACGCGCAGGCTATTTGATCAAGTGGGCTGTAAATGGGTCTATAGACATTATGTAGCTAAGCCCCTTTTCAGCGCTGCGCTAGTTGTCTTTAAAATACATATTTTGTTTCAAATTATTGATTTATTTGGTAGGTAGCAATGTAATAAGCGGGATAATGTAGAGCGAGGCGGTTCTTATAGCGAATACAAACCCGTCAGGCTGATTCAAGCTCTGCTTTGCGTGGGGTCCTGATCAGCCTGTCGGGCTTGTATTCGCTATAACAACCGCCTCGCTCTATCCCTTATATATGCCTATATTTAAATGCAAATATAAATGATTTTAGTGTATAATAAATGCATAACTAATCGTGCACCTGCCCTGTCCATGCTGCTGGTCCTTCCTCATCTGCATCTCCTGCCAAAGCACCCTTTTGACTGCGAAAAAGGTCTGTTAATTTGGCGCATTTAGCTGCCTCTTCTGCCAACATTTTAATTTTTCGGCCCCACCCATTTCTTTCTCTTCTTTACTTGTTTTCGCAATTTTTACCATCTGTCTATATAAAATTTACACACAAAACCAAACTTGACCAAAAGTAAACTCTTTTGATCGGCGCCTTTGAGCCAATCGGATGTCAAGAAAAACGAGGATCAGTCTAAGTTGGGAGGGGCCGCTCTTATCCCCCCTCAAGATTGGAAGTATTGGTTTGGCCCGGCCTGAAACACAACACACACAACACAGACAGCGTTCCGCTGTAGCTGAGCGGCCGGTCAGGCCGGTACAGTAGCGCCACGTAAAAAAAAAACTTTTTGACCTCCGGCCGGTTCGGCCTGAAATGGACCGGCCGTTCGGGATTGCTCCCGAAATTCCCGATGGCCAGTCCGCCCCTGATGGCCACCTATACTTACATAATAACCTCTCCCTTCTAAGTATGACCTGAACCATTTTAGGACCATCCCAGAAAGCCCGACCCAGTTTTCCAGCCTGTCAAGAAGTATGTTGTGATCAACAGTGTCAAAAGCTAGAACTAGTCAATTGTTTCTGACTGCAACACTGCATGTTCATTGAAAATAGCAGTTAATTATAAAACGTGTATCTGTCTTCCGCATTCACCGGCTTCCCAGCTAGCAATTTTGGCTAAAACAAGGCAAAAATTAGGTTGACGGTAAAAGTCTAATAGCCCAAGAATAGACGATGCGTATGTTTACAACATGTAAAAGAAATTAAAGCAAACACCTTGAACACCTGTTGCTTACATGATGGAATACAGTAATTCTCCAAGTTATTTTGGCAAAAGCGGCATGTAACCAAATTCAAGGTTATTTAGGGTAGAAATGTGTTCCTATTGTACATAGCCGGACTATAGAGTCTCGGTTTTTGCTTGCTGTGTTAACATAATTTGACAAAACTTGAAGAAATGTACAAAATGCGTAGAATGATGATGATGTTCACATGCATGAAGCAAAGCACTGCGGTCACTGCCAAAGAAGTCTGAATGTGAAATAGCTAATAATCGCGTTTTTTAATTTTAGTTTTAAATGTATAATAAAGGTGCAAAAATCTGAAAATACATCAATATTTGTTTTTTTTGGGGGGGGGGGTAGGATGTTCTAAATACAGTTTGAATTTAAATTTTGAAATGTAATATTGCATTTTAAAATTAAAAATACAACAACCGTTTATATTTTATTTTTCATATCATGGTTTATAAAGGAAAAATGAATGGACGCAAAAGTACACGGACCTCGTCCGTGTACTTTTTCGTTCATTCATAGTTCTATTTCGGAATGACAGATGAAATTTAAAAAAGGGTGCAGCTTAGTTTTTGTTTAAAAGAAACAGCAGAAATGGCTGTTTTTTGTTTTTCAAACGTATTGTTATTATTGAATAATAGTATTAGAAAAATTTCGGTAAGACCAAGGCTGCGTTCTCCGAAACTACCTTAACGCTACGTCGTTCTTAAGTTGTACCTTAAGCTGTACCTTATCGCTAATACGTTTTTTTCCGAAACGTTCTTAGTTACGTATCACTTCTGTAAGTCATACGTTCGTAAGGTTGGTCTGGAGCGCTCTTAGCTATACCTTATCCCACATGACTCTACTAGGGGCCATCACTTTCATAAAAGCTTACATTGCAGTCTATATAACTAAATATTTGTAAAAAAAAACACTCCGTGTTTAATTAGGCTAATATTTTTATATTTAAAGAATAAAACATTCACATAATTAGACATCATTACATTGATGGTTGTTAGATTTTTAATTGTTTTCCAAAGGGACATCATCTGCGAACTATTAAATGCTACAGGATTAAGAAACTATTTAAAAAATATATTTTGGGTGATGGAGTTGGTAAAGCTGGTAGCTATACAGCGATTCCTACGATTTCATTTGTGCATTTCATATCCGTTATATCTTAGTCTACCAACAAGTATTTTAGCTGCATAAATAAATAGGGTAAAATAAAAAATAAAAAACTAATTAGGATTGTTAATGTTAATTCGACTTTGCATCGAAGTTATTTAATGTTTTATAACTTTGAGGCAACTGCATGCCATATTCTTTATAAACATTCAAAACAAACTGCACACTTGCTTATAGTCTCCTAAGGTCAACACAATTTCCACATTAAAACTAATCAAAGCTAAAATCTAAAGTAATCATAATATATATTTATTTTATATATATATATATATATATATATATATTATATGTTATATTTGAGGTAGACAGACAGGCTCCAGAAATGCGTCCATTAAGCTTTATCCATATTGTAACGACGCTGCTTGCGCATCCACTGTCCAAGCACAATAAACGCGTGATCGAATGAACAACAACAGTTTGTTTTTATATATTTTCAGTGTAATACACAACCAAGTACTTGCACGACCCACTTTATTCCCCTGTGCAACGCACTTATTGGGAACCCCTAATATAAATTATCCTTTCAAGTGAAGGCATAGCGGATGAATTGGAGCAGTTTAAACATGATACGTTTGGAAAAAAGTTGCGGGTTTTGCACGGGTTTGATATAAAATATAGAAGGTTGAATTTAGTTGTTTGCAATTTGAAATATTTTTAACAGATATTCCTAATAAATTGAACTTGAACTATTTCTAAAATGTTTCTTTAATAAAGAACACCGCTATCTCATAACGCAGCGAAACCTATTACATAAAGTGAATAATTGATTGTCGAGGAATCGATATCAACCAATTCAGAACCTCCACCATGGACAGCACCCGCTAAGGTCGAACTTAAGAAGGTTTACCTTAAGCAACATCCTAAAGTATAGTTCGGAGAACACACGTAGGAAAGGTATACCTGCAGTTAAGGTGTACCTTTTAAGTCTTCGTATCGCGCTAAGAGAGAACGTTATCGGAGAACGCACCCCAGGTCAGTGTATCTTTTGGTCATTTGATATCTAATCTGAAATCAAATAACGAGAAACGAAAAATGGCTCCTGTTTCGTTTTTCCGTTTCATTTAACAAACGAAAAACTAGATTACGGCTCAATTTTTCATTTTTTATTATGTGTGGTATAAAAATCATGTGTGGTATGAAAATCAGTTTCTATATTTCATTTACAGCAGTGGTCGGCGCTAAAACGCCCCTTTCATCTGATTGGCCAAACCACGGCCTGGGTTTTTTCTGTCAGGCAGAATAAGAGTCCGCAGGGTGCTGTTAAAGTTTCTGACGTGAAGCAGCATTTAAAGGCGGAGTCCATGATGTTTGAAAGCCAATGTTGATATTTAAAATCACCTAAACAAACGCACCCCTACCCCAATAGAATCTGGAGCTTCTGTTGATAGACCCGCCCCACACATACGCAAACCGGCATTTGATTTGATTCAATTTGATCTGAAGCCCCACCCCGAGCCATGCCCATCTTCCTGGGAAATCCCTGGGTGCAGAAATATGGCGGAATCGAGTCTGAGGTCTGCTTGGCAGAGTGGAGGGCCCAGATTGAGTACATGGCCGGCCTCCAAGGGCTGAGTGCCATTCAACAGCAACAGTTCGTGTTGAACTCACTAGAAGGAGAGGCCCGGCGCGAAGTACAAGCTGCCCCCGAAGCCGTTCGAGCCACCGCCCAGTCCATATTCCAATTCCTCACTGACCAGTACGGTGATACCACTCCCGTGGCTGTCCTAAGGGGCTCAGTTTTTTAGTTGCAAGCAGGGCCCCCACCAGCCTATCCGAGCCTTTGCCCTGAAACTTCGTGAACAGTATACTCGCCTGCAGAAACGTCGAGACCATGGGTTGGGAGATGAAGAGACCCTACTGAGAGATCAGTTTCTGTTGGGGCTAAGAGAGGGCCCCGTGCGCCAGAATTTGAGGGGGCAGTTCCGACGAGACCCCGAGCTCACGTTCGACGATCTGAAAAAGGAGGCAATGGCCCTAGAAGGCGACCAAGCTGAACTGAAGGAGGCCCCCATATGTGCAGCGGTGAGTGGCCCGGTGGCGGCGGCCCCGGAGGTAGCAGACTGGAAACAGGCTTTGAAGATGGAGCTCTTAAAAGATGTGCGAGACCAGATGGCTGAGTTGACAAAGACCCTGGTAGGAGAGCTGCGTCTCGGGCCGGGAAGGAGAGAAGAGGGGCCTGTCCCCCGAGAACGGGGGTACTCAGAGCGAGGCCGAGAGACAACGAGGCGGCCCTACCAGGTTAACCGGCCCAGGTTCAAGTGGGACGAGCAGGGGAGGCCGATTTGCAATCGATGTGGAGCCGCAGGTCATGTGAGTCGACAGTGCGGCCCACGAAGAGCCTCCGAGGGGGGTTTTTAGGACGAATGGCCACAGTGGGTCATGTGGTCGGAGCCCCCCAAAGTGACCCCCCTAGAAGAGTAGAATCCAGAGACAGGATGATCGGGCTTAGCCCAACGGTGGAAGTGCAAGTGTGCGGCGCTGTGGTGCGATGCCTCGTCGACACCGGTTCCCAGGTTACTCTATTCTCTGAAAGCATGGCCCATGAGTTGTTTGGAGCCCAACCTGTGTGCGAAGCTGAGGCTCCCTGGCTTACCCTGAAGGGGGCCAACGGATTGGAGATTCCCTATATCGGCTATAGGCTCACGGATTTTGAGCTATATGGAGTACAAGTACCACAGAAGGGGGTCATTATTGTACAGAATCACTGCCTTGGCCGTCATCGAGCTCTCATAGGTATGAATGTTCTCTCGGAGTGCTGGGAGGAGCTATTTCGGGCTAGGCCCGTACAGACAATACCGAGAGCCGAACGGCCAGGCTGGGAACGTGTGGTGGCTGACTGTCGGCAAGTGCAGATGGCCAAGCTCCAAGACAGCCGTGAAGAGGTTGGGCGAGTAGCATGTCGATTTGCATTATCTGTGCCAGCAAGAAGCGAGGCCATAGTGTGGGCCAGGGTGCCCCAGCGGCGCCAGAGGCCTGGGAGCTGGGAGCTGGGTGTTGGTCGAACCCCATGGGGACTGCACACAGGTGGGAGTAGCCAGAGGCTTGGCGGTGGCACAGCGAGGCAGAGTACTCGTGAAGGTTTGTAACAAAAACCCCTATCCATTACACCTGTACAAACACCAGCGGCTAGTGACAGTGACACCGGTCGAGGGCCATCAGGTACGAGACAGAGAGGACGTGAGCTTCCGCCAGGTGCGGCCTGCGGTGGTCGAAGTAGCATTGACCCAGGCAGATGGAATGCTTAGGGCAAGGGAGAAGAGGATGCCGGGCCACTTGACAGGTGACTCCTTAAAGGGGGAAGACCTGGAGCAGGAACAAGCGGAGAAACTACAAGAGCTCCTTAGGAGATGGCAGCATGTCTTTTCCATTCACGAGGAAGACTATGGGTGCACTACGGTGATCCGGCATAGCATCCCCACGGGAGAAGCCGGGCCCAGTCGGGAGCTGTATCGTCCGATACCCCCCACCCTATACACTGAAGTCAGGACCTTATTACAAGGCATGTTAGAACAAGGGATCGTACGGGAGAGCAGTAGTCCATGGGCGGCACCGATAGTGTTAGTGCAGAAGAAGAACGGTGCATGGAGGTTCTGTGTGGATTACAGGAAGTTGAATCAACTGACCAAGAAGGATGCGTTCCCGCTGCCTCGGATTGAAGACTCACTGGCGAGTCTGACTAAATCTGCTTGGTACTCCACGCACGACTTGGCCAGTGGGTACTGGCAGGTACCGGTAGAAGAACGGGACCGGGAGAAGACCGCCTTTACCACACCCTTTGGTCTCTTCGAGTGGGACCGGATGCCCTTCGGGCTCTGTAACGCTCCCGCCACCTTCCAGAGGCTAATGCAGCGATGCCTCGGAGGTCAGCTGATGGAGTCTGTACTGGTTTACCTTGACGATGTAATTGTATATTCCCCAGATTTCGAGACTCACCTACAACACCTGGAGAGGGTGTTCCGAGAAATGGAAAGGTATGGCTTGAAGCTACAGCCCGAGAAGTGTCACCTACTGCGCCGCGAGGTGAAGTTCCTAGGCCACGTGGTGAGTGCGGCTGGAGTGGCCGTAGACCCAGACAAGGTATCTGCAGTGCGGGACTGGGAGGCCCCCAAAACTGTAAGGCAAGTAAGATCCTTCTTAGGCTTTGTCGGGTACTATTGGCGATTTATAAAGGGGTTCTCGAAGATCGCCAAGCCCTTGAACCAACTGTTGGCGGGGACGGGACGACCACGAGGGCGAGGGTCCCCCGTGGTAGAATGGTCCATAGAGTGCGAAACAGCCTTTAGGGCGTTGAAGCAAGAACTGTTACAAGCCCCGATTCTAGCCTACCCTGACTTTTCTCTACCTTTTCTATTATACACAGATGCCAGCAATCTTGGCCTGGGGGCTGTACTCGCACAGAAGCAGGATGGAGTGGAACGAGTGATTGCTTACACTAGTCGGAGCCTCCACCCAGCGGAAAGGAATATGCGAACTACAGTTCCTTCAAGCTTGAATTGTTGGCACTGAAATGGGCGTTGAGTGAGAAATTCAAGGACTACCTCTGGGGAGCCAAGGTAACCATAATCACTGACAATAACCCCTTAGTACATTTACAGACGGCCCGGCTAGGAGCAGTGGAGCAGCGATGGGTGGCTCAGCTAGCCAACTATGATTACCAGCTGCAGTACCGCCCCGGGAGAGAACACACTAATGCAGACGCATTATCCCGGCTACCGACAAGGGGAGATTCGAGGGGCTCGAGTCAGCCCGGAGTAGGACAAGAGGAGGAAGGACTGACGGTCGGGGTGGTGGAGGCCCCCGGGGGCCAGCAAGAGGTAGTGCCTGCGAGCTGGGGATGGGACCCCCAATGCTGGAGGGCCAGGCAACAGGAGGACGAAGAGCTGCGGAACCTGAGCGAGTGGCTTAGGCAGGGCCGACGACCGACCCCCACCGAGAGACAGGGTCAAACAGAGGTGGGTCACAGAATCTTGGGACAGTGGGAGAGATTAAAACTACGAGATGGTGTGTTGTGCAGGACTATTCGAGATCCGGGGACCGACGAAGAGGTCAGCCAGATCGTAGTACCACCCAGCCAAGTGCAGGCGCTGTTGACGGCGTATCACGACCGGATGGGACACCAAGGACAGGAACGCACGGTGTCTTTACTACGCCGGCACTTTTACTGGCCGGGATGGAGATTTCCTTGAGTACATTTATACAAGCATGTCCTCGATGTACTCTCTTTAAATCTCGGCAGGAACCACGAGCACCCATGGTCCCCATCCATGCTAGAGCCCCTCTCCACATCGTTGCGATGGACTACCTGACTTTGAGTCGTCCAAAGGACCCGTATCAGAACATTCTGGTCGTGACCGACCTGTTTACTAAATATGCATGGGCCATCCCTACCCTCGATCAGACAGCAAGCACCACGGCCGCAGCACTATGGAGGGCGGTCTTTCAGCCCTTCGGGTGCCCGGAGTTCCTCCACTCCGATCAGGGTCCAAATTTCAAGTCCCGCATCATCCGGGAAATATGCCAGCTGTACGGCTGTACGAAGACCCACACGACCTCATACCACCCCCAAGGGAACGGAGGCTGCGAGCGGTTTAACCAAACCCTGTTGAATCTGCTGGGAACCCTGGACCAGGCGCCAGGATGATTGGGTGAGTGCCTTACCAAATTTGCTCCAAGCGTATAACAACAGCATACATAGTACCACGGGTTACGCCCCCACTTATTTGATGTTTGGAAGGCACATTCGCTTGCCCACAGACCTTCTGTTAGGAACAGCTGGGGGCAAAGGAGAAGGGAGTGTGACCGAGTGGGTGGGACGACACCATCATCGTCTCCACTTCGCTTATGAGCAGGTCAACAAGAGGATCCAGGCAGCCGGGGAGAAGAATAAGAGGCTGTACGACAGGACGGCGCGGGATGCTCCTTTGCTCCCTGGAGAAAGGGTCCTAGTACGGGACAACCGGCGGCTAGGGGGAGGTAAGCTGAGTGATCGGTGGGAGGCCAGGCCATACGTGGTGCAACGGCAGCAGAGGCCGGGACAGCCGGTGTAGGTACTAGAACCATTCCGGCGGGGGAGGGTGTCACCAGGTGACGATCTGTAAGGGCGGAACCAAAAGTGTGGAAGACGGGTTCCGCCCGACGATGGATCCGCCCGGACGACCGACTCCGAACACCGGAATTTCCGGGGTTTCCCCGAACACGAAATCAGGCCAAATTAGACACAGGTGAGGGCGATTTACACAGCGATTTCTGAAAGGTCGATCATGAGAACAAGCAGAGTACAAAAAGGCCTTTGAAGAGATCAGAAAGGAGCTTGTTGGTGTACTTTGTCCACGCTGTGTTGCTGCTGTTTAGGGCCGCTGTTTTGATGCACATCGATCCCTTGGGGAAGAAAGAGGCAGAATTCGACTAGGTGAAGAGATTTGTGGACGGATTTACTTGTGAGTGTGTGAATCCAGAGTCAACGAGTGCAGTAAACCCCAGGTTGTGAGAACAAACAACGAGTGAGTAACCGCTGTTGTGTGTGTGGATGCAGTATTTACAAACGGCTGCTATTGTGTATTCTGAGTGTGTTAAAGGTACCTGGCCCCACTGTGAAGGGAAGCGTGGGTGAGCCGTGGAACAACCGGAAGCACGAAAAAGGAACCACTCGTTCGGGGAAGCCGTCTGCTGTAGGTCGTCTGGCCCTGTGAAACACAAGAAGTGCGGGTGAGCCAAACAGGTAGCAAAATAACACACAGGGGTTGTGCTGATTTTTCCATTGTGTACTATACCATCTCTCCTGCGACGAAAGCGACGCCCAACCAACCTCACTGATCGGTCGAGGCTAGGTGGTCCAGTCCCGAAATTCACGTGGGAGTGTGTCGAGTGCTGTGGGTGAGTGCAATTATTTTTGGTGTCTACACAAAGCTTGCTGTGTGTGCTGTGCTTGCAGTGTCTAGAACTGCCCCAGCCTCGGACGACTCGTGAGAGAAGAAGAACACGTTGTGGCTCGTGCCCCGTGCAAAGAAGAGACCAAATCTTTCGGCCCCCTGTGTGTCAGTAATAACCGCATCGCTTTGAAACTAGACAGTGGTGAAGTCCAGCGTTACATCCAAGTGAGTAGCAACTAAGTGTACTGTACGGATTTTGGGTCGTGGCAGTATTTGATTCTATCCCCCCAGAAGTCTGTGGTGTGTGCGGAGCCTCATCGAGAGTTCGCCCCAGCTCGCGGCCCCCGGCTGTCCAAGCAAGGAGGGAGAGCTAGGGAAGCGTTCGGCTCCGTGGCACTCGACCCATCAACCCTACGACACCCCTGAGGCGTAAGCAGACGGGTGGAGGTATACGGTGCATGAACGCTGTTGCGAAAGCCCACTGTCCGAAGGAAACAAGAAGTTTAAATCTTGTGAGTAACCTATCTATGTGATGCATTAACCTACCTATACTTACAGCAGCGCCCCGAGGAAAGATCGAACTGCGAAATACCTACCTTTGCCCTAGTGTACTGGCTCGCAGCAAACGAGAAGTCCAAGCCCTGTGAGTAACTTACCTGTGTGATGTGGTAATCTGTCTGTGCTTATAGCAGAGTCCTGAGGAGGAAACGAACTGTGAAATACCTACCTTTGCCCTAGTGTACTGCCTCGCAGCAAACGAGAAGTTCAAGCCCTGTGAGTAACTTACCTGTGTGATGTGGTAATCTGTCTGTGCTTATAGCAGAGTCCTGAGGAGGAAACGAACTGTGAAATACCTACCTTTGCCCTAGTGCACTGCCTCACAGCAAACGAGAAGTCCAAGCCCTATGAGTAACTTACCTGTGTGATGTGGTAATCTGTCTGTGCTTCTGGCAGAGTCCTGAGGAGGAAACGAACTGTGAAATACCTACCTTTGCCCTAGTGCACCGTCCCGAAGCAGACGAGAGGCCCAAGCTCCGTGAGTAACTTACCTGGGTTATGTATTGATCCATCTGTGCCTACAGCAACGTCCTGCGGAAGGAACGAACTGTGTGGAAGGAGTAAACTACTTACCTTTGTCCTAGTGCACCGTCCCGAAGAGAGTGAGGGGCCCCAACAAGGGGAACCTGAGGGTGTAGGAGAGACGGAGAAAAAACCAGATTAGTCGCAATACCGTGTTGAAAATAAGTCACTAACAGTGTTTACCTGTTTTGCCTCCAGGAGGAAGCGGAGGGCGCCACGGGTTCAAGGAACAAGTGGACAGGAGTACGGGCCCCCGCTCCATGGTCGAAGCCGCCCTGGGGGGCGAGAAGAAGTGTTTTTAAAGTGCTCTTTCCCCTTTTTCCCTCCCCTTTCCTTATTTTTAATTATTTAAATAAAGATATATTTTTAAACGTAGTATATTTGTCATTGGAGTGGTCTTGGGAACCTCCTCGAGGTGGAAGTTAGAGAGGGGCATGGCCTTTTAGCTATCTTGGGTCCGCCCCGGCCGTGACATGTATATCCATCAGGGTATGACGCGAACAAGGAACAGCTTTTAACGTCGGCGGCAAGGATGGAGCTAGTTAGTGCACTTCTTAGGGAACAAAACACCGTCCTGTAGAAGGACATACGAGCCGACACTTTAACGCCGGGCACGATAGGGGCACGGTGTCGGCAGTAAATTATCGTCTTAATAGCGGGAAAAACCATTAAAGAAAGTTCGTATTGGGGGTCTGTGACGAGAAAACGCAATATATTCTAAAATAGTGTGTAATAAGCGAGTTAGGTCTGCCTGGTAGCTTATCACCAGCAGCTGGAGACGCTGCTTCTAGATAACTTACACCAGGGGTCTCAAACTCAAACTGGCTTGGGGCCATTTTTAAGACAGACAGTTCATCGGGGGGCCGCAGAGCTATTTTAACGTTCAAAAAAGTACAATGTTTCTGTAAATGTCATGTTTAATTTCTATTATTTAATGTATAATAATACATGAAAATATATAAGCAATGGTTTTATCTTTTTAATATACATTATTTTATAAAAGTAGCCTAAGTAAATCTTTTCTTAATCTTATCTTAACTAAGACCTATTAAAACCTTGCACTAAACTAACAAATTTAATTCCTGTATACATTTATAAGCTATTATAAAAATTACCACCAGTAAGTGTTTGTGTTTTGATTTATTTTGGATTGTTTTCAGTCATACTATTGACTTCATTATGTTCTTTATTATTTCAGTTTTCATAAATTTTCTATTATATGTGGGAAAATATTAATAATTGAATGTGATCCCATAACTTTTGAATTAGTCCATGTTATATAAGATATATTGGACAGAAAAAATAATAGTACTGCTCTATGTGTAATTGAATAGTAAGCTACATAATAATATATTATACTTCATTATATATAGCAGTATACATACTTTTATCTTATTTACATTTCTCCTCATCTTTTCTCTTTTCTTAACCTGGGCACTTTGATGGCTCTTTTCTTATCTGTAGTTTAAAATGTGTTGCATTACATCTACCGCTCTGCCTCCATATGCAGTGTTTCCATTAGATGCTGTGACGTGTGGTGAACTAAGCCCACCGCAGCTCGATCTTCTCTGAGTAACAGCTGATATCCACCCGGAAGTAACAAATCTTCTCTGGACAAACGCTACAAAGTCCGAACCAGATTAACTGATCGCATGGTGACAATGATATGATTGATGCGAGGTTCAGTTGAGGAATTAAAATCCGATCACGCATTCAGTGATCCTCGACATCACGGAGCATGCGGTTCATGGCTGCGTAGCAACCGGTGACGCGACCCACGCCCCGGAGCGCAAGTTCCGCTCTCGAGCACGTTGGAAAGTAATGCTTTGACTCGTTTTAACGCGTTGTTAGACGCGACATGTGAACGAACACTTGAACGTTTAAATAAGAAATCAAACGAATATAAAAAAGTGAATAAAAATCTTTCTGCGGGCCAGATTATTTTATATTTTTGAAAGTTGACGCGGGCCGCAGAGAGGGGGAGGGCGGGCCGCAAATGGCCCGCGGGCCGGGAGTTTGAGACCACTGACTTACACAATGGCAAATGTGAGATCGCACGACTCGAAAAACTACAGAACTGACTGACAGATTTGATTTAAAAGTATGATTCGGGCCGGTGGTGATAGAGCAAAAGTCTGCCGTTGTGATGAAAGCGTGAGCGGTTGCTTATTAGGTTTGCAACTAGAGGGAAAAGCAGAGCAAATTATTTCTGTACAGTAGCTAAATCAATACAAAACAAAGGATGTAAGTACAATACTTTAAGAGTAACGTGGAAAGAAAAATCAACACAGTCTACATTGAGATCGAGAAGTCCGAGTTGCGGAGGAAAATATCGATAAAAAGGGGAAGCATATATTATATCGATTAAAAACCAATGACTATTTTGGGTCCCTGTGTTAATCCGTGCGTTTCAAAACGATTGCCTGGGGAGGTACTGAATGAATAAGGATCGGTGGTCTGCGGAGGCAATCTCCCATTATATTTGGTGACATTTAGAACAGGTTGAACTAAAAACAGAATGATAGATAATAGCGTCAGGGCTTGAGCCGCTAGCGGAGGCAGCCTCACGCTAGGAAGCACCTGAAGTTAACATCCTATGGACAAAAATACAGATGAGGAAAACGGATTGCGACGCTGGCGGATATAACAGAAATATTTGGTGAAATGGAAGCGGGAGCCACTGTTATGCGGGCGAGGGAACTGATTGAAACCGGCGCTCTAGGACGCGGCCCGGACCTGCCGAGCGCCTGCCACCGGTGGTGAGAGGCATTAGGAAAAAACCAGGTACTCGGCGGAGTAGGGTGGAAGGTGGAGGGCGCGAAATTTGGGCCCGGTGGCCTTGCTTGCTAGATGAGTACGAGAGGCTCAATGGGAAATGGTTAGTAGTCTGAAAGGAGACATTTAGTCATAGCGTTAAACCTGCGCGAAAGATATAGTTCAATAGTGATCGCTTCGAGGCTATTATCCGTCCTTGTTTAATGATTCGGCTCGATTGGGCCGGATAGGAACCGAGGCGAAAAATGGCGGACGTCTCGCTGGCAGGGGCGAGAGTAGGATTCGGCGTCCTGGTGTGAAGTGGGAAGTGTCGGTTAATATCCCCAAATTTTCAGGTAGAAAGAAATTAATCCTTGCTGGCTAAGTAGTGGCGGGCCGAGAAAGCATGTCGTCGCACAACAACGCTCGAAACCGGATGTGACGACACATGGGCGAGGCCAAATGCTGCAAAAAATCTGTCTCGGGACAGAGGTGAGGGACTGCCATTTATAGGCACCTCTTTGCACTGATTGGTTGGATCACATGACCATGCTCCTCCCGAACTTAGTTAAATAAACTTCATTTAATAGAGTTTGATAAAAGGGGTCATCTAATTGCTTCATAACAGTTTTTATTTTTGCATAAAGACATAAAGTAGTATCAAACTACATTTAATTTGTTGTGTTTCTTTTCTTTAAAATTGTATATCTACTACAATCAGTCACATAGGAAAAAGTAAACTACATTTACATACTGAATCGTTTTTTAAAATCGAGAATCGTTTTGAATCGAAAATCGATTTTGAATCGAATCTTGAGCACAAAAATCGGAATCGAATCGAATCGTGAAATTTTCTGAATCGTGCACCCCTTGTTTATGTATTTTTAATGTAGTGACTTCATCCAGCACACAGTGATGTAACACACAGGACACAACAACACTTTCATGATAGTCAGAACACAAACACAGTGTAGAAACTGTCTGACATCAACTGGATCTGTGACAAATTAATTAATTAATTTAAATGCATGATTTAAAGAAAAAAATAAATTAACACAATCTATATTTTACATATAACAATACGAAATACAAAATGAGCAGCCATCCACTAAAGAAAAAACACGATGTATTTCTTTAATTTAAGATTTTTATTATTACAAGAAATGACAACCAACCAGTGGAACTGAAACAAACTGTTATTGAATAAATCATTTAATGTGATGTGAGACATTGTCTGATTGTCTCTTTAGTTATCCAAGCCCTTTTCATTTGGATTTAATTGATTTAAATTATGAGTCACCTACAAAGTCTTGTTTTAATCTCCACTAAACATTAAAGTGATAATTCTGTGTTTCTCTGAGATTTACTGATGGTTTCTCTAAGAAGAGAGAATCTGTTGTTCAGTTTCTGGTTAATCTGTTCACTGCAGCATCAGAGTTTGACACAAATACAGGAGAAAAATACACTGAACTATTAACATCTGTGTGCTGCTACACAACTTTTCCTTATGATGTGGAATATTATGATGATTTTGAGAATCAGATTGACCGATGTGATTTTCTGCTGGATCTGTACTCACATGTGAAGGACTATGAGAGTCAAACAGGCAGCAGTCTCCTACCAGCATTACAGTCAATTTATCAGTCATCTCCTGCAGTCTGGACCATAAACCTCTCAGAGAGAAAGACCTCCATCCTCCTAGAAGTGCTGAAACTCCAAACAGAGAAGAAACCAGTAGAGCTGGAAGACTTGACAGATGATGAGAGTGAAGTGAGAGGATTCATTCAGTGTCTGCCATACATCTCACAACTGAGGTGAGAGTTTTAAGAGTATAATATTGATTTCTGGGTTTGGTGATTGTTTGTCCTGTAGGAGTTTGTCTGTGTGTTTATGTATTTTTAATGTAGTGACTTCATCCAGCACACAGTGATGTAACACACAGGACACAACAACACTTTCATGATAGTCAGAACACAAACACAGTGTAGAAACTGTCTGACATCAACTTGATCAAATTAATTAATTAATTTAAATGCATGATTTGAAGAAAAAAATAAATTAACACAATCTATATTTTACATATAACAATACGAAATACAAAATGAGCAGCCATCCACTAAAAAAAAAAACATGATGTATTTCTTTAATTTAAGATTTTGTTATTACAAGAAATGACAACCAACCACTGGAACTGAAACAAACTGTTATTGAATAAATCATTTAATGTGATGTGAGACATTGTCTGATTGTCTCTTTAGTTATCTGTAAGGATGGCTCAGAAACACTGGGATCCATTTTGCGGTGTTTATTAAAACAAACAAATCTGGCAAACAAATCCAAGACGTTAGGCAGAAGAGTAATCAGAGTACAGGCAGTCAGATCAAAACACAGATAGGCAGTCCAAACCAGGCAAACAATACAAATCCATGGTAGGGTTTCAGCAGGGACACATGGAAAGAGGGAGAAATACGATAGTTTACTGGAAATTCCAATTGGTAAGTAACATCATTAATCATGTCCCACAGCAGGGACATCAGAAGGCTCTCCAGACCAGGGGAACATGGGAGGTTGGTAGCCGAGTACGCACTGGAAGGGGGTGAGGTTGGTGGAGGAGTGCCTCAACGAGTTCTGTGCGTACTCGGCCCAGGGCAGGAATTCATACCATTGGTGTTGTTTTCTGGTACAGTAGGACCTCAGGTAGCATCCAATCTCCTGATTGAGTCTCTCTACTTGGCCATTAGACTGGGGATGGTAACCAGACGTTAGACTCACATTAATGTCCAGATTATTGCAAAACGCCTTCCAAACCTGGGAGGTGAATTGGGTTCCCCGGTCAGAAACAATATCTTCAGGGATCCTGAAGTTTCTAAAGACATGATGAAACATAGCTTCAGCAGTTTCCATGGCTGTGGGCAGTCTCTTAAGAGGTACCAGACAGCAGGATTTTGAAAAGCGATCGATGATGACCAGTATTGCAGTGAAATTGTTGGAGCGGGGCAGATCGGTGACAAAATCTATGCTGAGATGGGACCAGGGGCATTGTGGTATGGGCAAGGGTTTCAGAAGACCAGAGGGCAATTCTTTGGATGTTTTGGACTGGGCACAAACTCGACAGGACTTAACAAATTGAGCTACATCGTGGTTAAGAGTGGGCCACCAGAAGGATGTTTTGACCAGGGCTGTAGTGCGAGTGATACCAGGGTGACCGGAACTAAGTGAGGCATGTACCCATTGCATAATGCGGGGGCGTAGGGCCAGTGGGACATACGCTTTCTCAGGAGGGCATTCAGGCGGAACCGGATCGTGTTGGTGTTCTTGGGTACTCTCTGGCATAATATCCCAGGCTATAGGGGCAATGATGTGAGTGGGTGGTATGATGGGGGCAGGTGAGCGGTCATTGGGTGTGGGATCATGATAACGGGACAGGGCATCTGCTTTTCCGTTCTTATGTCCAGGTCTGTATGTTATGGAAAAGTTGAATCGTGTAAAGAATAGTGACCACCTAGCCTGGCGTGCGTTCAGTCTCTGAGCTCCTTTTACATACTCTAGGTTCTTGTGATCTGTCAAGATAACAAAGTGATGCTTAGCACCCTCGAGCCAATGCCTCCACTCTTCCAGGGCTGCCTTAATGGCAAGAAGTTCTTTGTTCCCCACATCATAATTTTTCTCTGCCTGTGTAAGCTTACGGGAAAAGTAAGCACAAGGATATACCTTATTATCTGGTCCATGGCGTTGGGACAGAACAGCTCCAATCCCTGTGTCAGATGCATCAACTTCGACTATAAACTGTTTCTCAGGATCAGGATGCTTCAGAATCGGGGCAGTGGTAAAACAGGTTCTTAACTTCAGAAATGCATGTTCAGCTTGTGGGTTCCAAGGAAGTTTCTTAGGTTTGCCTTTCAACAGTAATGTCAGGGGAGCGGCTACCATACTATAATTTCGGATAAATCTGCGATAGAAGTTGGCAAATCCCAGGAATCTTTGGAAGTCTTTAACTGTGCGGGGTGTGGGCCATTCTGTGACTGCCTTGACTTTCGTGTTGTCCATCTCTACTCTCTGTGAACTGATATTGTAACCCAGGAAATTAGTTTTTGTCACATGAAATTCACATTTCTCTGCTTTTACATACAGTTTATGGTGCAAGAGATGAGACAGGACTTCCTTGACATGGCCCTCCATACTGTTAGAGTAGATCAAAATATCATCGATGTAGGCTATTACAGACTGGTTCAAGAGGTCTCGGAACACTTCATTGATGAATGACTGGAAGAAGGCGGGAGAGTTAGATAGCCCATACGGCATCACGAGGTATTCATAGTGCCCTCTAGTGGTGTGAAATGCAGTCTTCCACTCATCACCTTCACGCATGCGAACAAAATTATAGGCACTGCGGAGGTCCAGTTTGGTGTAAATGTTGGCTTCTCGTAGTTGTTCTAGGGCTGAAGGCACAAGAGGTAAAGGGTAGGGAAATTTCACAGTTATATTATTCAAACCTCGATAGTCAATGCATGGTCTCAGGCCACCATCCTTCTTCTCCACGAAGAAGAAACCCGCTCAGCAGGGGATGTGGAGGTCCGAATAAAGCCATTATGAAGTGCTTCAGAGATGTAATCCGCCATAGCGCAGGTCTCAGGTTGTGACAGGGGATAAACTTTATACTTAGGAGGCATAGAATTAGGTAACAACTCAATAGCACAGTCCCAGGGTCTATGGGGAGGTAACTCAGTTGCTTTGGCTTTACTAAATACTTCAGAAAATTCACGATAGACATCAGGAATTAGAACATTCTTACCAGTTGGGTTTTCAATGTTGGTAGACAGACAGAGTTTCGGTTTCAGACAATCAATGCAGGTTTCCATACAACGTGATGACCACTGTAGAATCTCTCAAGTCCTCCAGTTAATTTTAGGGTTGTGTGCGACCAGCAATGGATGACCCAAGATGATGTTATAGTGGGGTGAAGAAATTACATACAAGGTTATTGTTTCATGGTGAAGGGAGCCGACTTGGAGTGGGAGAGGAACAGTACGGTGGGTGATGCCATTGCTAATGGGTATTTTATTCACAGAAGAAATGTGTAATGGTGGTTGACAGGGAATGACAGGGATCATATATTTTGAGATAATATCTTCATGAATCAAATTTAATGCAGAGCCAGAGTCAATCAGTGCAGTGAGGGACAGGGTTTCATCGTTGTAGGTAATCATTACAGGTTGTGAACACATATCATGACACGAAGGGAGATTTTTAAATTGGCTTACCATGTTGGTATAGCGGGGCTTCTTAGCTGGACTGTGATCAATGCGATGGCCAGGTTCTCCATAATAGAAACATAAATTAAGTGTACGTCTACGCTGTCGTTCTTCCATAGTGAGAGGTAAAAATCCTATTTGCAGAGGTTCTACAACATTAGCGGTATCTGGAGCATTCATGGTTTAGCTTGAGCTTTAGCAGGCACGTTTCTCATCAGGTTATCAATATGGACTGCCAGAGTAACAAAGTCAGAAAAATTCAGGTTCTCACCTTAACATGCCAGCTCCGCTTGGAGTTCAATATCCAGACTGTTCTGAAATACGTCCTTAAGCGATTTTTCATTCCAACCGCTTTGTGCTGCAAGTGTGCGAAACTCAATGGCGTACTCAGCGACAGGACGATGATTTTGCGACATGTGAACAATCTGCAACGAAGCACTTCTTCCTCCCGCTGGATATTCAAATACTTCTCGTAGTTGTTGAATGAAGTAAGGGTAAGAAGTGTGAATACGCTGATCCGTGTCCCAAACAGCGGCTGCCCACTCGACCGCTTTGCCAGTCAGCAATGAAAACAGCACATGGTTTAGAGCACATGGTAACATCAGATAGCTTTTCACTCACATGATCCTGCAAATAAATATCCAGTTGACGAAGGAAACCCCTCACGTGTTCAGCAGTACCGTCAAACTTCTCTGGTTCAGATACACACACGCGTTTTGAAGACGTGGATGGCAAGGCTTGAATGTAACCGGTGAGATGTTCATTGACGGACTGAAGACGCGTGAGCTGCTCTTGATAACCCTGCAGGAGGCTGCTTTGATGTTTATACGCAGCCTTCAGATTGGCGACATCCGCTGGATCGATGGTAGGCGAAGTATTCTGTAAGGATGGCTCAGAAACACTGGGATCCATTTTGCGGTGTTTATTAAAACAAACCAATCTGGCAAACAAATCCAAGACGTTAGGCAGAAGAGTAATCAGAGTACAGGCAGTCAGATCAAAACACAGATAGGCAGTCCAAACCAGGCAAACAATACAAAGGGCAAATCCAAAGGCAGAGAAACGAAGAAACAGGCAGATGGTCACAACACCAGGCAGTCAGAATAATACTCAGATAAACGCTTGGTATGCAGGGTAAACTGGCAATACTTCGCACTAGCCCTAGGATAGCTTGAATCTTAAATAAGGCCAAACAGGAAACAGGTAGAGAAGCAGGTGGCGGCGCCATGTCAGTACTCCGGCGAGGGCTTCCTCTGGCGGCGTGGCGGTATGGACGTTACATTATCCAAGCCCTTTTCATTTGGATTTAATTGATTTAAATTATGAGTCACCTACAAAGTCTTGTTTTAATCTCCACTAAACATTAAAGTGATCATTCTGTGATTCTCTGCAGATTTACTGAGGTTTTCTCTAAGAAGAGAGAATCTGTTGTTCAGTTTCTGGTTAATCTGTTCACTGCAGCATCAGAGTTTGACACAAATACAGGAGAAAAATACACTGAACTATTAACATCTGTGTGCAACTACACAACTTTTCCTTATGATGAAGATTATTATGATGTCAAGCCTCAGATGGATCAGTGTGATTTTCTGCTGGATCTGTACTCGCATGTGAAGGACTATGAGAGTCAAACAGGCAGGAGTCTCCTACCAGCATTACAGTCAATTTATCAGTCATCTCCTGCAGTCTGGACCATAAACCTCTCAGAGAGAAAGACATCCATCCTCCTAGAAGTGCTGAAACTCCAAACAGAGAAGAAACCAGTAGAGCTAAAAGACTGCACAAATGATGAGAGTGAAGTGAGAGGATTCATCCAGTGTCTGCCATACATCTCACAACTGAGGTGAGTTTTAAGGGTAAATTATACCACGGGTCTGTTGAATGCTGTATTCTGATTGGCTGAGAAATTTTCCGTGGGTATGCATTAATTTCTGATAACCCATCCACTTTTTAAGACCAATGATAATGGACGGACCCACCCACTTTTTCTCTAATTTAGTGCATTTTTCTGTTTACGTTTCAAAGCGCTATTAGTCAAAATCCATTCCACTAGAACAGGGATCCCCAACCTTTGCTTTTTTACACCGCAGACCCGTTTCAGCTTATTTAAAAAATTCGAGGAGGGGGGTGTGGCTCAGTTGCTGTTCGAAAAAAGTGCTGAAAAACTTCCTTTTGCGAAATGTAAACGTTTAAACGAAAGTAAAGGTCAAACAACCATGCATAAGGAAAATTAATAACTGCTTTATGTATAGTATATTTTCTATAGACGTGTAAAACTATATTATGGCGGATTGTTTTACTTTCACTGTTTCACAAGTTTGCCTGCCCATTTAGTCTTAATAATTAACAGTAAACAAACTTAGCTTGCTGTTTTTAAAGGCAGCTCGAACCTTAGATAGGACTTGAGCCCCAAGTTCAAGTAACAGAAGAAAAAAGGAGGAGATGAGGAGAAGAGATGCCAGAAGAATTGTGGCGGTGCGCGGAGGCACGGAGACTCCCGTTTATATGATAATTGACACAGGTCCTTTCAAAGCTACGTTAAAAATGTAAGCTACTCGTTAAAATATTATTACTGCAGTAAAATAGTTTATTTTGATACATTGTGCCACGATCGCTGGATAATATTAAAGTTTTTTTTTACAGAAACCTGCAATTCCTTTTATTTGCGATATCACAGAGTTGAACGTCTTCACGTATTGACATTATTTGTGAGGTAAATTTGCAAATGATTCATAAAATTATACCTCTGCAGCAATTGTTTGATCGATTGTGTTTTAGAAGTACACATGCTCAATCTCTTATGACAGCATTTTTCCCGACGGATACCATTAAATAAATTGATCTCATTTCCAGAATCTTACATTTATATTTCTCTATAAGAGAGAGAAAGAGAGATTGTCTATAACCAAAAAAAAAGGTATACAAAAATTGTATCAGTTTACCTTCATTAGTTTTTCTTACCTTTTATTTCCTCAAAATAAAAAATAAACATTGTAGCCTACTGTCAGCAGAGTAGAGAAAAATGTCACAGAGAAAAATAAATGAAATATGACATCTGTCATTATTGCAAAATATTTATTCCGACCGCAATACTGTCTTTTATTTAATTAACGCAATACTGCCTTTTATTTAACAAACGCAATACTGTCTTTTATTTAATAAACGCAAATGTTCAGGCTAATTAAAAGGAAACATGAAAATCGCATATATTGCAGTAAATTGGGGGGGGGGGGGGTTCGACATGGGGACCCACCCACTTTTCATTTGCTTCCGACGCCCATGCTTGCTGCTCATGTGTTGCGGTTTCAATTTTTTTCTCTGATAATAAAAAAGTTTTTAAGTAATTCAACCTTGATTATTGAGCATTTAAAGATGAGAGGGATATGTAGGACCTGATGATTTTATGACACCATGTCATGAAAACTCAAAGGAGTTAGCTCACAGCTAGCCATCACAACAACACCTTTTATCACCTTACCTTCATATTTGTGCAGATAACACACTAAAAAGAACGTGTAGCCTTTCTTGAGATTTGCTTTAGCATTTGATTCATTCATTTGGACAAGGTGATCAATGTTTTTAAACAAAGGTTGACTCCTTAAGCGACAGGAAAAATACACTGCAGCAGTCAGAAGTCACTGCTGCGTTTACCCCACTATGAAAACTTTGGCTACGCAAACATGGAAGTGAGAGAAGGGTCCATTAAATCATCTTACATTTTGTGGACAAAACATCATTTTATATTTTACAATGTTATTCTGGAGAATCTGACTTTATAACATTTTGCTATCATGGAGTCTATTTTTGTATAATTCATCACTGATCGTTATAGTAATATTTAACTTTGTTTCTTTACAGGTTTTGTCCCTCTTTGTGTAATAAAGATTCAAAAAAAAAAATCAAATTCCTCATGGATCTGTTTGTTTCAGAGTATGAAACAGATACAGGAGAGAATTACATTAAACTATTAAGATCTGTGTGTAGCTACACAACTTTCCCCTTTAAGTACAGTGATAATCAACAATCTGATTCTCTGCTGGATCTGTGTTCAGATGTGAAGGACTATGAGAGTCAAACTGGCAGGAGTCTCCTACCAGCATTACAGTCAATTTATCAGTCAACTCCTGCAGTCTGGACCATAAACCTCTCAGAGAGAAAGACCTCCATCCTCCTAGAAGTGCTGAAACTCCAAACAGAGAAGAAACCAGTAGAGCTGATAGACTGGACAGATGATGAGAGTGAAGTGAGAGGATTCATTCAGTGTCTGCCATACATCTCACAACTGAGGTGAGAGTTTTAAGAGTATAATATTTATTTCTGGGTTTGGTGATTGTTTGTCCTGTAGAGAGTTTGTCTGTGTGTTTATGTATTTTTAATGTAGTGACTTCATCAGCACACAGTGATGGAACACACAGGACACAACAACACTTTCATGATAGTCAGAACACAAACACAGTGTAGAAACTGTCTGACATCAACTTGATCTGTGACTAATTAATTAATTAATTTAAATTCATGATTTGAAGAAAAAATAAATTAACAATTTTACATATAACAATACAAAATACAAAATGAGCAGCCATCCACTAAAGAAAAAACATGATGTATTTCTTTAATTTAAGATTTTGTTATTACAAGAAATGACAACCAACCACTGGAACTGAAACAAACTGTTATTGAATAAATCATTTAATGTGATGTGAGATATTGGGCCCTATTTTAACGATCTAAGCGCATTGTCTAAAGCGCAAAGCGCAACGTCTAAATGGGCGTGTCCTAATCCACTTTTGCTAATTTAACGACCGGAAAAATGGTTTGTGCGTCGAGCGCATGGTCGAAAAGGGTAGGTCCTATTGTAATGGGAGTATTTTGGGCGTAACGTGCAGTAAACCAATAAGAGTCTCAGCTCTCATCCCCTTTAAAAGCCTGTCGCGCTGGCGCTATGTCTAATCCCTATTTAGATGACGAACTATGTAAACTGAAAAACTAAGCGGAGGAAAAAGATCCACAGTTTAAGATTAGGGGAGAGCGGGGTAAGTTGTCACACGGGTAAGTTGTCACACTGTTCATAACTCCAACACTAGAGGCTCTATCTCAAAAATCAAATAGCCACTTTATGTGACTTCTTCTTCTATAGTCAACTTCCTGTTCACATGTGGTCAAGATCACTGTAATCTGAGGTTAGCACAATTTTCTTATTTTTCTGCTTAAAAAGTAAAAAAAAATCACTTTACATTTTATGCAATACAACTTTGTTAGGTGTGAATGTTTAAAATGATTATTTTGCACAAAATAGAGGAGACCGTAAAGTGTCTTTTGATACTTTAGCTAAAGTGATATGATGAGCTAAACTTGAGATTTAGACAACATTAGCACACAAGTAAGTATGGGGCAAGTTGTCTCAATGACTTTGGGGCAAGTCGTCACATCTGACAACTTGCCCCTGTACAAACAAACACATCGAACATGCTCAGAAAACATGATATAGAAAAGAATAAGCCTCAATCTAGCAAAAAGCTGTTTCAAAAGAAAGGGAAGCAGAAATCTGGACCTATGAAAAACAAGGCAGCTAAAAGAAGAAAAATCATGCAAGAGTCATCATCAGATGATGAAGAGTGCTTCTGCCTCGTCTGTGTAGAGCCATTTTCAAAGAGTCGTCCAAAGGAGACCTGGGTAAAATGTGTAAAATGCAACAATTGGGCCCATGATGCTTGCACCTCAGGCCAGGCAATTTATGTGTGTCAGAATTGTGATTCTGGAGATGAGTCCTATTAGTCATACAGGGCATCTGTTTTGTTCAGAGGTTAAACATGTTAAGTTAAGCAAGTTATCTGCAGCGTTCCATTCAGTTATCTGGTTTTATGTGAAAGCCATAGAACATTTGAACCAAAGTTCAAAGTAAAGTGGTCTTGCCACTTAATTGAAATGTGCATTATTTGGATTGAAATAATTGTTTTTCCAGATTCTCCAGGCACGGATGTTTATATTTCCAGTTTGGTTTGAGTTTAAAAATTAAAATCAATGTTCACAATTAAGTAGTTGTGTTCTTATTTTTAGATAATCTAGTGTGACAACTTACCCGCCCTAGTGTGACAACTTACCCTCCGATGGGGCAAATTGTCACAAGTGCACAGTCACTATTCAACAGTCTACAACTCTGTAATGAGATAAGATATAAAGATGTTATGAATACAACATATGTGCCCAAGACTTCCTTCTTTCATTTGGTATGAGATTTATACCATTTTGATGTATGGTGCTCAGTAAATGTTAGACAGTGTGAAAAGTGTGACAACATACCCCGCTCTCCCCTAATGTTAAATAATTATGTTGTTTTTCACTTGTATTAAAATTGTTATTTTTTTATTAAAACCCGTTTTCTTTTAGTCATGGAAGTAAAAAAGCAGGCTTGTAATTTCTTTAAATGTATAGCTTTCCAATATCATCAAAAAATAATTTACAAGTATGTAAGATTATTTTTGTACTCTAAAAATACTTACAGGAGATAAAGAATTTACAAACGGCTCTCCTCACGTTTCAGCACTTTGGACAGCGGTTTTTTTAGCAAAGAGTTTTTTTAAGCATTACTTACAAATGTTTCTCATCTCGCCATATCCACAGGTACATCATATACAATAAATCCGTGAGGTAGCATTAAAAAAAACATTTAAAAACAGACGCATTTGTTTAAAGCAAAGCATTTATTGACTTATCAGGCTGCAGGTAAAGCAGCTCTTTGCGCCTTCTAACGTCTCATAATCAGTCCTCATTTATAAATATGTCCAAGAGACTCAATAATAATCTCTTAAATTCAATCCTTTAATCTTTCATATTTTAAAGCATTTTTGTGCTGCTGCGCATTTATGTACTTTGTGATAAGCAAACCCGCGTTGTCCTCCCGTTTATAGGCGCATATTACTAATGCGCTCTTTAAATAACATAAAACATATTGCGCCATTGACTTTAGACTTTAGACCAGGTTTTTGTTGGTCAATGGCGTAGTCTATTTTAGTTGCCTCAAAATAGCAACGCGCCAACAATGCGCCTGAACACACCTCGTTTTTTAGACCAGAACGCCCATGGGCGCAAAGGGGGCGCAAATGCATTTGCTATTTAAACAACGCGGCGCTAAACGTGAAAATTAGGGTGGAAACTAGCGAAAGACACTTGCGTCGCGCATTGCGCTGCATTGCGCCGGGTGTAAGATAGAGCCCATTGTCTGATTGTCTCTTTAGTTATACATATGGGAAGCCAATTCTGCCATATTCATAAATAAATAAATACAGAAATAAATATACAAGGAAATGTAAAAAAACAAAAATAAATGAGTATTTATACCTGTATTTCTTTATTTATGTATAATTGTATTTTTTCACACTATTATTTATTCATTTATTCATTTATTTACACATTTATTTATTTTTACTTTTATTTATTTATTCATTTATTTATGTATTAATTTATTTATGTCTACACATATTTATTTATACATTTATATATTTCTATATATATTTATTTCCACATTTATTTATTTATACATTTATTTATTTCTTCATTTCTTCATCTGTATGCTAATGAGGGGGGCGTGTTTTACCTCAGACTTAGCAATCGATCTCTGAGTGCCAGTGCTGAAGCTTTGAGGCCACAGCGACACCTGGTGGTGTGACCAAGCGAATGAAGTTGCACAGGGAGTGAATGACTTGGAGATGGGCAATATCCAAAACATTATTTCAAGTTTAAATCATTTTGTGTCACCATAACTGTGTATATATAGGGTCACTATACATAGCATACATACTGTACTCAGGACATGGCTGTAAATCGCCGTCGTGATTTCTAAAATGTCTTGGCAAACATCAATATCAAAATGCACGTTATCAACAGATCTGATGACAGACCCTTGGAAGTGGACACTTTAATATGGAAGCGCGTGAAATTATGCACTATTAATCACATTTAATGTAAATGCCCTGGATGGGGGCTTATCAGAGTTTGAGGCTCGCCCACCAGCAGCCCAGAACGCGGAGGGAAACCAGCGCAGGCAAGAATATTGATCAATGCCTCGTTTGAAATGCGGTAGCAAAACACTTTACATTGGCGTGTGCTAATTTTGCAATGCACAACGTGTGACAATTTGATTGCCTAATGCGCCTCTTAATCACAAGTCATCAAGTGGAATCAGCTGTTCGGGATTCAATCTAACAAAGGGTGATCGTGCAAACACAGCGAGACGCGCATCTAACGCCATGCAGGTGATCCAAATCATGGCGAGGTGACGCGTGATTGAGCTGCTTAGAAAAGCAGACGATAGACTGAAAATGAAGGAATGATTAGAAGATCCCGGGGTACTGTTGCTGCGCAGAAGCATCATGTCTTTTCAAACCCTCGTCAGATTTTGAGTTCACTGATTTTTTTTAAATGAAACGTCCAAAAGACAACGTTGACAGCAACGGAAACAAACCTTTCTATTGCGGTTATATTTCTCCATATGAATAGATTTTTATATGCATCACCATATATAGCTTATGTCAAGACATAGCCTACAGAAAGCTGTCTAATGCATAGCCTATTTTTACAATGCTAATTCAAAGGAAATTGCCCTTCAGCCCTGCTGAAAAAAACAATAAAACCATTACAGAAATTCCTAATGGTTTCCATTAAAATACCTACCATTAGCTTTTACCATCAAATCCATTACAAAATTCCTTTTTGTAGTGTGTTTTGGGACATATTCCATTAGGATTTAATGGCCCCACCAATAGAACCCAACACATACCAGTACAGACAAACAGAGACCCATAGAGACCTTAATAGTTTCCAATACAACCAATAAAATTTCCATCAAAACCAATAACATTTCTATGATGGTGTCTGTTGCTTTTTTTAGCAGGGAGTGCAATTATAGCACATAAAAGCATGAGATTAATGCTTTAATTAAAATATCATTTAAAAAATAGAAATGATGGAATCAGTGAAAATGTTTAATATCAAACTAAAACAGCCACAAGGTGGCGGTTAGTCGCTGTCTCAATGAGTAAGTTCGATCAATTCAGCCGATTAATTTCAATTCTGATTCATTCAATATTACCACGTGTTGTTTGGAGGCTGCATTTGGCGGTTGTTATATGTTATTGTCAAAAATGCTATTATCTGGAAATAACATATTCTTCCAAAACAAAGTCCCTGCAACCAATCTCACCAAATATGGCACATACAAAATTTCGTGTTTAATTAAAACCGCTCATAAAATGTTCACAACACAATTCTAGATTTTTTTAATACTATTTGGAGCATTGAGATCTCTAGACGACAGTAATAACCTTCTTTTTGACTTTTTTTCATTTATTTTTACAGGCTCCCTTTATTATTCTGTGCAAATGTGCATGACTGTATCATCTAAGGGGCCAGTCACACCAAAAGCGTTTATGGCAGTTGCAGGCACCTTTTTTGAATGATATTCTATTGGCAGGGAGCGTCTGCGCGCTGTTTACCTTGCGGTTTTTTGCCGCCTGCCGCGCACGCGTTTTTGAAGGAGCTCTGAGAGCGGAGGAGCGCCTGACGTCATTCGCGTCTTTCCATTGTCCAATCGAATGAGGGGAGAGGCGGGCCTTACGTTGTGGTGAGGGAAGTTTACAGTTGCTTTGAAGAACCGGACCCCACTCGCTCAATCTCTCCTGCATGTTTGTGCACCTCTCATGCTCAAACAAGGTCAGAGCAAGCGTCCTCTTTTTAAAGTTTCTGCTAATATGACAGTTAACGGCAAAAGAGCGCTCACGCTTCAATATATGATTGACAACACAGCTGACTCAGTTGCTTAGCAATATGAAAAGCCGCGTCGCACTGCTCTTTTTTTTAAAAAGGCAGTGTGTCGCACCTTGCGTTTGCAAGCGTTTAAAGCGCTTTTGGTGTGACTGGCCCCTAATGCAACACCCACAATAGTCAAAATATTTAATTTTCAAATGAACATAATATGACCAAACATTATATGATTTTATAGTGTGCACAGTTAATGACTGTATTTTTGCTGTATATAAACGGGTGAACACTTTTTACTGTGAATGTAAAAGTGTCTTGTATTGCAGCAATTTCATCTAAAATTTAAGGCAGCAAAGAATTTTTACATTGTTAGTTAATGTATACATATGAAAGTCTGACTACATGTTTGGAACATTAAATACAAAGAGCTCAGACTAATAGCGGCAGTATTTTTTGACATATAGAGAGCCTGTGATATGATGTGGAAAGAAGAGCTGAAAATGTAATTGAGAAAAGCAGAAGTTGAAGGGAAACTGATTAGATTTTGATAGAAATGTTATTGTTGAAATTTTGTTAGGAAGATCTATTCAGGTAAAGATTGGGCAAAATTTTCAGGTATAATAAGTAACAAGGAAGCCTAGTCCTTTAATATTTTTCCTATGATGACTATGTGTTTTTAAATATTGAGAAGGGAATTTCCCTTGGCAGATGATGGTGCAATGTGGAAATGAGGAGGACATAGCTTTTATTGTAAAAAAGGTTAAAGAAACAACCCAGCAGGCATATGACCGACCTTCAACGTTGAAATTTGGTTGAAATAACTTCAATTGTTTGTTTAACTTGAAACAACGGTGAATGGTAAACAGTTGAAAAAGGTTAATAAAATGCTTAAAAATCAACGTGGAAATTTGGTTGAAATAACGTCATTTGTTTGTTCAACGTTGATACAACATTGAAACAACGTTGAAACAACAGTGAAGTAAACGGTTGCAAATGGACAATAAAATAATTAGGGGTGGCACGGTTCACAAAATCCTCGGTTCGGTTCGTATCACGGTTTTATGGTCACGGTTCTCGGTTCAGTACGGTTCTTGTTGTTATTTTTTCTTTTAATTTTTAACACTCCAGAAATGTATTATCTTATTAATGTATTAATTATCCATAATTTAGGATACAGTATTAAAAAAGTTATATCATGTAATCATGCACAATCTGAATTTGACTTTAAGCACATTATTGGGACCATCTCTGAGGAAAGCCAGGTGAGATTTTGATACAGCAAGAGGGAAGACATAGACGATTTCAACATGCTTTTAAATGCTTCATTTATTTGGCAAAAAAGAGAATGTGTATTGCCATCTACATGAACGTGTGCGCTTTTTTAGAACACAAAGATAACTTGCATTTATCAAAATGCCAACTTCAGTGTAGCTCTTAGATTTATCACTGAGAGGCTGCTTAAATACTGCAGAGAGTATATGTGGACGAGAGAGAAACATAACGTTTACACGTGTAATATTTAAATCCGTCTCTTTTGTCCACTTTTGACTACTTCTGTCCTGATTACTTTAAGGGGCAATTTATGAAATAATATCGCGCAACTTTCACACACTAGCAAAATGAAACTGCAGAAATCAGACGCTTTCATTTTATCAATGAAAGGCTAAAAATAGCGCTGTTCGTGTGTTCGCAGAAAAGACGTGAAACAGAGTACCTCAGATTAGATAAATGGTTGGAGAGAATGCTGTCTCCTGTGGCTGTTCGAACACATTCAACCCATAGCCTGCAGTTCTATCTATTGTTTTATTTCCGCTGTCATCATACGACGCTGGCGCATCCTCCAACTTCGGGCAGACTTCCTTTTCTCTCCAACTTGCCATTTCTACACGTAACATAACCTGCAGTACTTTCACTCCACTTTCACTCCAAGTCACTCTTCTTTCGTGCGAAAGGGAAACAAGCTATCTGAGGTCACATACAGGGCATGAGGTTACATTGCGCATGCCATATGAACCGTTGAACCGTGCGACGCACACACGCTCTGAACCGAGACAAGCGAACCGAACGGTTCGGATTTTTTTCATGAACCGTGCCACCCCTGAAAATATGTTTTATGACATTGTAAATTGTGAATCATTCAGAAAAAAAAAACTCATTTTATGAAACTAATGAAAATACTAATATTTAAAAATGTAACAAGTAATTGAATATACAGGTATTAAACGAGACTGGACTGTTTTGACGGCTGTCTGCGAGATCTTGCGTATCACACAAGAAAGCTTCAGAGAAAGTAGAGGTAAGGAAATATAAAGTCAATAAGTCAATGTTTAAAACGCATAACGTTATTTTATTCACAAAGTTTTATGACAAAAAGCACGATGCCAATTAGTTTTTTTTTTTTGGTTAGTTGCAAATTTATCCGTTATAGTGGTTAATTTGCTAGTCCACGGGATGTTTCCCCCGAAATTGGACTTCGTTAATATGAATATTAATTAAGTAATATGATATCTGTTGTTATCAACTTAACCACTTGGTGGTTTTTGCTTTAGAAAAGCAACTAGTTATAAATGTAAGTGCTTTTTTGGACAACTTCGGTGGAAAAAGTGTTAATTTCGTAGTTCAGTCAGTGTATACTGTATATCCGAGAGGTCCTACAGGCGCCGCAGACACCTATCAGCCTTTTGTAAGGAGCAGCTCGATGAGTGCGGTCAGTTCTCTCAAATTCATATTACTGATTAAGTTTTAAAACTAAGATGAGATGTTAATATTTTATGGCTCACGAATTCGCAATAACGGATACATTTAGTAATTCATGTTAATGACACTAATCTAAACTTATTGATGACGTTATAACATGGGCGTCGAATCCAATATTAATCATGCGGAGGTTTTCACGACGGGGTAATGTGTATAAATGCAGTTTTAAAATTAAAAGGGACAAGATAGTCGACGTGACCTTCATGTTTCCATGGCAATCAATCAATCACATGTTACGTTTATGCTCGCACCTGCGGTCCCTCGCGCTGTATCCATGATTTAAAGCGGCATGAAACACTTAACTCCTTTGTACGAAAATGTCAAGTCGTGTAAGTTGGCATGTTCTTCTATTCGAATTGAAATTAACTGTAATGGTGTAATTCTGCTCACTTCTCTTGTTGAATAATTAGCACGTTTTAATGGAAATCGAAATTATTTGTTATCTAGATAAATGTGCTCTTGTTTTCAATATATTTTAAAACTCTTTTGTAATGTCTTCGTTATCAGAGACCTTCAAATTAGAAAAGTGATGGTGATCTTGTCAATGCTGAGATTTTCATGCATCAACAGCCACTACATCTGGATCAGGTAATGTTGTGTTAACCCTGCTATTTTACAGTAATTACTTAAATGTAGTATGCAAGTGTATGCATTCATGTTCTGATAAAGGTCATTATAGAATTATCTTCCAATATTGCACTAATTTTACTTTTTTATATATATATATTGTCAGGATTGAACAAGAAACAGACAGCAAGGGTTGTCAGGTCAGAAACAGAATGACACACAAACACAAGAAACTTCACAGGTGAGAAGTGAGAGTGGCTTTATAAAAACACCTGCTACTGGTTTCTCAGGACTGGTTTATCATTGTCATTAGGAAAATATAAGAAACTAATTTAGGATACAATGGTTACTTTTCAGCACAGCAATTCATTTCTTTTGTATGCCACTATTCCTTCTACAGTATGTAGGCCTACATATTTCAAACCCTTTGTTTTCAGTAGACAGAGACAAAAGTTAATTTAAAGTTCAGAGTGGATGTTGATGCAAGTTTTAAAGAGGCTTCATAATGACAGAAAAAAAATGGGTCTTTGTGGTGGTGTACATAACAGCATTTATTTTTTCCTATCTTTATGTATTATGGCTTTAATCATAATTTAAAAAAAAATGATGTCCATGAGCTACCACCCACCCTTGTAATGTACCACCAAGCTACCATGTTGTAATAAAAATCAATAATTTACCATGTCTTTTTGTGAAGCGCCTCCCCAAAACCTTACAATGCATTTAATATTTGTTTTATAATCATATCAAATTCTACTAATCCTGATAATTAAGATGCAGTGTTTTGTATTTCACAATTTATGTTTTCTTTTTTAAAGGGGCTATGACTTGTTTTTAATTTTATTATGTGTTTTAAATTGTAGGCAGATCAACATGCAATTTGAAGACATGTGATAAAATACACAGAGGTGAAGTCTTGTGTCTTTCCAGTTGCCCAAATCATTCCTCCTTAAAAGATAATGAGTAGTGTTATGACAAAAAATGTAAACATTCTTAATTTCTTTAAAAGTTGTACTTGGGCCACAGTTTTTTGTATTTCTAACCAAAACATTACATTTATGTTTCTGTACTAATGAACTATTTTTTTCTTTTAATGAACTTAATCAAATGCAATGGTCGCTAAGATGAGCCTGAAGAGGAGATTTGGGAAGATGCTGTTTCATAAGGCTTTGCCAGATCACCCGTGGTAAGTTTGTAAAAATATTAAAAATAGGATTAGAACATATCCTAATCAAGTTTTTGATCAGGGCGGGATGTCTGCTAACAAGATACCTTGGTGGTTTGGGCAAGTTTAAAGTCTTACACAGACAGTCCAGAGGTTCTGAAGTCCATCTTAGCTTTCATTGGTAAGGGACTGCACCAGAGGCTGTTTGATCTACACATAAAGCAACCAGTCAATGTTTTGTGTTTTGTTAAGCATCTCATTTGGGGGTGTTGAAAATATATAAAGTCGATATAACTTAAGCATTCAGTATTGGATTCCTTTGTAACCAAATCGATCAGAAGCACCAATCACTTCCATAGTTTTCTTTTATCCTACTATGTAAGTCAATGGTGCTTCTGGTCAGTTTGGTTACAGACATTCCTCAAAAAACCTTTGTGTTCATCAGGACCCTTTAAGGTGTAGAAACATCTCAGCAACCATCAAGAAAAATTTGAGGCAACTGAGCTAAATTGCAGATGTTGTTGCAAAGGGTCTGAATATGTATAATGTAAATATGATATTTCAGTTTTCTTTTTTCATACATTTGCAAAATGTAATAATTTCTGAATGCACTGTAATTAATAATAATAATTAGTTACATTTATATAGCGCTTTTCTCAGTACTCAAAGTGCTTTACATATGAATGGGGGAATCTCCTCAACCACCACCAATGTGCAGCATCCACCTGGATGATGCGACGGCAGCCATATTGTGCCAGAATGCCCACCACACACCAGCTTATTAGTGGAGAGGAGACAGAGTGATATAGCCAATGATTAGTATCTATGGGGGATGATTAGTAGGCCAATGGGCAAGTTTGGCCAGGATGCCGGGGCACACCCCTACTCTTTTCGAATAACATCCTGGGATTTTTAACGACCACAAAGAGTCAGGACCTCGGTTTAACGTCTCATCCAAAAAGACGGTGCTTTTTGACAGTATAGTGTCCCCATCACTATACTAAGGTTATTATAGTTTTGCTTTTTTAAATTAGTTTTTATTTTAGTATCGTTTTCAATTTTGCTTTAAATTTAAGTTTAGTTTTAGTTAGTTTCATGAATGGTTTTGTTAGTTTTAGTTTAGTTTTTATTTTGCAAACACATTTCTATTTAGTTTTTATTTTATTTAGTTTCAGTTATAGTTTTAGTAATTATAGTTTAGCAGCTAACAGTAGCTAGACTGTCTGACATATTTATTAGTTAACTGAGGTTGCTTTCAGCCTAAGCTAACCTCACATGCATAAAGCACCATCTACAAGTAAAGACTCCTTAAAAGTTTGTAAACATTGCAACGTCTCCGGGTGGGCGAGGATTAGTTCTAGTGATGGGATTTATGGCTCTTTTAGGGGATCCGGATCTTGGCGATCCGTTCCTTTCAAAGAAAGGAACGGCTCTTTTTAAATATTTAGTCAGTTTTAAGAAGCCAGCTTGGGGCATCTCAGTTTGTCCTGTAGAACTGTAAATAATCACTGGGAGGAATGATGAGGTTGATTGTAGTCAAATCATTAAAACTCAGATATCACACACCAATATCTGAGTTGAATTATTCTGAAATATTGATCATTACCTCGTTTGTCATGTGTAGACTATATTCCATAGGGTTGCACAACATTAGACAGTGACATCACTATTTTGGATTTACCTTTAGTACAAAGTGTGTGTATGTGTAAAGCTACGTTGACTTATGTTATTCATACAATACCTACTCACAAAAAAAACAAAAACAAAGCCGGCTGCAATGAATTTCTGTGCAAAATAGCTTTTACTACAAACACTTCCACAATTGGAATAAATAAAATGGAAATGTCTACATACAGTCCAATATTACTACTATTACTTACTAATGTAAACTTTGCAAATAGGACATCAGCCCCTTCAAGTCTTAAATGAACAACCCCTGCCCTGGGTGCGCCCCTCCCCCTATAACTGTTCTGTCTCACGGATGAGCTAATTTGTGTGCCATCTGTGTGAAACACGCATAGGAAAAAAGAACGACAGAAAGAACGGCTCCCCTCCAGCCGCGACTCGGCTCCCATCGTTCATGTTTGTGAGCCGTTCAAAAGAATCGGTTCGTTCGCGAACGTCACAACTCTAATTAGTTGGAGGCAAAAAGAGCCGCGGACGCAATGCTGACAAGCGTAAGCTAGGACGTTTTAGGAGGGATTTATTAAACATAGATGCAGAAGAAGGTTCGGAACTGTCCGAATATGTAAAGTTACTGACTCTGCGTGACAGCTTTTTTTGTAAATTAACTCTGTAACAGCTAGTTCTTGTATCTTGTTCTCATTGGAAACATTTTAACCAGGTTTTGGATATTTCCTACATATGAAGTATTTTCGGCTGGTTTGGGGAATTTTGTCAAGGCTTATTGTCTAATGAAACCCATCGCTGGGCTAAACATGATTAGCAATGGGGATTATTTTCAGATCATTCAAAGGATGGCACACACATCTATCGCTGTAGCCTATGTTTGTTTAACATTTAAGCTAGCTAGTGCACTGACGGTTGACTTATCATCACCTATAAAACAGAAACTTTCTAATTTGTACTAGATAAGACCAACACACCAATACATATGCATAGATTATTTTACCTGAAATGAAGTGTGCACTGCAAACACGAGCATTATTTGCGATCGTCTCCGTCCATTCAACCACAATTGTCTTCTTTATTTCTGTGAAGGAATGTCTGCCGGGATCCGGTAAAACTTTAGTTTTGAACCAAAAGTGCTGTTACTTATATTTTGGCAGCCAAAAACACAAGAAGACGACATTTTAAAGTCAAAACCTCGAACTTTTAGTGCGCCTGCTATGATTTCTCATGTTTTGCCTCCAGCTAGAGCGGTGACGTCACAGTGACGTAGGCGATTAAGGGGTCTATTATAAAGCCTGTTCAGATTTTCCGCCACGGGATGAGAGCTTATTAATAACGAAAACGAATACTTATTTTTGATAATTATTATTTTATTTCAGTTAGTTTTACAATAACTGTTGCTCGTTTAGTTTAGTTTTAGTTTTTCATTTATTATGAATTTTTAATTTTATTTTAGTTAACGAAAATGTTTTTTAGCTGATAGTTTTAGTCTTAGTTTCAGTTTTCGTTTACGAAAATAACCGGGACCCACACAGACCACAGGGTGAGCACCCCCTGCTGGTCTCACTAACACCTCTACCAGCAGCAACCTGGATTTCCCGGGTGGTCTCCCATCCAAGTACTGACCAGGCTCAACCCTGCTTAGCTTCAGTGGGCAAGCTGTCTTTGGCTAGAGAGTGATATGGCTGCTGGCCTGTAGATGATCATGAATGAACCTAATTTTCATCTTTGTAAACACAACAGCTTTCTTCCTTCATCAGATGGCTATGCAATGTTTTAAGTCAGACCATTAAAGAACACGCATCTTGCCCTGATGTGCAATAACAAAACATTTTTGTACATGGGCTAAAATGCAGCATTTTTTGAAAATGAAATAACTTGTTTTTTTCCCTCTTTAGATGCTGTCATCATATTTTAAGTAAAAGAGTCAGAATGGATGGATGGTGGTGGCCATAAGAAGACTGTCAACTAAACCAACAACAAAATTCATATTTGCAGATTTAGATGAATAAAATGACTTTTAAACATGATTTTGTTTTTATATTTTATTATTTTATTCTATATTTGGAATATTCCACTTCTGCACTATTAACTGGAAACCTAACAGTTTGAGTTATGTGTATGCGTTTGTAAGTTATGCGCAGCAAGTTGCATTCATATGATAATTGCACTAAAAATATGACATGTTTACAGTAAATCGTTTAGCGAGTATTGCAGTGTAAAGTAAAAATCTATTTTGTGTGTTAAAAACAACAAGGAAATAGAAGGTTGAAATTGCGTTGTGATATCAACCTTAATTCACCTATGTTGAAAGTGTGATGTTGAAACAATGTTTTGAAATCAACGTTGATTTTTGCAAAACCAAAAGGTAATTCAACGTTGAAATGCTGACTGGGAATCAAAGAATTAGAAAAATGGTTGTTCTGTATCACACAAACGCCAATGCAGCCTCCAAGCAACACGTTGTGTTATTGAATGAATCAGAATTCAAATTAATCGGCTGAATTGATCAAACTTACTCGTTGAGACAGCGACTTACCGCCACCTTGTGGCTGTTTTAGTTTGATATTAAACATAATTTCATTGATTCCATCATTTCTATTTTTTTAAATGATATATAATTAAAGCATTAATCTCATGTTTTTATATGCTATAATTGCACTCCCTGCTAAAAAAAAGCAACAGACACCATCATAGAAATTTTATTGGTTTTAATGGAAATTTTATTGGTTGTATTGGAAACTATTAAGGTCTCTATATGGGTCTCTGTTTGTCTGTACTGGTATGTGTTGGGTTCTATTGGTGGGGCCATTAAATCCTAATGGAATATGGCCCAAAACACACTACAAAAAGGAATTTTGTAATGGTTTTGATGGTAAAAGCTAATGGTAGGAATTTTAATGGAAACCATTAGCAAATCAATTTCCTAGTGAAATGCTCTCTGACAACAAATGCAATGAGTTTGCAACCTTTTTCTCTGAGAAGATCAGTAATATCAGAATGTCGATCAATACGGCCTCATATTGTACTGTGGTCAGTCAGATATCATTGCAACAACCTCAGAAATTAGTCATTCTCTCAGAATTTGACATAATTTATATAAAAACCTTGGAAGAAACAGTACAACATCTTAAAGCATCAACTAGCAGCCTTGACACGCTCCCCACATCTTTTCTCAAAAAGATACTTAACTGCTTCGAAACTGACCTCTTAAAAATAGTAAATACCTCTCTGATCACAGGCACTTTTCCAGAGTCATTAAAAACAGCAGTTGTTAAGCCTCTCCTAAAAAAGAGTAACCTAGACAAAACCATACTTAGCAACTACGGACCAATCTCAAATCTTCAGTTTATAGGCAAGATCATTGAAAAGGTTGTTTTTAATCAGCTGAACAAATTCTTAAACTTAAATGGCCTTCTGGACAATTTTCAATCTGGTTTTCGTCAGCATCACAGCACAGAGACAGTGCTCATAAAGATAATAAATGATATTCGCTTAAACTCTGATTCAGGTAAAATATCAGTGCTGGTGCTACTAGATCTTAGTGCTGCCTTTGACACAGTAGATCACACCATACTCTTACATAGACTGGAAAACTGGGTAGGGCTCTCTGGGATGGTCCTCAAATGGTTTAAATCATACCTACAAGGAAGAGGTTACTATGTGAACATAGGTAACCATAAATCTGAGTGGACATCCATGACATGTGGAGTCCCACAGGGTTCAATTCTTGCACCGCTTCTGTTTAATTTGTATATGCTCCCACTTGGTCAAATAATGAAAAAGAACCAAATTGCTTACCACAGCTATGCAGATGACACCCAGATATACTTAGCCCTGTCACCCAATGACTACAGCCCCATTGACTCTCTATGTAAATGCATTGATGAAATTAACTGTTGGATGCGTCAAAACTTTCTCCAGTTAAACAAAGACAAAACTGAAGTCATTGTATTTGGAAATAAAGATGAAACCCTCAAGGTTAACACATACCTTGACTCTAGGGGTCTAAAGGCACAAAATAAAGTCAGAAATCTTGGTGTAATTTTAGAGTCTGACCTTAATTTCAGTAGTCACGTGAAAGCGATAAGCAAATCAGCTTACTACCATCTCAGAAATATTGCCAGAATTAGATGTTTTGTCTCAAGACAGGACTTAGAGAAACTTGTTCATGCTTTCATCACCAGCAGGGTGGATTACTGTAATGGACTTCTTACTGGGATCCCCAAAAAGACCATTAGACAGCTGCAGCTCATACAGAACGCTGCTGCCAGAATTCTGACCAGAACCAAAAAATCTGAGCACATTACTCCAGTCCTCATGTCCTTACACTGGCTACCTGTTACATTTAGAATAGACTTTAAAGTACTGTTACTCGTTTATAAATCACTTCATGGCTTAGGACCCAAATACATGACAGATATGCTAACTGAATATAAACCTAACAGATTACTCAGATCATTAGGATCCGGTCAGTTAGAAATATCAAGGGTTTACTCTAAACAAGGTGCATCAGCATTTAGTTATTATGCCACCTGTAGCTGGAATCAGCTTCCAGAAGAGATCAGATGTGCTTCAACAGTAAACACTTTTAAATCTAGATTAAAAACACATCTGTTTAACTTTGCATTTACTGAATGAGCACTGTGCTGCTTCACACTGACTGCACTTTTAACTTAACTTAACCACTTTTACTCCTGTTTTATTCTTTTTAACATTTTAAACTGTTTTTAATTAAAATCACATTAATTTTCTTTAATTGTTATTCTAAATTCTCATGTATCCTTGTTTTTATTGTGATTTTATTGTGGATCTATTATTTTTACATTTTCTTTTTTTCTCTTTTATATATTGTTTTCTTATTTCTATGTAAAGCACTTTGAATGACCTCTGTGTTTGAAATGTGCTATACAAATAAACTTGCCTTGCCTTGCCTTGCCTAATGGTTTTATTGTTTTTTTCAGCAGGGCTGAAGGGCAATTTCCTATGAATTAGCATTGTAAAAATTGGCTATGCATTAGACAGCTTTCTGTGGGCTATGTCTTGACATAAGCTATATATGGTGATGCATATAACGTTTAAAAATCTATATGGAGAAATATAACCGCAATAGAAAGGTTTATTTCCGTTGCTGTCAACGTTGTCTTTTGGACGTTTCATTTAAAAAAATCAGTGAACTTGAAAGGACATGATGCTTCTGCGCAGCAACAGTACCCTGGGATTTTATAATCATTACTTCATTTTCAGTCTATCGTCTGCTTTTCTAAGCAGCTCAATCACGCGTCACCTCGCCATGATTTGGATCAGCTGCATGGCGTTAGACGCGCTTCTCGCTGTGTTTGCACGATCACCCTTTGTTAGATTTAATCCCGAACAGCTGATTTCACTTGATGACTTGTGATTAAGAGGCGCATTAGGCAATCAAGTTGTCACACGTTGTGCATTGCAAAATTAGCACACGCCAATGTAAAGTGTTTTGCTACCGCATTTCAAACGAGGCATTGATCAATATTCTTGCCTGCGCTGGTTTCCCTCCACATTCTGGGCTGCTGGTGGGCGAGCCTCAAACTCTGATAAGCCCCCATCCAGGGCATTTACATTAAGTGTGATTAAAGGCGGAGTCCACGATGTTTGAAAAACGCGTTGGAAAAGGAGACGGGCCGACTACCAAAACACACTTATAGCCAATCAAATCAAATCAAATGCCGGTGTTGTGTCGAAGTCTGTTCCCCCTATGTTCCCCCTATTTTTACCTTCAGTGTAGTGTTTTTATGGCGTTTTTATCACGTTATAGGTTTTATTATTTATATATTTAAAGTTTTAATGGCTACTGAGACGTATATGTGTGCATTTCTGTAATGTATCTGTATTGTTCTTAATGGTAAGTCAATTATTTTACAGTATGAATCACATTATATGTATAATATTTATTTAATTATGTATGCAAACATTACATTTTTAAAACAACCAGTAAAGGAAAAAAAAGAAAAAGACAGGCTATATTTTAAAAGAAATACCCTAATAGAAAACTGTCAAATGTATGATATATTTAATAAATTGTATTATAAAATACATGATATTATGCATTTTTAGTATAACCAATTCAAATCTTTAATATTTCTAAATGTAACGTGATGAAAACGCTATAAAAGCACTACACTAAAGGGAAACATAGGGGGAACTGAGTTCGACACAACACCTGGTTGCGTATGTGTGGGGCGGGTCTATCAACAGAAGGTCCAGATTCTATTGGGGTAGGGGCGTGTTTGTTTAGGTGATTTCAAATATCAACAATAGGTGTGTTCGACTTCATGCGGCGCTGCGCAGACCGATCGGCGGCTGCCTTGAAGCAGTGCATTTTGGTTAGTACTTTTGTCCGACTTCAGCTGGCGCTGCAGGCACGTGACTGTGTCATATGGTTTTTAAGTACCGCGAGAGCGTTTCGAGAGTAGCCGGCTGGCTCAGCCGGTGCAGCTTCTCCAGAGCGGCTGCCCGGAGTTGTGATGACGTAACAGCTTAACTTGATTGGTCGCCTCATTGATGACAACGATCGCGTGCGTTTCAAGTTTAATCCAACCTTTAGTTTCACTAATAAACATTATAAATTCATGTTTTAAAACAGGAAAAAACACTTTAATACCCTAAAATATGTTATATTGTGTCGTGTAATAAAATAAAAATGAAAATAACAAACTTTATTGGTATTTTAATAATATAGGCTTGTTTCCCGTTATTTTCGGGTATACAGTTTAAGCAGCAATTAAAATATTCGATATAAAATGTTTCTGGTTTCAATTTTTTATTAAAAGGTTTGTTTTTATCAAATTCAGCATCTTATTCACTTCATTTGCGATTATAAACAAGGAAACACGGCGCACACGTCACTACGGCAAGCAGCAGGTGTCCGGCTTGACGGCTCCGTCTTCAGTTCCTCCCTCGACTGCAAGCGGCAAACCTCGCCGATCGGTCTGCGCAGCGCCGGATGATCTCGAACACACCTATTGGCTTTCAAACATCATGGACTCCGCCTTTAATAGTGCATAATTTCACGCGCTTCCATATTAAAGTGTCCACTTCCAACACTGTAAAAAATCCAATTAATGAAATGTTGGAAAGGCAAAAATATATAAGTTAAACCAATTTTCTTGTTTGGGCTTAGTTGAGTAGACATATTATTTTAAGTCTAGATAAATCTGTGTTTAAAACATTAAGTGAATGGTTATTTTCAAATCCAGTCAACATTCAGAATGGCTATGTTGACTGAACTAATTAAGACAAATCTGGTCAATATGTGGACTTATGACAGCTATGTTTCCTGACAACAAAATGCTCATAATATTACTGTTATTTGGTAACAAAATGTAATTTTAAGAGTTGTTCAGGCGTGAATGTATGTGCTTTAAGTTTAAATATGCGGTCGGTTAATATAGATAGCGTCTATTTAAAAATGTGCTCGGACACTTTCGGACGGAGATGAGCTCCAGAAGAGCTCCAGAAAATCACAGACACTTAAGCGCTCACACCCCGCCCAGCGCAGCCTCGCCTCGGCAAGCCCATCAGAAATCGACTGCTGGCTCTGATATCTCTGTGGCGTTTAAACATGCGATTTAATTCATTTTAATTTCTTATACTTAATAATAAAAGGTTTACCGGTATGTTTTAAATCATATTTTAGGATTGCACTTAAATGATATCGCTGTTGAATGATATTTCATATCTTTCACATTCGTTATAATCGGACTGCGTACTGCCTGAGAATTTGAACTTCAGAGCTGAAGGTGCGAGTGGAGAAATAGTCCCAATATCATAACAATCTTAAAACTTCTAAATATACCCGTGTGTGTACCCGTGTGCGTGCGTGTGTGCGCGCGCGCGTCCTCGCGCGTGTGCATGTATGTATGTATGTATGTATGTATGTATGTATGGGCGTGCGTCTGTGTATTTTGAATTTAAAATGTTTTAACTCGGAAGGATCTGGATCACAGGTCATTTCATCTGAGATCAATCCGCACGCAACAGCTGGAATCACTTACTGTTTCACACAAGGAAGGACACACAAGTCAGCGGTTTCCTCAAGTTCACGTCAGGTAAGTGTTTTTAATTAAATGTTAATTTTAGAATATATTAATTGGCAAAGACGCAAATACTCGACGTTTTTGTAATTATATTTTTGTAAAGATATATTAGAAGTGTGTTATGTTATGTGACCGAAGTAAAGTGGAGCTATTTTAGTTAAGATAAAAAGCCTGGATATAGGGTTGGTTTACCGGAGTTTAGAACTCGGTCTTTATTATAATTTAAGGTGACCAGACGTCCCCGTTTTCCGGGGACAGTCCCGTTTTTTGGTGTTCTGTCCCCGACTGAAGCTGTCCCCGGAAATGTCCCCGTTTTACAGCACGTCCAAAACAACCAGCAAATACACTGAAAAACCCGATCAACATGTAGTATCAGACCGGAGCAATCATGTAATGATTATTTTCACCAGTAGAGGGGGACGCGCCCGCGAGCTACTTATTACTGTAGTTGCGCACGTCACTGATTTTGCGATAAAGAATTTACTACGAGACATATGAGAAAGCATCATTATCATCAATCAAGTTATCATAAGATATGAAAACAGTTAAATTATGGGGGCTTAAGGTACTAACTACTCATGTTAAATTAAAATAATAAACCATTGAAGTGAACTGATCACAGTATGTTACGGAGCATTTGTTTTGTGTAGGCTAAATATGTTTACATTTTGCATTATTCCTTCTGTTCTTCACGTTTACAATGTAATGAAATCAGCTGAAGTAGTACCTTAAAAGTCATTTTTGATGATGGGGTATGTCTCTTGTAAAAAACGGGGAAAATAGATTTTTAGGATACAGAAATTATTCAATTAGAAACACTGCAAAAATTACTTTCTTATTAGTATTTTTATCTTGTTTTCAGTACAAATATAAATAAAATCTTAAGTCGAGATGCATTTTCTTGATGGGCAAAATGACCTAAGAATATAAGTCTAATTTTTAGACCAAAATATCAAATTTGTGCTTAAAAAAATCTGCCACAACTTAATTCAAGAAATTATTTGTTTGCATGTTTTAAGCACAAATTCACTTAATTTTTTTTTCTTAAAGCTAGATTTTTCATAGGGGATTTTGCTTATCAAGAAAATGCATCTTCATTTAAGATTTTTTAGATATTTGAGCTGAAAATACGACAAAAATACTATAAAGTAAGAAGTAAGGCATTTTTGCAGTGAACCCACAACAATAAAAAGAAGAAAACTTTCAAAAAACAATTTGTCCCCATTTTGTAATTCATAGATAACAACAAATGAGATTTTAATTATATTTTGACCATTTAACTAGGAAATGTCCCCGGTTTTCATTTTAAAAATCTGGTCACCTTATTATAATTGGGACATTTTTACAAACAAACCTTATAAAATACAATACTGGCGTGCATTTTGAGACAAAACAATAGCACTCATATGTTAAGAGATGTCAGTATTTTAGTCAGTGATAAGTCCTGTCCGAGAAAACCGCCCAATAGTGTTTAATTATGTGTGATGTCTGAGGGAAATTTGGCCTAACATTAACGTTATTTAGGGAATAAAGTCTTTCACCGTCAAGCTTTATTATATTAAACATGTATTTATGTATGTTTGTGTGTTTATATTCCTCAGAGGGATACATAGCGAGACAGTCTCCGCTTGGACTGGCTGAGGAAAGTCTCCTAAATGGCCCTGGAGATGTTCTGACTGACTTTGGAGGCTTTTTGGACTGTTTTATGCCCTCTATTTAAAGACTTAATTCTGTATGTTCAGTCTGTATGATAAGTGAATAAAAAGCTTTTGTTTTTATGTGACTGAAGTTAATTATTTTGTTTACAACACCAGCATAAATTATTTGATAAATAATTTAAAAATGTTATTAAAAAAATCCCAAATAATAAATATTAATTGAAGTAACACATAAAACATTGAGTGAATACTTAAATTTTAATTGACAGAGTCTTTGCTGTAAGTTTTTAAAGATTCAACTGATTAAAACATTTTAGTTGAATGAACTATAAAGCTAATTGAGCCAACATACTTTTTTATATTTGAGTCAAATTTGGGCCAACTAAAAAACATCAATCCAGGAAACACTTTGGAGACAGAAATTGAGTGAACGTAAAATTTCTGTGGAACTAGTTACTAAAAAATAATTCATTGAGCCAACAATTTATTTTTTACAGTGAAGGGTCTGTCATCAGATCTGTTGATAACGTGCATTTTGATATTGATGTTTGCCAAGACATTTTAGAAATCACGACCGGATGGCGATTTACAGCCATGTCCTGAGTACAGTATGTATGCTATGTATAGTGACCCTATATATACACAGTTATGGTGACACAAAATGATTTAAACTTGAAATAATGTTTTGGATATTGCCCATCTCCAAGTCATTCACTCCCTGTGCAACTTCATTCGCTTGGTCACACCACCAGGTGTCGCTGTGGCCTCAAAGCTTCAGCACTGGCACTCGGAGATCGATTGCTAAGTCTGAGGTAAAACACGCCCCCCTCATTAGCATACAGATGAAGAAATGAATAAATAAATAAATGTATAAATAAATAAATGTGGAAATAAATAAATGTATAAATGAATGAATAAATAAATAAATAATAGTGTGAAAAAATACAATTATACATAAATAAAGAAATACAGGTATAAATACTCATTTATTTTTGTTTTTTACATTTCCTTGTATATATATTTCTTTATTTATTTCTGTATTTTTGTTTTTTTTACATTTCCTTGTATATTTATTTATGTATTTATTTATTTATGAATATGGCAGAATTGACTTCCCATAATACAAGCCCTTTTCATTTGGATTTAATTTATTTAAATTATGAGTCACCTACAAAGTCTTGTTTTAATCTGCACTAAACATTAAAGTGATAATTCTGTGTTTCTCTGAGATTTACTGAGGTTTTTTATAGAAAGAGAGAATCTGTTGTTCAGTTTCTGGTGAATCTGTTCACTGCAGCATCAGAGTTTGACACAAATACAGAAGAAAAATACACTGAACTATTAACATCTGTGTGCAACTACACAACTTTTCCTTTTGATGAATATTGTGATGATTTTGAGGATCAGATTGAACAATGTGATTTTCTGCTGGATCTGTGCTCACATGTGAAGGACTATGAGAGTCAAACAGGCAGGAGTCTCCTACCAGCATTACAGTCAATTTATCAGTCATCTCCTGCAGTCTGGACCATAAACCTCTCAGAGAGAAAGACCTCCATCCTCCTAGAAGTGCTGAAACTCCAAACAGAGAAGAAACCAGTAGAGCTAAGAGGCTGGCCAAATGATGAGAGTGAAGTGAGAGGATTCATCCGGTGTCTGCCATACATCTCACAACTGAGGTGAGTTTTAAGAGTAAATTATACCACGGGTCTGTTGAATGCTGTATTCTGATTGGCAGAGAAATTTTCCGTGGGTATGCATTAATTTCTGATAACCGCACACTTAACTTGTCAAATGTCTTAAAAATAGGCACCAGAGCAATGTTTGTGGTAACCGTGGTCAGGGGCGTCATGCACCATTTTTTTTAAGGGGGCACAGTGTGCAAAGCTCACAAAAAATTTGTGCATACACATACATCAAACGAATTATATAATAGAGCTTTCAGTCTTTTCCATGGCACTTACATTTCTAACATTATAAACGCCCCTGCCATAGTGCAAAAACCTCCAAAATAAAAGTGTTGACTAACTTTCATATCAAATACTATTCGATCGGATTAATAACATATTGGCATCATATTTACGTCTGAATAACGGCATGTGTTCTATTTACGTTTTGTTTAATGACTTGTTTAATTCTGTCATTAATGCATTTTGCACAACAACTCGCAAAAATTCTTCGTACAAGAAGAAGGCCATTCTCATATAACGAATCTATAACCACATATGTGTACATACTCCACCAACCTGTACAAAATCATACTACGATTGCACGGATGTACACTTACTGACAACAATACGGAAGCAATGCAAATGAAAAACAACAACAATAGAACAATAGAAATCATGGTTATTTAAAATGCTTTTCAAATAATTCTTAACTAAGTACAACTCCAGCAACACATAAACTAAAACAAGATAATATCAAAACAAAACATACTATGACATCCCTTCACAAATCTTGTCACGACAACCACCAAAACCACTTAACACACAATAAAGACTTTTAAATGATGTGATAGAGCACACATATCCAACTAAAACACTAAATAAAACTTAGTATAACAGAGCTAAATGCAAAAACAAGTCTTACCTTTTGTCGTCGTGCAGTTTTTATTCCACAAGTGGACATATTCATCATATTACTTCTGGAATATGCAAAATGCAAAGCACGAGTGTGGGGGGGAACCATGAGTTTGTTTAAATGTTAAAACAAAAAAAGGATTTTACTTGCGAAAATAAAGATTATAAAAGTAGCGGTCATCATGAGACCTCCTGCAGCGCGAAACCCACTATAGATTGTGTTCGACTTCAAGCTGCGGTGCAAGAACGACAGGCTGATGACGTCAAAGTACTGCGAGGGTGAGTCGAGGAATCATCGGAAGAGTTTGATTTCAAACCGCTTTCGCGGCACGTTGATGTCATCCGCTTGTCGGTTCCAGTGTTATAGCATGAAGTCGAACACAGGGCAGTTTGAAGGAATTTGGGGGCCCCAAGCAAAATGGACATGGATGCCCCCCCCACACGCACGCAAAGCCTACAGGAACCACAGCATAGCCATACAGTTTAAGGTTTACAGTTTAATGTTTATTTACATAGTTTGGTGGGAATACAATAGTGATTTGCACTGTTTTTTTTCTAACAATATGACAGCACACACTTATCAGTTTAAACTCTGGGCTGTGCATGATATCAGCTATAATTATAGAGCTTGTGGTACCTTGTGCTATAGTGGAAACATCAGCACTGAGAAGTGATGCATCTGTTGATGTAGAGGATGACGTTGATGGTGTAGCTGGGAAAATAATTGAAAAAAAAAAATCTGAAATTACCTGTTAAAGGAATAGTCTACTCATTTTCAATATTAAAATATGTTATTACCTTAACTAAGAACTGTTGAATCATCCCTCTGTCATCTGTGTGTGTGCATGTAAGCGCTGGAGCGCGCTGCGACGCTACGATAGCATTTAGCTTAGCCCCATTCATTCAATGGTACCATTTAGAGATAAAGTTAGAAGTGACCAAACACATCAACGTTTTTCCTATTTAAGACGAGTAGTTATACGAGCAAGTTTGGTGGTACAAAATAAAACGTAGCACTTTTCTAAGCGGATTTAAAAGAGTAACTATATTTTGGGAGTACTTGGACTCACCTGAAAAGTCCACTCCCCTTCTCACTCTCATAATGGGAGAGGGAGGGTGTTACTGCGCCGAGTCGAAGTACTCCCAAAAGTGCTATTACGCCATAAAATATAGTTACTCTTTTAAATCCGCTTAGAAAACCGCTATGTTTTATTTTGTACCACCAAACTTGCTCGTATAACTACTCGTCTTAAATAGGAAAAACGTTGATGTGTTTGGTCACTTCTAACTTTATCTCTAAATGGTACCATTGAATGAATGGGGCTAAGCTAAATGCTATCGTAGCGTCGCAGCGCGCTCCGGCGCTTGCGTGCGCGCACACAGATGATGGAGGGATGATTCAACGGTTCTTGGTTAGGGTGGTAACATATTTTAATATTGAAGATGAGTAGACTATTCCTTTAAGTAGATTTCACCATTTCACTGTTAGCATATTGAAAGAGGTCACTATAAACAGCTCAGCTCAGTGAGAGAAATTCACTCTACCTTCATCAGTGGATGTATCCTTAGGAAGAGCCTGCGTGCTGAGAAATTTAAGCAAAGCACCTTGAGGGAGAAAGAAAAGATGGTAACACTTTATAATAACAATCATATAAAGATGGTAAATTGATAGTTAATTAATCTTTAATTGTCATTTAGTGTAACACACATATCATATAATATATTAGGTATCGGGTAATGATTAAAAATGCTTGTAAATCTTTAAGTAACCATTTTTAACCCTTTATGGGGCAAGTGACCATATTTAGTCACTTCCGCACATATTCAAAGTGCCCTCCCCCTGCCTTCATTTGAAGTAATAGAGTAATGTAGTTTTCTCTCAGCCAAAGGTGAAAAATATTGTTAAATTTTTTTTAAAGAATGTCCTGTAACATCCTACATTAGCTTTCTGAGGTTAAAAATTAGAATTTCCAAAGATTTCAATGAGTGCCCTATAAAGGGTTAAAACATCTATAAACATTACAAAGATAGACGGACCAAATATTTCTAACACTTTGTTAAGTGTTACTAACTCAGTTGGTTTGTAAACTGTCTATAAACATAGACAAAGTTGAAACAAATGACTATAATACTTTGTTAAATAGTTAATAAACAGTACCAGTGAAACATGTGGGTTGTCCTGATACTGTACTTGTAACAGTGTAAACATTGCTACACAGAATAAAGTAACTGTTCAAAATCCATTGGTAACTTATGTCATATTTACATAAACTGTCACTCCTGTATATCCTGACACTAGCACATTAAGATAAGCTATGAAAAAATAATGTTCCTCTGCCTCTTTCTGATAAATAACGTATAGATGGTTTACAAAGTATTTATTAAGTAAAACTATCAGTTTGCTAACAGTTAAATGACAATAACTAAAGATTAAGTAACTAACAATTTACCATCTATTAATGATGGTTATTATAAAGTGTTATCGAAAAGATATGTTAGCAATAGCATTTCCGTATTTTGATATTTATAAGGGATGCGGCTGCTTTCACAACTACCAATGCTTAAAAACTTCCCAAGCTATTGTTTGATGCACAGAATTTATCCTGTCGTTTTCCTAACCCCATTTGGTAAATACATAATTTTGTTAAATAGATTATCACAGTGTGGAATAGTTCGTTTCATTTGCACTTTCATTAAAACCTATTACAAAGCTACAGCAACGTCATGGAATTAAACAGCGTCTTCCTTATCTCGTTAAAAAACATATTACAGTATGTAACCATATTCCGTTTGTTCGAGAAAAAAAGTAACTGTTCGTACAAGCAGCATTTGCCGTCAGGCAGGTATAGCTAACATAAACAGATTTTTGCTACTGCCTACCTGCTGCAAAATTACATCATTTGCACAAGTAGAGCTATTTCATCCAATGTAAATTATTACTTACCACTATCTTGTTTTTTCTTATCCTCCTCTTCATTTCTCTTCTTTCTTTTCTGACTTCCAGAAGCATAAATCCGCTTCATGGTTCAGGTTCAGGTTTTGTATTTTGCCGGCAGCAGAGATCACGTGGTTGGCTGGCTGCCTGCTGTCAGCGACTAGTACTGAGAGGGGCCCCCTTGAGGGGGATTACGATAATAACAGTGTCATTGCACTTTACTACAATGACTATCAAAGGGGCACAGTTTGTCATTGCATTTATTCTCAACCAGTCGTTGTCTTGGGGCCCCAGGCCAGATCGAGGCTCCAAGCAATTGCTTGGTTTGCTTGCCTTTCGCGACGGGCCTGGTCGAACACACGTGTAAATGATCCTTATTAGTGATGTACCAATGTTTAGATATGTTCTACTGAAAATATTTTAAATTATCTTTAATGAGCATCATTATAGCCTGTTGATTTCTGGTGTTTTGTCTGAATGCTAGGGTATGGCAACTGCCGCCCCTGCTACTAATATAAGGTCGAGACGGTCACATTTTAAACCATACAATTTCTACACAGAGGAGGTTAACTACACATTACCGTACTGGGGATTTGGAAATGTTGTGAGCGTGTCTTACACGTTTTAATTCCTAAGATAGCCAAATGCAGCCAGCAGCAACATTTTAAACAGATTCAAAGATTAATGGACGCTTTTTTATTTTTGAGGTTGCTTGCAAAATCCATTTGGCTCAAAAATCCGAGGGGGCACCTGCCCCCTCAGTTTCAATGGGCTCTGACCGTAGTATAAAAGGAATAATTGACTCCAGTCCTTTGAATTACTTGAAAATAATGCACACCCCCGGTGTAACGGCACGACGCGAACCTTGGGTGTGCATTATTTTCTTATAATTCAATGACCCGTCGTCAATATTCCTTACATATTGATTTCTGTGTTTGGTGATTATTTGTCCTGAAGAGACTTTGTCTGTGTGTTCACATAGCTGCCAACTCTCACGCATTCGCCGTGAGACTCACGCAATTGACCCCATTCTCACGCTCTCACGCCACACATTCATTTTCTCACGCAGGCTCGTGCCCACCATTTAGATTCCCATTGAGTTTAATAAAAGACATTAAATAATTTTATAAAAATACCTAACTGTAAATACTGTAAAACGCCTATCTCTATCTGGCGTGCCTCCAACAGCATAAAGCGCTCGTCAAAGTCAAAATGATGCGAAGGCGAATCAAATCAAAGAAGGTGGAGTTATTGTCTACAAATGCCGAAGCGCCAGCTACAAACTACAGAGAGCGAGTGCGCGGCTGCGCGATGGTGAAAGAGCAACGCACGATGTAAGTAGCTAAACCAGTGCTCGCAGTACTGACACTTTTATATTTTAGCGTACCTTCACTGTCTTATGTGCCACCACTTCTCATGGTGCTGGTACTTTGCTGCAAAGAGTCAAAGAGCATTTCACTTTATGTGGCGCTGCGCAGGAAGTTCGGCAGCGAGGACATCAGAGTACCGCGAGAGCAAGTCGAAATGTTACAAAAGGGTCCGCCTTTACCTTTGCTCTCGCGTGACTCTGATGTCATACGCCGATCAGTCAGCTCCGCACCAGTCGAACACACAAAGCGTCAAGGTCTGGATGAAAAGCAGAGATTCCACGCACGCAGATACCCTCAGAAAACAGCAATTTTAATCAACCATCACTCGCGTCACGTGTGTATGTTTGCAAGCAGTACAAGCCTGCGTGATGTTTGCGGTGACAGGTTTTAATAAAAGAGAAAAAGGTCAATTTATATTTGACATCTATAAACAATAATATTCATGAGTTTCTAATATAGCGGCTTCATCCAGCACACAGTGATATAACACACAGGACACAACAACACTTTCATGAAACACAGAAACTGTCTGACATCAACTAAATCTGTGACAAATAAATTAATTAATTTAAATTCATGAAGGAACCAGTCAATTGACTCAAACTGTATTTTACACATTTAGTAGGAAATCCAAAAACGTCAGCTATCCACTAAAGAAGAAAACATGATGTATTTCTTAAATTTGAGATTTTGTATTTACAACACACAACAACCAGCCACTAATACTGAAACAAGCTGTTATTGAATAAATCATTTAATTTGATATGAGACTTTTTCTGATGTCTCATCAGTTATCCAAGCCCTTTTCATTTGGATTTAATTGATTTAAATTATGAGTCACTGTAAAGTCTTGTTTTAATCTCCACTAAACATTAAAGTGATCATTCTGTGTTTCTCTGCAGATTTACTAAAGATTTCTATGAAAAGAGAGAATCTGTTCAGTTTCTGATGAATCTGTTCACTGCAGCATCAGAGTTTGACACAAATACAGAAGAAAAATACACTGAACTATTAACATCTGTGTGCAGCTACACAACTTTCCCATGTGATGAGAGAAATTGTTATGGGTTAACACCTGTTCAGTGTAATTTTCTACTGGATCTGTTCTCACATGTGAAGGACTATGAGAGTCAAACAGGCAGCAGTGTCCTACCAGCATTACAGTCAATTTATCAGTCATCTCCTGCAGTCTGGACCATAAACCTCTCAGAGAGAAAGACCTCCATCCTCCTAGAAGTGCTGAAACTCCAAACAGAGAAGAAACCAGTAGAGCTGATAGACTGGACAGATGATGAGAGTGAAGTGAGAGGATTCATACAGTGTCTGCCATACATCTCACAACTGAGGTGAGAGAGTTTTAAGAGTATAATATTGATTTCTGTGTTTGGTGATTGTTTGTTCTGTAGAGAGTTTGTCTGTGTGTTTATGTATTTTTAATGTAGTGATTTCATCCAGCACACAGTGATATAACACACAGGACACAACAACACTTTCATGATAGTCAGAACACAAACACAATGTAGAAACTGTCTGACATCAACTGAATCTGTGTCAAATTAATTAATTACTCTAAATTCATGAAGGAACCAGTCAATTGACTCAATTTATATTTTACACATTTAGAAGGAAATTCAAAAATGTCAGCTATCCACTAAAGAAGAAAACATGATGTATTTCTTAAATTTGAGATTTTGTATTTACAACACACGACAACCAGCCACTAAAACTGAAACAAACTGTTATTGAATAAATTATTTAATTTGATATGAGACTTTTTCCGATGTCTCTTCAGTTATCTAAGCCCTTTTCATTTGGCTTTAATTGATTTAAATTGTGAGTCACTGTAAAGGCTTGTTTTAATCTGCACTAAACATTAAAGTGATCATTCTGTGTTTCTCTGAGATTTACTGAGGTTTTCTATGAGAAGAGAGAATCTGCTGTTCAGTTTCTGATGAATCTGTTCACTGCAGCATCAGAGTTTGACACAAATACAGAAGAAAAATACACTGAACTATTAACATCTGTGTGCAACTACACAACTTTTCCTTATGATGTAGAACATTATGATGATTATGATGATGATGATCAGATCAGTCGATGTGATATTCTGCTGGATCTGTACTCGCATCTAAAGGACTATGAGAGTCAAACAGGCAGGAGTGTCCTACCAGCATTACAGTCAATTTATCAGTCATCTCCTGCAGTCTGGACCATAAACCTCTCAGAGAGAAAGACCTCCATCCTCCTAGAAGTGCTGAAACTCCAAACAGAGAAGAAACCAGTAAAGCTAATAGACTGCACAGAAGATGAGAGTGAAGTGAGGGAATTTCTCCAGTGTCTGCCCTACATCTCACAACTGAGGTGAGTTTTAAGAGTATGATATTGATTTCTGGGTTTGGTGATTGTTTGTCCTGTAGAGAGTTTGTCTGTATGTTCATGTGTTTTTAATGTAGTATCTTCATCCAGCACACAGTGATGTAACACACAGGACACAACAACACTTTCATGATAGTCAGAACACAAACACAGTGTAGAAACTGTCTGACATCAATAGAATCTGTGTCTAATAAATTAATTACTTTAAATTCATGAATTGAAGAAACAAATCAGTTGACTCAATCTGTATTTTACACATTAAGTAAGAAATCCAAAAATGTCAGCTATCCACTAAAGAAGAAAACATTATGCATTTCTTAAATTTGAGATTTTGTATTTGAAGAGTTTGGTTCCAAAACGCAATAAACGCCATTTTTGAAAAAAATGAGTTACTGCCAAAATCAGCATTATATCAGGTCAGTAGTTAAAAGTAAATTCTTAATTTTACACAAAATCCAATATCCGCCGTGTTATTCTGTCATCTTTTCTCCATTTTTTCCCCAAAATGCGATAAACGCCACTCCCCCTTTTTTACAGAACGCAATAAATCCCACAGCGCACCATTCACGCAATGTAAACAAACATGGCGGCGCGCTGAGTACATGGAGTCCTAGTTTTCCTCATCTACTTTGTACTTTGTGATCAACAAACAAAACAAAATAATACTTTAATTGCATTGATAAACCTGTGATGGTTTTCTGTGATGGGAAAGAAACGTAAGCCATCAACATCTAATAATTTCCCTGAAAGGCACTCGGGAGACGGGTGCTTGTTCTCCAGACAGCATCAAGCTCCTCATGCTAACACATTGACCCCAGAGGATCTTATGAAAACCTTTCCATAATTTTACTCAAAGTCAACGAAAATCGAGCATGACCAAAAACATTTTACAGCTGATCGCTGTGAAAGACGTTAAGCGAAGACGTCAAGTAACCGCAATGACAGGGTTCTTAAGTGTTTTGATTAATGACATTAATGTTTATATTTTTAATTAGTGTGTACAACTAGTCAACTAAATGAATATAACATGGCAAAGATGAATGCACATTTATATAGGCTATTGATTCAATAGATTTATAGCATTTTGAATAAAAACTTGTCATGGATTTATTGCATTTTGTGGAAAAAATAATCCGTTTTTATAATAAATCTTTGAAAATCAACTTTTGGATTAGATTTTTTATGTTTTTATAACCTAAAGATGCTGTGTGAAAGTTTGTAACAGAAAATAGTTGTTTTCATCTTGTCACTTTCTTGGTATAGAAAACACGTTTTTACCAAAATTTGTCAAAATGGATTTATTGCGTTTTGGAACCAAACTCTTCATTTACAGGTACAACTAGGGGTGGCACGGTTCATGAAAAAAATCTGAACCGTTCAGTTTGCTTGTCTCGGTTCGGAGCGCGTGTGCATCGCACGTTTCAACGGTTCATGGCATCCGCAATGTATCCCTCAGGTAGCGTGTTTCCCTTTCGCGCGAAAGAGGAGGTGACTGGTTTGGATAAGTGCTGCAGGTTATGTTATGTGTAGAAATGGCAAGTGGCAGAGAAAAGGAAGTCTGCCCGGAGTTGGAGGATGCGCCAGCGTCGTATAAGTTTGGTGTGTGGAAATTTTTTTTATTTCATGGTACCATGACAGTGGAAATAAAACAATAGATAGAACTGCAGTCTATGGGTTGAATGTGTTCGAACAGCCACAGGAGACCGCATTCCCTCAGCCCATTTACTAATCTGAGGTACTGAACACAATGTTTTACATCTTTTCTGACTTCTGGCGCTATTTTTAGCCTTTCATTGATAAAACTAAAGCGGCTGATTTCTGCATAGTTTCATTTTGCTAGCGTGTCAAAGTTGCGCGATCTTATTTCATAAATTGCCCCTCAAAGTAATCAGGACAGAAGTGGTCAAAAGTGGACAAAAGAGACGGATTTAAATATTACAGGTGTATACGTTATGTTCTCTTTCATCATCTCGTGTTCGAGATCCACCTATGGGAAGGGCATCCGTACCTGACCGCATCCGTACCTGACCTCTACGGAAGCATCCAATTGCACCAAGTCTGGCTAGACAGTGAGGAATTATCGCCAGATCAGCCTCCGTCTGACGTGTCAGTTGTTAACCCAGCCAGGTTAACTGTGTCTGTTTTTTTTAGCATCATCGAGCCGCCCACACTCGTGCTTCCTTTTCTATTATATCCACGGCTGCCCGCCACGGATTTCTCAGTATTTTTTGCTGGAATGTCGCTTTCGAAAGCTGCCACTACTCCCGGGAAGTCTTCATCACGGGCCTGCCCGGCCGATTGTGGAGCTTTAAACGCCGCAAAAGATTCTCACGAGTTCTGTGTGGTTTGCTTGGGCCTCAAGCATGCAGAGGAAGCTCTGCAAAACCCAGAGAATTGCAGCCATTGCCTTTCACTGCCGGAAAAGCTGCTTCGGCGTCGTCTTAAAGTTGCTGCAACCCAGTGCGGCGACGATGGCCTTTCTGATTCGGATGAGGGGCTTGGTGGAGCGGACGCACAACCGGAAACATCCAAAGGCGCGTCCTCCCTCAGCTAGGCCCACATGCCCAATCCAGCATTCCCAGAAGAGGACGTCTTCTGGGAAATTGCTGCGTTAGCAGGCAAACCGGGCGGTTCCTGTGACGCGGACCTTCTTGGGACCTCAGAGGACGAGGAAGCCATCCCGCCCTCGTGTGCTTCCCAGGCTAACCCCATTACGGCTTTACCCCAGTCCATTCTCCTCGAGGTGTGTGACCGCGCGGCCACGCAGCTCAAAATCGAGTGGCCGGCTCCACAGAGCGCCAATGACCAAGAGAGGGACATTTATGATGGGAAAGTGCTGGGACCCCCTCCTGGCCCAAGGAAACAACTCTTTCCTGTTCTTCCTGCGTGCGCTAAACACATGAGGCACTACTGGAACGATCCGCTGAAACACGGTCTTGCAGGCCTTGAGGTTAAGTATATGGCGGCCCTCAGCCTGGGCGACCTGCCCGCGGTCGAGCCATCGATCGCCAGACACCTAAACCCTGTCCAGGGTGGGATGATCGCTCCCCCGAAGCCGGTCTTACAGAATAAAATGGACAGTTTTTCTGCCTCTTATAAGTCCTCAGCCCTGCCGGTAAGGGCCCTCAATGTTTCCGCGCTCCTTTCCGCCTACCAGGCGGAGAATCTGGACGACTTGGGGGCCCAGTTGGACAAGGGGTCTCCCTCACCGACCTTGTGGAAGGAGATCCTCACAATTAACGACCTTGTTCTCCATAACGCTCAATAGGCCGTCCAGGCATGCGGCCGTTCTATGGCGCTTTCTGTGGCAGGGGAGCGTGCGCTTTGGCTCAACCTGTCTGGCCTTCCCACAGTGAGAAGAGGCGGATCGCTGGTGCGCTGGTTGAGCCTGGCCAGGCTCTTTTCGGCCCCGCCGTGGCTTTGATGCAGCAATGGTGTGATGATGAAGCTTTCAAGCTCTGCCTTCCCAGGAAGGCAAACACATGTCAGGTGCCCCCTGTTTGTTACCTTCACCCCCCTGCCACAGGTCGGACCCGCATCACAGAAAGGACAGACCCAGCAACAAATCCCCTCCACGGCAAGGGAACCCACCGCCTGCTAAATCCTGGGGAAAACCGCTTCCTGCTGTGGAAGGGAAACCCCCCTAACCCCCCCTCCTTGTTCACGGGCCACAAGCCCATCGGACTCTCTTTTAACCCCAGAGCTCCCGTCCAAGAGACAGAGGTTTCTCACAATGGGGTCGACCACCCCCCTCAAAAGGCTGCCCAGCCCGTGTGTTCGGTGGACGTGTGTTCTCCCCCCACGTTCAGGGGGTCAGTTGTGAGGAAATGTACAATGAGCACAAACATTGTTCCCCTCACCCAACAAATAAAGTGTTTCCCAACACAAAACACACAAAAAATACCAAAAACACAATAAAACAAATGAATAAAATGAATTCATTTCAGAGAGAGGACATCTCTCTACAGAGAGAAAATCTCTCTCTGAACCCACGCATGTCACCCCTTGTTTGTCCACTAGCTGGCACCATTGCATCACAAATGAGTTAACCACGAGTTGAGCTGCGCGTCCCCGGCACTGGCGGAGACTCTCGCGAGTCACGAGCCAGCCTGGCGGACGGTAGCAGCGCCCGATTGGATCATGAGAACAATCACGCAGGGCTACAGACTACAGTTTGTCAGAAAACAGTGGAGAATTCCGTCACATTCTGACAGAGGAAATCTCCTCTCTCCTAATAAAGGGAGCGATTCAGGTGATGCCCCCCGATCTGATAAATCAGGGGTTTTATTCTCATTATTTCCTGGTTCCAAAGAAGGACTGCTCTCTCCGCCCTATCTTAGACCTCCGAGTGTTGAACAAACATTTAAGGAAATACAATTTCAGAATGTTAACCCACGATTCTCTGGCCCGAGCCATAAAACAGACGACTGGTTCACCTCACTCGATTTGAAGGATGTTTTTTTCCACATAAGCATTTATCCGCCTCACAGGAAGTTTTTGCGTTTTGCATATCAGAACATATGTTACGAATTCACAGTTCTTCCTTTGGGTCTCTCTCTCAGCTCTCGGACGTTCTATCTGTGCACGGAGGCGGCTCTTGCCCCTCTAAGAATGTCAGGTCTACGGATTTTGACATACATAGATGATTGGCTCATCATAGCCGAGTCAAAAGAGAAAGTGCTGTGGGTTCCCTGGGTTTCAGAGTGAATGTGAACAATAGCAATTTCACACCCAGTCAGAGTGTGATTTTTCTGGGGTTGGAACTGAACTCGGTCTCCATGCGAGCGCATCTTTCTCAGGAGCGCGTCCACGCTTTAAAGCGTAACTAAACCCCTGGTCAGAGCCTGACTCCACCCACTGGCAATATTTGAAAAATGCAAGAAAAGTGGGAAGATCCCAACGGAGATAGAGGAGACGAACTAAGCTTGTACCAAGTGTATGGTGAGATCGTAACAAGGGCGTGGTGAGCTTGAACCTGCTTACGTCACGAGTCATTTTTTGGACCCAACATCCAATAGGAAAATTCAACTGCAGTAGCCACCGTTCAACCTGAAGAGGGCAGCACTCAGACGTTTTTACACCATATATTGCAGTATTGAAACACTTTATATCCAAATGTCGAAAAAATCACTAAAATCAATGAACAGCACTAATAAAGCATCATTTTTACAGATCATTCACTAAAAAAGTTGGTTTAGGGTTTAGTTACTCTTTAATGAATTATGTGTCACAGTTCAGAGAGGGGGAGAGAGTGCAGTATTGTTCATGCCTCAGATTACAGGGTCTTATGGCCTCAGCTATTCAGGTTTTGCCCCTGGGTCTCCTGAGAATGAGACCATTCATGAAATGGTTTTTGTCACTACATTTCAGCCTATTACGCGATCTCTGTCACGGTGTCACAGTAACACGCACCTGTTCGGCAGCTCTACGCTGGTGGAGGAAAGCAGACTTTTACGCACAGGGGACACTCTTGGTGACAGTTATGCTCCGAAAAGTTGTGACGACAGATGCGTCCCTAATGGGGTGGGGTGCAACCCAGGAGGGCAGAACGGTGAACTGGCTGTGGCTGAGCGATCTCCGTTTATCACACATAAATTATTTGGAGCTCTTTACTATATGGACAGCTCTGAATCCTTTTCTGCCGTGTCTGCAGGGGCATCATGTGCTTGTCGCTGCAACAATACTACAGCTGTACCATACATCAATCGCCAGTGCAGTGTGCGCTCATCGAAACTCCACAATCTAGCTCACAAGCTGTTAGTGTGGAGCAAGGTTGTTTTTCTGTCATTACGCGCAACTCATGTTCCGGGCATTCTGAACAGGGGCGCGGATCTTCTGTCAAGGGGAAAACCTCTTTACGGGGACTGGCGTCTCCACCCACAAGTGGTGTGTGCGATATGGAGGCGATTCGGACAGTCAACCGTAGATCTGTTCGCCTCGCACGAAAATGCCCATTGTCCTATGTTCTTCTTGCTAAAGGACTCGGACGCACCCCTCGGGGTGGATGCACTGGCCCACCCATGGCCGAAGTGTTGCTGTACGCTGTCCCCCTTCTGTGCCTTATAATTCACACACTGTCCAGAGTGAGAGAGAGAGGCTTGTCTCTCCTTCTGGTGGCACCCAGCAGTGGTTGGCAGAAATAAATCCTCTGCTATATGCCCTCCCCCTCCGCACAAACCTGTTGTCTCAAGCGAACGGGGAAATTTATCACCCACACCCGGACAGGGTGGCTCTCTGGGTTTGGCCCATGAGAGGACAAACTTAAACGCACTGGGATTACACCCACGCGTAATTGCTACTATTTAAAATGCCAGAGCCGTTTTTACACGGTCCTTATATGGTTGTAAGTGGCAAGTGTTTGAAGGGTGGTATGATGAGCACGATGTCATATCTTATCAGTGCTCAGTCCCTGAGATTTTGCGTTTCTTACAAAACCTTATGGATAAAGGCAGGTCTTTTTCCACAATTAAGGTTTACCTGGCGGCTATTTCTGCTTGTCACTTAGGGTTTGATGGCTCTACTGTCGGGCAGCATCCTTTAATCTGCAGATTTATGAAGGGTGCCCGTCATCCTTTGCCAGTCATCAGGAAATCTGTCCCTGAATGGGACCTCTCCATGGTGCTGGACGCCCTGTCTCAATACCCCTTTGAGCCCCTGGGTGTTATTTCCTTGAAGCTGCTGTCTTTTAAGGTAGCTCTGCTCTTGGCTCTAACATCAGCTAAACGTGTTAGCGAACTGCATGCATTTTCTGTACACCCTTCATGCACTAAATTCTCTCTGAGTGGAAATAAGGTTTTTCTTAAACCTAACCCTGCTTTTATGCCTAAGTGCTTCCCTGTGTTCACAGCGGAGGTGCTGGAGCTGTCCGCTTTTCGCCCTCCACCTTTTTCCTCTGCGGAGGATCAGAGGCTTAATACTCTATGTCCTGTTTGTGCATTACAAACGTATGTCGACAGGACTAGGGTTTTCCGGAAGAGTGACCAGCTCTTTATCTCATGGACGCCCCCTCACAGAGGGAATCCCGTATCTAAGCAATGCCTCTCACATTGGCTTGTGGACGCGATTGCCTTGGCATACGAATCGAAGGGAGTGCAACCACCTGGGGATATCAGAGCTCATCCTACGAGAGGCATGGCCACCTCTTGGGCTTTGTTTAGGGAAGTGTCACTGCAGGACATCTGCTCAGCTGCGAGCTGGGCTTCTCCCCACACGTTTGTGCGTTATTATCGGTTGGATGTTACTAAAACCTCAGTAGCACATTCCGTTTTGGATGTAGGGTCATCATAGCCCTTCACTGCTGCATACCTTTTTCCTACTGTTGTCATTATAGTAGGAACTAAGCGCTTACGGGTTTTGAGCTCGTTCATGTTACCAAGCATGCATTCACATCCCTGCCCTAGTTTTTTTTTTTTGCATTTATGGGTTTCCCTAGGGTGTGCTTTTTACATATTTTCTGCCTTGCATGTGCACTACAGCCACTTGTGTGTGTGCGTGGGGCACATTATTATGGGACGTGTCGGGCACCGCCCCCTGGGGGTGACCGTTCCCTTTTTTGTACTGGCTGTCATACCTCACTGCGAGTGTGTTGGGCAATCGGGGAGCTGTCCATGTCTTTCCCATAGGTGGATCTCAAACACGAGATGATGAAAGAGAACCCTAGGTTACTTTTGTAACCCCGGTTCTCTGAAACATCGAGTGGAGAGATCCACCAGCTTTGCCCCGCTTGCTTCACGAGAAGCAAATACACTTACTGAGGAGCAGCAGCGCGCATTGGCCTTATATGCCAGCAGGTAAAAGGGTGTTGTCTTACCTGGCATTGGCTGTGCGCTTCTGTCTGTCTAGCCAGACTTGGTGCAATTGGATGCTTCTGTAGAGGTCAGGTACGGATGCGGTCAGGTACGAATGCCCTTCCCATAGGTGGATCTCTCCACTCAATGTTTCAGAGAACCGGGGTTACGAAAGTAACCTATTGTTTCTTGCGATCCGATCGATGAAAACACATTAATTGCTCTCTGCAGCATTAAAGCAGCCTCTCAGTGATAAATCTAAAAGCTACACTGAAGTTGGCATTTTGATAAATGCAAGTTATCTTTGTGTGCTAAAAATGCACATAAAGTTCATGTAGATGGCAATACACATTCTCTTTTTTGCCAAATAAATGAAAAGCATGTTGAAGGGCCCTATTTTAACGATCTGAAACGCAAGTCCGAAGCGCAAAGCGCAAGTGACTTTGTGGGCGGATCTTGGGCGCTGTTGCTATTTTCCCGGCGGGAGAAATAAGTCTTGCGCCGGGCGCAAATCAATAAGGGGTTGGTCTGAAGTAGGTTCATTATTCATAGGTGTGGTTTGGGCGTAACGTCAAATAAACCAATCAGAACGCTATCCAACATTCCCTTTAAACGCAAGGGCGCAAGTTCCATGGCGGGTTGCTATTATTATGAAGGATTTGACAGGCGCACGCCAGGAGCGGTTCACAGCCGAGGAGACCCACGTTCTTGTAAGAGCAGTCAAAGACAGAGAAGTTGTTTTGTATGGGGATGGGAGAAACCCGCCCAAATCAGCGTCGGTTAAACAGGTGTGAGAGGAAATAGCCGCAATTGTCTCATCAGCTGCGCCAAGCACTACAATGATGTCAGGAGACGGGGGGATCCCAAGCTTGCCAGCATAAATCGGGCACGCCGGGCACACAGGAGGACATCGCTGCGTCCACCCTCACCGCTGAAAGGGTTTGGGGGCTTTGAAATCAGACACAAGAAACGCAAGCAAGGTTCAACCCCAAAGTACACTTACAAATCAAGTTCACATACATGAAGGTTTCTTATGAAAACATTTTAATTATTATTCAGATAAAATAAACGTAATACAGCCACACAACAAACTTATGAAAATATTTTAATCGTTATTTGCATGATAATTGTTTAACGCTGCCACACAAAATAAATAAAAACTATCACCACAATGCTCACCACAATGATTTCCCTTATCTCATGTGTTAATATTTTTATTGTAACAATTTATGATTTAATGATTTCCCTTATCTTATATTTTTAATTGAAACAATTTATGATTTGCAAGAATAACTGTTGCATCTGTGTAGATTAGATAAGCAATGCGCGTTGTGCACGGCACGCTATACATTATGGTCAAGCATGTGCCCTTAAAATAGCATAATGAACCACGCGCAACGCGCCACTGACTTTAGACTAGTTTTTTTTTTGTTAGTAGCGCAATTGTTTTTTGAAACTGCAAAATAGCATAAAGAGATGGTTTGCGCCGGAGCACGCCTCCTTTTTTGCGCTGAACCGCCCAGGGAGCGCAAGTTCATTCCCTAGTTTGCCGACGTGCGTCTGTGGAGGGAAAAACCCGCTGTGCGCCAGTGCAAAATACGAAATGATACATGCGTCACTGACAAAGTCAATTGCGCTGGGTGCAAGATAGGGCCCGAAATCATTAATGTCTTCCCTCTTGCTGTATCAAAATCTCACCTGGCTTTCCTCAGGGATGGTCCCAATAATGTGCTTAAAGTCAAATTCAGTTTGTGCATGATTTTTAATACTGTATTCTAAATTATGGATAATTAATACATGAATAAGATTATACATTTCTGGAGTGTTAAGAAATTAAAAGAAAAAATAATGAGAACCGTGGACATAAAACCGTGATATGAACCGAACAGAGGGTTTTATGAACCGTGCCACTAGAACTGAAACAAACTGTTATTGAATAAATAATTTAATGTGATATGAGACATTGTCTGATGTCTCTTCAGTTATCCAAGCTCTTTTCATTTGGATTTAATTATTCAAATTATGAGTCACCTGTAAAGTCTTATTTTAATCTCCACTAAACATTAAAATTATAATTCTTTGTTTCTTTGCAGATTTACTGAGTTTTTCTCTAAGAAGAAAGAATCTGTTAAGTTTCTGATGAATCTGTTCACTGCAGCATCAGAGTTTGACACAAATACAGAAGAAAAATACACTGAACTATTAACATCTGTGTGCAGCTACACAACTTTTCCTGATGATAAAGATTATGAGGATGAATATGATTTTGAGGATCAGATTGACCGATGCAATTTCCTGCTGAATCTGTGCTCCCATCTAAAGGACTATGAGAGTCAAACAGGCAGGAGTGTCCTACCAGCATTACAGTCAATTTATCATTTATCTTCTGCAGTCTGGACCATACACCTCTCAGAGAGAAAGACCTCCATCCTCCTAGAAGTGCTGAAACTCCAAACAGAGAAGAAACCAGTAGAGCTGAGAGACTGCACAGATGATGAGAGTGAAGTGAGAGGATTCATCCAGTGTCTGCCATACATCTCACAACTGAGGTAAGAGCTATACAGGAAAATAACACACTGCATTGTAATTAGTTCATTTCATTGTTGTCAATTAAATGCCACTGCTACATTATTGTTATTTAATAGCAAAGTTTGTGTACCTAAGTATTTATGTTGGAATGCAAACACTAGAACTAAATTTTAATGTCATAAGCACTATTCGGACTGGATTAGTTTTACAGGGGGACCTCTGAGAAAATCGTGCTTCTCAGAGGTCCGCTGTGTTTTTAATCCCGTCCGAATCGGCCATGTCTGTGTTTTTCTCTGACGACCTCCGTAAGAATTCCAGAGCAGTTTATCTACTGTTTTTCGCTGAACTCAGAGGTCCTCTGAGAAATGTAATCCCGTCCGAATGCAAATGTCTGTGTTTGCCCACAATATCTTTTGAAAACGCGGTTCATTTCGTGTTTTGGCCAACATGATCTGCCGTAAGGTCTTACTAATGCGCGTATATTGTATTTCCTGAGTCCCATTCATTCAGATATGAATGTTTTTTTCACATTCGGCAAAGTAAAATAATTAAATCAATACGAGCTGAATATCAAACACTGTTAAGACTGGCCACTGTAATATCATTAACGTTATAAGAAACTCCGTTCAAAGTTGTTAAACTCTGGAATGGTAATGTTAATTAATAAAGATATTAAATTTTATTAATCATTATTTCTTCATTTCTTTGTGTTTATTATAAGCAGACAGTTATATAAAACACGTAGGCTAATGTTACTTTAGTAGGATTTGTATATTTTATTTTATTTGTTAAAATTCAATTAATAAATTACATTTTCTGTCATAATTTTACATTTAAAGCAAAATATTAAACATTACAAACACGCGTATCCAGAGCACTCCCATCTCTGGAATAGCCTGCATCATTTTAATCCGAATCGGTACATAAAATCACAGACGTCCTGAGGAACGCGTTGAAACTCAAACGTCGTTTGGAAAACTAATCCCGTCCGAATAGTGCTATAGGTTCAGTCTAAATACAGTGTTTTGTATACATTCACCAGCCACTTTATTTGGATACATTCATTTTTCTGCTGCATTAATTCAAAACATTTCTCAGAGATTATGGTTGGTACTAGACTCTTTCACACAGTAATTTCAGTAAATAAACATGAATTTACCAGAATTAATTTACCAGTAAATACAAAAATGTGCCGTTCACACACGCAGTGACGTTCTGTCTTTTTACCAGTCATTCACACGTCAGTATCAAAATACAAGTAAACTCGATGAGAAAGCTGAAGATACCTATAAACTGGCGCATGGCGAGCTCAGTGTTGTATTTGTAAACAATGGCGGGTTATGACTATATTTATGGTCCGTATTTTGTTGTTTTCAGTTCTGTGCAAACTCTGTCAGTCGCGCAGTTGCTCGTGACCAAACGTTGTGTTAGGTGACTTAAATGGGAACTGAACTGGGGAAGAGTAGCAACCTGCGTCTTGAACAGCAGTAATGTTTAAACTTTAGGCTTCACAGAGGATGTGCTAATGAGGTGGGCAATTTGGGAGATATATGTTAAGCTGTCTTAACAACTTTGATGAAGAAATGTTGGTGTGAACGTCTAGTGTGTTCGACTTTAAGCAATATGCGTGTGCAGAAACATCCAAAAACAGTGCGGGGCTAAGCGCGTCATCTGTTTAAAAATGTTAGGATTGGACCGAAGCTGTCACGTTGTGACATCGTCCGATGTAAATAACTGGTAATCTTACAACCTCTCTTACTGTAGATTCCCCGAGTTATCTACAGTAAGAGAGGTTGTAAGATTGTAGATTCCCCAAGTTATTTACCTTTTATAGTTAATGACCACCGAGCAATTATGCTCCGTTATGTCGTTGTGGCGTATGTTTAAATGTGTTTTGTTTTGTTTTGTTTTGTTTTTGTTTTTGTTTTTGTTTTGTTTTGTTTTGTTTTGTTTTGTTTTGTTTTGTTTTGTTTTGTTTTGTTTTGTTTTGTTTTGTTTTGTTTTGTTTTTGTTTTTGTTTTGTTTTGTTTTCTACAACGGCTTTTTACACCCTCCCCTTTCTCACTTTTCACTATGGTACCATGACATGTACCTCTCTTTTCATTTTCAATGGAATCCATTAAAGGTTTAAAGGTTGTTCACATTAACATCAGAAGCCTTTCTTCAAAAATTTATTATCTCAGAGTCTGGGTTTCTCAGTACAAACCTTCCATTATTACCATTTCAGAAACTTGGCTAAATAACTCAATTTCTGACAGTGATATTGAAATTAATGGTTATGTATTGTACAGAGCTGATAGGTTGTCTAGAGGAGGTGGGGTGGCCACATATGTTGGTGTAAATCTTAGCTCTGAGTGTATTATCCCTGAAGTTAATCCAGTTAATTTTGAAAGTATTTTTATTAATATAATCTTTCATGAAAATAAACATTAAATTATTGGCAATATTTATAGGCCTCCATCTGCTCCATCAGATTCCACACAGTGCATTTTGTCTACTATTAATTAATTATGCAGGTATAAAGAACTGATTATTCTTGGTGACTTTAAAGGCTCTCTAAGCGAATCTGCGATACGTTAGTTATTGTTGACGTTTGAAACTGTTTTCAAACAGACGGAGCGTAGCTAACTCCTCCCCCTCCCTTCCGTGCTTTCATGAACGCGCCCAACCCCCACCCCCAAATCCTTTTTGTCGATTATTGGCTGGAATACTTTGTTTTGTTTTGTGATGCTAGGTTTTGCTACTATGTTTATATTGCCGTTTGTGAAGCCTGGGCTGTCTACAGAGATCGCGATTTTTACAGTTTGATCAGCGGACAGGCAGCAAGCAGATAGTGAGGAGATGTTTCCGTTATGTAACAAAAAATGTTTTATGGTCTAAAACGCTTCAATTCGCTTAGAGCGCCTTTAACTCCAACTGGTTGAATTGTTCTTCCGATGGGGATAAAAACTTATTTAGTAGTGTTAACCTAACACAGCTTATTAAAGAGCCCACTAGAGTGGATAGCAAGTCCTCTTCTTTGCTTGACTTGATATTGGTCTCTAATCCGGAAAGGATAGTTAAATCTGGTGTCTTATCCGATTGTTTTAGTGATCACTCTGTCATCTATTGTGTTTGGAAAATTAAACTGCTTAATTTTCCTCCAAAATATATTAAAATATGGCAAAGTAAGAATACCAATGTTGACTGTTTTATACAGGACTTGACTTTTATTAATTGGGATAGGTTTCAGCTAATTCCTTCTGTGGAAGATGCGTGGACTTTTTTTCACTCTGAACTTATCAAAGTAATTGATAAGCATTTTCCGTTTAGAACTATTAGAGTCAAAGGGAAACATTCACCCCGGATTAGCTCTGATTTAATCAGTCTTTTTAAGGAAAGAGATAAGGCATGGAGTAAATATCGTTGTACTAAATCTGTCCCTGATTGGAATCATTATAAATCTCTTAGGAATCAGTGTAAGACTCAAACTAGAAATGCTAAATCAAGTTACTACAATGACTGTTTTCTTAAGGATTTTAAAAATCCTAGACAGTTCTGGTACCATTTGAATCGAGTTCTTAATAGGAATAGTAAAACCTCTGTTAAACAAATAAAAATGAATGATGTTACAATTTCTGATCCTTCCCTTATTGCTCATGCTTTCAATCTACATTTTACTGAAATTGGCGATTCTAATCATGTTATTTCTCCTATTAATGTTCATGCCTCAACTTTTTCTTTTACACCTGGCTCATTTACATTTAACAAATGACGTGTTTAGTGCTATAGCTGATCTAAAGGAATATAGTAGTGCTGGTCCGGATGGGCTAGAGGCTAGGTATATTAAATTTGCTGCTCATGTATTGATTTTTCCACTTGCGGACCTGTTTAATCTGTCTTTATACTTATACTGTTCCTGCTATCTGGAAATGTGCAAAAGTTATCCCTTTATTTAAATCTGGTGATGTTTCTATTATGAATAATTACTGTCCTATTTCTATTATCTGTACCATTGCCAAAATATTTGAGAAAATTATTTTTAATCAATTATCAAAATTTATTATTAGCAATAAGATTTTATCTCCATTTCAATCTGGGTTTAGGCCCAATTTTTCTACTACCACAGCCTTATTAAAGTTCACCAATGATATTTTCTCTGCCTGTGATAAGGCAGATCTAACTGGTGCTATTTTTATTGATCTCTCAAAAGCCTTTGACATGATTGATCACTATATTCTTCTTGATAAGCTTCAGGCAATAGGTTTGAATCAAAATGCTTTATTGTGGTTTAATTCTTATCTTCATAATAGACGGCAGTGTGTTGCTTTTAAAGGTTTATTGTCAGATTTTTTATTGGTTGATAAGGGTGTTCCTCAAGGCTCCACTTTAAGACCCCTTTTGTTCTCGTTATTTATACTGCTGACTCTGATATTCATCTGATCCAGAAGAGTTTGCAAACTGACTTTTTCATAATTCAAAAATGGCTTCATAGTAACAACCTAATGTTAAATATGGAAAAGTCTTGCTGTATGCTGTTTGGGACGAGGCACAGAAGACCATGTGCACTTAACTTACAACTGTATTTTACTGATGGTTCTTCTATGGTCATATTGGACAAATTTAAATATCTTGGACTGTGGATGGATTCAGAGCTTACTTTTAAACCTCACATTGTCTATATTACTAAGAGAATATATGGTTGTCTTAGAACACTTTATAGATCTGTAAACTGCTTTACACTTGAAGTCAGAAAGAGGTTAATTTCTCAATTGATTCTGCCCATTATTGACTATGCTGACATCATTTATATGACCACTAGTGATGCTGTTCTTAAGCCACTTAATGTTGTTTTCAACTCTTTATGTAGATTTATTCTTAGATGTCCTTTTAAAACACATCATTGCGTAATGTATGCTGCATTAAATTGGCTTCAGCCGTACGCAAGAAGGGATTTACATTGGTTCATTTTATTTTTAAATGTGTGTATTTCGACTGTCCTCCATACTTGAGAGAACTCTTGGTACCGCGCAGCTCTTTATATCCTCTTAGAGATATGCAGTCCTTTATCTTCAACGTACCAGGTATTTTTTCAGCAGCAGGTCGTAAAGCTTTTCATTATAAAGCTTCTAGTGATTGGAACAATCTTCCTATGTTCTTGAGGTCCACTTCATCTTTTCGCAGATTTAAGCTGTCTTTATTTCAATACCTAAACAATGTGTGTGCATGTTATTGATGTTGGACTGAATAGTTGCTTATAACTCTTTTTATTTGACTCTATTATTATTTTTATGCAGCTGTTTAATTCACCTAAATAACTTGGGTGGACTTAATCTTGGGCTTTCTTTTGTGATGCCTTTTTTATTTTGAATTTCATGTAGTATGTGTTCTATTTGTGTACTGAGGCAATTGAGTATTGAGGTAAAGGCGATGTGTCTATTGTGATGGTTAGAACATGTCAGGGTTATGCTGTGTTATAGGTTCAGGGTGTTGGTGTAGGCTGCCTAGTAACTTATTTGTTTTGAGCAATTGTGTTTTTGTTGTTGTTGTTGCTGTTGTTGTTGTTTTATGTTATGTGTATTGGACCCACTTGAAAATGAGATGTTGCATCTCAAGGGGCTATCCATAAATAAATAAATAAAATTACTGGTAAATTAGCAGCACTGATTTACCAGAAAGGTTCTGTTCACACTAGAGGTCTTCACGGAAGACCCGTACGGGTTCGGTCTATATTTTAAATGATCAGCCGGGTCCGGGTTGGGTCTTAATCTATTACTTCGGGTCCCGGGTCTGTTTAACATTGTGGGTAATACCCGAGGTCGATCGGACTCGGAGAACACACACTCACATTTAAATAAAATATTTCAAAAACAGCAACAAAAACTTAGTTGAACTGTCACATACATTTTTTTCTATGACGGTAAAATTGCGTTAAAAAGTTTATATTTGGTTGCTCCAACCAGGCAGCTAACGCGCATGTGCTCTTTTAATGTTTCTCTGGCTACCAGTCAGCAGAGCCATACAGATTGAGAGTTATGTCAACTCCGTTGACTCCAATAGCGGACCACGGAGTCTCTCCAGAGTTCCCGGAAGTCACAGTAAGCTCCATAGAGTTGCATTAGAAAGATTGAATGTGTTGAACTTAATACAAGTTTTAAGACTTAATACGCTTGACAAATAAGATTGTATGTTAGCAATACATATGAATCAAATTACTTTATGCATCAGTGTGTTTGTAGTGCATTATTTCTCATTGAATTAGTACATTAAGGGGGTGTTAGTAGAAAACGGGTCAGGCTAGGACAAGCTGTGGATAACTTTAGCAACACACAACAAACCACGAACAGCCTTTTATTGGTAAATTTCATTTTCTTAATGCAGATCCATCCATTATTGTAAATATTGTGTAATTAGAGAGGCTATTAAATAAAATGATGTTGGTATAAAGTGCATTTATGCATCAAACGTATGGGTGGAGTGTTTTTGACACTGTGGTTTTGCTGGTTAATAAATAAAATAAAATAAGTTAATTTATTAATAACTTGTCAAATGTATACTTACATAGTTAAGAGATTAGTAATCATTTAAAGTGATGATGATGTTATTCCCATCAGATGTTTATATTAACAACAAATAGAAAACTACACTAAGCCAGAAATATTATTATAATTTATAATAAATTAAACAAAGTGCTTTGTAAGTCTTTTTTTATGTTGTGCTTTGTATATTTATATATTAAACCAGTAGGAGTTACATACACAGCACATTCACTTTGTATATTATTAACAGGCATAAACATTATAAACTTACATTAGTACACAGTGTGATGCATTTTAAAGCTTTAAAGTTGCTAAAGGGAGTGTAAAACATGTTAACAAGCCACATACCAGCAGATGACCATACAAATCTTCCTATACATTGGTGGATTTAATTAGTCAAAAACATTGTTTATATAACTACATAACAATACCTTCACATTTTGATGTGATATATAAATATTGTCAAAAAAATGCGTTTCTTGACTATAAATTAAGAAAAATCACAGCTCTTTGCCTCTAACTCAATGTATTTCAATGGCTCACTAGGGCTTCTAGGAACTAACTGAAGTCTCTGTTTATCACGTGATGGCCGCCCTTCTGGACTTCCAGTGGCACAACTGTTTATCTATGGCTCTGCCAGTCAGGAGCTTCTGCAGTGAGACGTAATGACTTTACCTTTGACAATTGGCTCTTTTATTTAGAAGGCGGGACCTATTCTGTCGTACCGCGCATCTTTGACTTCTCTCATTTTTATACTAATATTATAAATTGACCGTCTTGCTGTTATATGTAAAGTTTTCGCGACTCTGCTCAAAGAGCACAGAGATGATAGCAAAGAAGTAAAGCTAACAAAAGCAGCCACTGAACGGGCAATCGTTATTATAATCCAAATGGGCAAACATTATTAAGCAAGTTGACCCGACACACAACAAATGTAAAACTGCGTTATTAATCACCATGACTGTAAATTGGACTTTTAAAGCTGGAATAAGCATTAAACATTTCAATCGTCAAGAGAGGAATAACATGATGGAACTTTCTTGGAAATAAGGATTGTGCATCACACAGTCAGGTACAAGGAGGGAGAAGACTAACTTCTATGGGTAAGACAAAAAGTTTTATTTTTGCTACACTGAAAAAAATTATTCATTCAATTTAATCATTTTTTTTAAGGTAAGCGGTTGCAATCAATTTATTTAAGCTACATTGAAACAAAAAAATTTGTTGAACTTAATCAATTTTATTTATTTACCCTAGTATAAAAAAGCTTAGTAATTTCAGCCCTATTTAATTATGCTACATTCTCGTATATTATTTATTTATGACTGATGAAAAATTATTAATTAAATTTACTAATTTTTTTTAAGGTAAGTGGTTGCAATCAATTTATTTTAGCTACATTTAAATAAACACATTTCATTGACTAACTTTCAACATTTTTAAGGAAATTGTTTGCCATCACTAACCTTAAAAACAATAAAAATGACCCTTAAATGGCTTTGCAAATACACCAAGTGGTAAGTTTAATGTTATTCAGCAAATGTAGTGCATGTTCAATAACAATTTCTTTGTGTGTACAAGTGTTTAAAACAAGTGCTCACTGCACATTCACAAAATATAAAATAAAAAAACACAGATGGAAAGAGGCCACAATGTTTGTGAATCAATAAAACGGCACAAAAGTCAAAAACAGTAGTGCTGACTTCACACATTGCACAATAATTATTAAAAAAAGGTGTTACATTTTTACAGACAACAGTTATGAATCATTAAAAGCATTATTAAAATGTTTAAAACTACTGATTCCCAGGTCTTTAATGAAAAACAGAGTAGACTGTGACATCTGGACTAACATTTCATGCTGAGCATGCACATACATGTCTGCTACAAAATTTCAGTATTAAAGGTGCAGTGTGTAATTTTTAGAAGGATCTTTTGACAGAAATGCAAAATAATATACAAAACTATATTATCAGGACCTTTCATAATGAACCGTTATGTGTTTACTGCCTTAGAACAAGACCTTTTTATCTTTTTTTTATTTATCCTTTATTTTACCAGGAAAATCCCATTGAGATATAAAATCTCTTCTTCCAGGGAGTCTTGGCCAAAATGGCAGCACACAAAGTTTCACACAAAATTTCACAACATACAAACATTTGAAACTCAAAAACCTACTTAGCAAAACATAGACATGTTTCCTTTAAATTAATCAATAAAGTGGGGATTGTTTCTATTATTATTAAACTCTCCTGTTCATTTTATAGGCCGGGAGCATATGAAGAAAAGGCAGTTTTACCAAACTCTGACCGTACTCTAGGAACATTTAAAAGCAGTTTATCAGCAGATCTTGTACTATATTTACAGGTGTAATATGATAAAAGACGACAGATATAAATTGGCAATATCTACATACACCGAGGGTCCCCTTACATGGAAGTCGCCAATTTGTGCTGCCATTTTTTTTACAGAAGCCCTTAAAGGACAATTTTTTGCTAAGTTGTCTCCAACGATGACATGTTTGTCCTTCTCTATGGGGCGGTTTCCCGGACAAGATTAGCTTAATCCAGGACTAGACCTGAGTTTAATTAGGAAATATAACTAGTTTTAACCAGAGCCGGACAGTAACGGAGTACATTTACTTGAGTACAGTACTTAAGTACAATTTTGAGGGATCTGTACTTTACTCGAGTATTATTTTTGGGGAGTACTCATGACTTTACTCAAGTACATTTGAGAGGCAAATATTGTACTCTTTACTCCACTACATTTCTACCCATAACCGTGAGTACCTGTTACTTCTAAAAAAAAGGAAAAAAGAAAAATTTTAGAAACCCTCGATTTGTTGTTTCCCTTTTCTCAAACGTGATTGGATTGTGCAGGTGGCACTGATTGGGACAGCCTATCAGCTATCACCTTCAGCTTTCCGCCAAAGTCACAATAGTCAGATGTAGGTAAGAGAAGAAACCATGGACGAAACAATGGATGAAGACACAGCAGGTCCATCTTGAGAATGTGACAACCTGTGGCTCCACCTCGCCAGACTATTTTAAATTTCTAAACAAGTTAATGATAGTTTTCGCTTTAAGTGTTTGCTGTGTTTACCAAAACAGAGCTTCATCACCGCTTACAAAAATTCAACCCCTTGAGAGCGGCAGGGATCACTGGTGATCACTGGATCCTCTTCTTGATTCATGTCAGATTTGACCTCAGAGCTCTATCATTTGCTGTACAGCTGTCAATCATCTCACGTGGTTCAATGTGCACTGTGGCAGTAGTAATGCAAAATTTAAAAATGTACTCTTGTACTCTTGATACTCAAGTACTTTTAAAAACAAGTACTTTTTACTTTTACTTGAGTAGACATCTTACTGCAGTACTTTTACTTGTACTTGAGTAAAATTTAGCAAGAGGTAACTGTACTTTTACTCAAGTACTGAAGCTGTGTACTCTGTCCGCCTCTGGTTTTAACAAACATGCCTTACTAAAAAAATTACCTGTGTGCATTTTGAGGTAAAACAAAGGGCACTGATGTATTTTAAGATATGTAAGTGGAAGTTGTTTTCAGTTTGGAGAGCTCTTAAAAGTGTTTAAGTCTAGGACTAGTCTAATCCCTGTCCGGGAAACCGCCCCTATGTGTTTCAAAAGCTAAGTCGTTGGTTGCAACTCGCAACCTCACCACTAGATGCCGCTAAATTTTACACACTGCACCTTTAAAACGTTTTTCAGTCCTTGAATTTTTGGGGAGAGCTTTAGAATCCATCTGGATAATGAATTTCTAAAAAATTTCAAAAAAGTAGTATTTTAGTTCTTTGGGGTACGCCAAATTAAGCACATGGATTGTACCCAGCATCAATGCAGGCTTGTGCCACAGATTTGAGCTGCTCAAGAATCATCACTCCAACAACGATTCCAATATCGTCATAGTCGCCAAGAACACCTTCTTACTTTTTGATTACACATATGTCCATGGTGATGTTTTCCAGGTCTTTCAATAAGTCATCTTGTTGACTGTCCTATAAATAAAAATAAGCTGTTATTAGAGATTGTTCTGATTCATAACACTTTGACAAGTCTACAGGCAAGGGTAATTACAAAAACTATGACACCCCTGTTGCCCATATATTATACAGTGCCCTCCATTAATATTGGGACAGAGGGCACACTCTGAGCTGTATTTAAAGGGTATTCACAAATTCCAATTTTGTCTTTAGGATTTAGGAATTAAAGTCGTTTAAATGGGCCAAATGTAATGGGACAGTTAATTAAAAAGCTGTAATGGACATTAATTTTGTATCTGTTAAATAATTTCCTCATATATGAAGCATGTTGTGGTCTGAAGTTGAAGTTTGGCATTTGGACGCTGTGGCTGTAAACACACATCATGTACACAATTCACGTCCATAAAACAACTTTTAAGCGAACTGTCCCATTTATTTGGACCTGAAATACACTGAAATACATTTTACATATATAATAACATATCGCAATATTTATGAAGGGCACTTTGTGTGTATATATGTGTGTGTGTGTGTGTGTGTGTGTGTGTGTGTGTGTGTGTGTGTGTGTGTGTGTGTGTGTGTGTGTGTGTGTGTGTGTGTGTGTGTGTGTGTGTGTGTGTGTTTGTATAAGCAACTCAGAGAAAGCGAAAACATAGTGGAACTGCAGGTAAGCACTGCAGCTTTTAAATTTGGACAATTGATAACGAATTTATCGTGACGTGAATATTAAAACACGTTATGAGATATCACCACTGATATATTTATAAGCAGCATGCAAAAACATCTCTCTGACACTTTTAAAAAACTTTTATATAGTACTGACAAGCACAAAGTCTAATAATAACACTGACGTCCGCTCTCTGGTTCTTACGTACCGAAGCTTCCTTAAGCAAATGTTCAAACAGGCGCTCTCTTAACTTATCGACTGAATATTTGAATATTATACATATATATTCTCGACTGAACTAATCTTAAAACTACATCTTGTGACAAAGAAACGCTAATATTAAGAAACGGCTTGTTATGAGATTCAAAACAGCCGAGTGAAATCCGTGGCGGAAGAAAGTAGTTCCCAAACAAAGAGGCTTTTAAATAACTCTGTTGTTGTTTTCTAGTTTTCGTTTTTTCAAACGTGTGCCGTCGAACTGTTGTATAAAAGCAATTTCGCTCTCGGAGTCGTGTGGTATTTGTTTAACTTATATCGTCACGGCTGTGATTGCCTCCGGCACTCGGCCTGGAGGAGCTATCTTATAAACGGCGTATTTTAACTATATAAAAATATTAACTGTAAAAAAGGTGCTGTATTACATGAAATATAACTTACTGTGCAAATAGACCGACTGAGCAAAACTCCGGGGCTGAAATATCCCGTCTTCCTTTCCCACCGTGAACCTGACTGGAAACTCCTTTTAGCGCCAGGGAAAATGTGCATTTGTGCGCATGCGCAAAGAACCAAACTATTTTTTTAAACTGAATTTAATTAATTAAAATGATTTGGATTTAAAGCACATGTAATTCGCTTAAAACCTATTAATATATACTAATTAAAATCAAAAACTTAAATAAAATAATTAAAACTAGCTAAATTGAATTATGCTTCATTTAATTGGGGCCATAATATTTTTTTTTAGTGTACTTGTTTATTGACTTATTAATAACATTTATCTAAAGAATATTTGCCGGTCGGGTCTGTGTCTTCCCGGACAGGTTTGGGTCCAGATTTTAAATAATAGACGGGTCCGCGTCGGATCCGGGTCCAGCTTTTAAATAATAGACGGGTCCGGGTCGGTTCTGGGTCCAGCTTTCAAAACAACAGACGGGTCCGGGTCGGTTCAGTGTAGCACATTTATGGGTCTGATCGGGTTTGAGTACTGGTGTAGACCTCTAGTTCACACATGTTCTGTTAATTGCAATTTACCAGTAAATTACCAGTAAAGACTGTATGTGTGAAAGGGACCAATATTGACATGATAACAGAACACCCGCAATGAGAATGATGACTTTGATATGAATGTTATCTTGTTGGATATACTGTAACAATTAGAAGATGGGTGCAATGTGGTGATAAAAAGGATGGATATGATAAGCATTAAAGTTTTGGCTGTGATGTTTAAACGATGCTCAATTGGTAACCAAAGTGTGCCATGATAACATCCCCACAGCATTACACCCTCACCAGGTTGAACTGTTGATACATAGTAGGATGGATCCATGCATGTGGTTTACATCACATTTTGACTAAACTATTTATATGTTGCTGTTAAAATAAAAAACTCATGAGACGATGCAACATTTTCCCATTTTGGTGATCCTGTGTGATATGCTACTCATCTGATTCAGGGTTTGTTATGTTGTCCATTCAGAGATGCAAAGAGATACATAACTCTGTAGTATTGAGTGGTTGTTTGAGTTAATGTTGCCTTTCTATAATCTCAAACGAGTCTGCCCATTTTCCTCTGACATCCACAAGACATTTTCATCCACACAACTGCCACTCACTGATATTTTCTCTTTTTTGGACCATTCTTTGTAAACCCTAGAGATGTTTGTGCATGACAGTCCTAGTAGATCAGCAGTTTTTGAAATACTCAGACCATCCGGTCTGGCAACAACAACCATGCCATGTTCAAAGTCAATTTAATTCCCATTCATCTCCATTCTGATGCTTGGTTTGAACTCCAGCAAGTGGGCGGCTCAGTGGCTTAACTCTTTTGTCACCAGCATTTTTAAAAAAAAGTTGCCAGCCAGCGCCAGCGTTTTTCACGATTTTCACAAAAGTTTAATGCCTTCCAGAAAATGTTCTTCTTTAAATATAGAATTATACAATATACCTAATGAAAAAACAGACCCTCTGCTTTAAAAAAAAAACGTGTTTCATCCTACCTTCAGTAGTTCTTTTGTAATCAGCTTTTGAATATAGGTTTCCGCAAAAACACCACATTTTTAGCAAAAAGCTTGGATAATTCCAATTTGTGTGACAGACTTTTCATAGAGATCCCATTCAGAGCGATCTTTAAAACAGACACAGACATGCAGCCGCTTGCCATAGGGCAATACTTCCGGGTGTAAAAAGTCGCGTAAGGGCGCCACCTGGTAGATAATAGCGGTATTGCGGAAAGCTGGAAATACTCGTCATTGTCAGGGAAGCGTTTTCTCTTGATTGACGAGATATCTCGTCAATGGCGGCGAAAGAGTTTAATGGCTAGAACAGTTGTCTCACAGCAAGAAGATCCCTGGGTTGAGCCCCGGCTAGGTCAGGTGGCCCTTCTGTGTGGAGTTTGCATGCATTCTCTGTGTCAGCGTGGGTTTACTCCGAGTACTCCGGTTTCCTACCACAGCCCAAAAACATGCAAGTTAGGTAAATTGGAGATGACAAATTGTCCCTCCCCCAACCTGTGTCTGTATAAACTTGTCTGAATAAACTTAATGTGTATGAATTAACCAGTTCTGGCCATGAATATAGCCATAGAAGAAAGAAAGAAAGAACTCTAGCAAGTCATCCTTTCCATGGGTGTCTCTCAATCCGTTCCCTAACTCCAGAGGTCGTGAATCAGTATATCGTGTACACAGTTTGTGCACTGGTAAGGACTCTAGCTCACTTCACATTGGGACACTGTTTACTTATTGTATGTTCCTGTGACGTGCCTGCTTAAGCGCGTTGTGATAATTCACAGCTGTTATTCATCAACAACCGGCAAAAACCAACATCTCTCTGACTTAACTTTTAAACACATGTTAAAGTATATTGTGAAAAACACTTCAATTATTCTCTTACATATCCGTGCGTAAATTTAGAGAAATATTACATTTAAATATTTAGTAGATTATCCTTTCTGTCTAACAGTGTGTGTTTATATTAAAACTAAAACAAATGTTTGTCGCGTTTCATGAATTTAAGTTGGCTCGCAAGCATTTCAGAAGAAGTAACGTGATTTTCGGTAAGGAAACATAGGGACCATCAATGCTCACTGGTTTTTATGTTGCATTGTGGGAATTTTTTTAAGAACAATTGTTTCAGTGCACTGGAAGGATTTTGCGATTGAGACGGCCCTTAAAATGGCCGACTCCCTGATCATTGCTCAGACTACTGAACAAGGGAGCTGACTGAGATTCAGCCTATGTCTAGAGGTCTAGATGCCTAAATGCATTGCGTTCCTGCCCTGTGATTAGCAATTTTTGTTTACAAGCAATTGAACAGATGTACCTAATAAAATGGTTGGTGAGTGTGTATTATGCTCTTAAAACCATTATAACGTTTGCACTGGTAAGAGACATTCTGCTGTCTGAACTTCATCACTTGATATTAGGCAGAAGTCATGTTTTTCAAAGTTTTTATAATATCCAACACTAAACAATAAAGTCTCATTTACATTTGTGTCTTTACAGATTTGATCGAATTTACTGTCAGGATGAGCCTGAAAAGTGTTGCCAGTTCCTTGTGAATCTGTTCATTGCAGCATCAGATTGTGAAATAGATACAGAAATAAATTACACTGAACTATTAACATCTGTGTGCAGCTACACAACTTTCCCCTGTGATGAGAGAAACTTTCATGATTTTCAGTTTCAATCTCGTTTCTTGCTGGATCTGTGTTCACATGTGAAGGACTATGAGAGTCAAACAGGCGGGAGTGTCCTACCAGCATTACAGTCAATTTATCAGTCATCTCCTGCAGTCTGGATCATAAACCTCTCAAAGAGAAAGACCTCCATCCTCCTAGAAGTGCTGAAACTCCAAACAGAGAAGAAACCAGTAGAGCTGATAGACTGGACAGATGATGAGAGTGAAGTGAGAGGATTCATTCAGTGTCTGCCATACATCTCACAACTGAGGTGAGCACTTTACAGAAAAATTACACACTGCTTTGTTTTATTTCATTGTTGTCATTTAATGCAACTGGTTGTTGTTTAATAGCAAAGTTTGTAGGACTGCAAACACCAGAACTAAATTTTAAAACATCACAGGTGAACACGTTGTCAGAATGCAGCCACCAGAGCTGTAAAAAGTACTCAAAAATGTTACTCAAGTGAAAGTACAAGTACTGAGTGTAAATTTTACTCAGTTAAAAGTAAAAGTATCTGGCCAGCATTATACTTGAGTAAAAGTAAAAAAAGTACCACATTAAAAGTGTACTTGAGCCAGAGGTGGGTAGTAACGAATTACATTTACTTCGTATCATTTACTTGAGTAAATTTTTTGGGTAACTAGTACTTTTAGAGTAAATTTAAGGATGGGTACTTTTTACTCTTACTCAAGTACATTTCTAATTAAAAAACTGTACTTTTACTTCGCTACATTCGGTGGCATTACTACGCTACTTTCAAATGGTAATAATTAATGAATATATTTTATTTTTTAAGTTTATATGGCTTGTTCGAAAGTCTCGCGAGACGTTAGAGAGGCTGCGTGCATTGCGAGGGGTGGCTACGTATCACCCTTTAGCGCGCATAGATGAAAGGAGATGACTGAAGCGGAGGATGACCTATGCAAGCTATCGGAGGCAGATCACGCGTGGCCTCAAGTTTGGTCTATGTTTACACTACAAAAGGTCAAAAAGAATAGTTTCATAATGCGAAGTATGCTTTGTGCACCAAAACGAACTGACATCTCAGCGTACAGGAATTCAAGCTCCAACCTGAAACAACATCACTTTGTGCAGTGCCTTATTATAATATAATTTCACGCACTGTTTTTGTCATATGCGCTCTTGTGCAAGCAATGAAAATTACTCTAACCTTACAAACAAAACACATTCACATCTGCACATTTCCATATCATTTCCTCATAAAACTAAACAAATTTAACAGCATAATTTTAAGTCTTGCATTAATAATACGGGAGAACCGGGGCAAAAGTAACGCTGGACGAAAGTAACAAAGCGATTTTCTCAGAGGACTGATAACATTTGCATCCCAAACTATGACAGCATCTTTGCAACCCTTGACAGAGCTGACAAATATCGCGTTATTTACTCACCATTTTCCGGTGTTGTGTGAAATTCTGTCCCCGTGAAAATCTGTCCCAATGGGCGGGGCATAGATGCATATTCATAGGTTCGCTCCGCTTTGGAACCAGCGATTGGATTGCAATTCTTGTGTGTTTTCCAGCTCTTTTTTATATTTATATAAGGTAATAACGCCGAATGGTCATATGCTTTGTTCATATGTACAATTGTTTACATTATGCTTTGTATGTGCGTTTTGTAAGAACACTTTTTCATCGCTAAACAATATGCTATTTAGCCTACATTTATAATGCTAAACACTACAGCACGAATCGTGCACATATTTCTCCTCATTGTTTTTGTTGTATCTTGTCCATAGTTAATGTTTTGTTTTGTAGTGTATTTTGCTGCATTTATTGCATGCACTGCAATAAAACTCAAATCCCTGCTGAACAAAATAAATGGAGACCATTACAGAATCTGTAATGGTTTTTAAAGTTTTAATGGCTGATGGTTTGTAATGGTTTTGTAATGGAAACCCTTAGAATTTTTGTAATGGTTTCTATTGTTTTTTTTTCGGCAGGGATATGGCTAACTGCATGTATAAATAAAAAAATGTAAATGTTCTCTGGTGTTATTTTGTTTCCTTTTTGGGTTGGACTTTATAGAGCCTTAACGAAAAGAGAATTGCAATCATTCAAAGGACATGATGCATGATTACATGCAGCAGGATTCCTGTAAAAAAATGGCCTAACATTTTTTTTTAAAGGTTATTTAACTAATTGCAAGACCAACATTGTTCAGACCAGCTTAAATATGTTTATGAGTGTTTTCCTGTGTTACTAAAAGGCAAAAATGGAAGAGAGACCAAAATATAAAAAAAAACATTTTAATTTTCTTCCCGAATGAGATAATGACATGTTTTTAAACAGAGTGATAAAGAGAAGATGAGAATGAAAAGAAACAGACCATGATTGTCAAGTGGTTGTTCTCATTATTTGACCCAATCAGCACATCACTCCCCTGGATCCAGGTGCAGTACATATGCATATTGTAACAAGAGTTTATTTCACTAATTCATTGCTAACATAAAATATCAATTTCAAGAAATCAGCATTTCTTAAAGCCTTTTCATTAAAATGGCACTGCCCTTCCAGAGGTTCAATGGATGAAAGGATTTTTCAGTAAGTAATGTCAGACTTACCAGGTAATGCATTGATAAGTTTTATTCAGGATTGATTTACACACAGAGAGCAATTAATAAAAAAAAGAAAAAAAAGTGCAATGTTTAGATGTATAAATATGAATGGGTTGCATCACCTAACTTACCTCACTTTTAACACTTTCCCCAGGTGTAAGGCATTTAACATCACATGTAAATATTCTGTGTGGGTCGATTTACGTGCAGATTATGCCACATTTTTATCTGGCCCATATTACAATACATACAGATTGCGCTACATACAGATTTGTCTAGAGAGGACGCTCGATGGTGACAGCTCAGACAGGAGGAGTGGTTGCATCACCCAGTTTTGGCAGTAGCCTATATGTACAAAAGTTGGATAGTACATCTGTGTTACTTTAATCATTTATGTTTATTTTGTAACATCTTGTGTATGTGCATAAACAAAGAACATATTACATATGGAATGTAATTCTTAATGTATTTGTCCAGTAATTACAATGAGAAAAGTTGAGTCTTCATGTATGTTGTGTGTGTTTTCAAGTGACTACAGCTTTTTTATGGCCTAGATTCAAATCAAAATTACCTTTTTGTCTTGGTCCAAATTAGCCTCTTAGCACACAGGGAAACAACCAGATTTTGCATCAGGCAAGGCTTGTATTTAGGTAAATAGCTTTTCAAATATGTTAGACCATTTTTATTTACAGAAATCCTGTAAATAGAGTAATGTTCACATATTTTATGTGTATAATTTATAAGAAAATATGAGTATGCTTTAACCAGTGAGCACATCGTGTATGTGTAGTTTATGTTATGTTTGATTGTGGTTGTTTATGGATGTTTGTATATTGTGTGAGCCTTTTATATCTTATGGATGTTTGTTTATTGTGTGTGTTTTTATAATAGGCAAAACAACACCAGGAAACATTATATAAAAATGTAATAAATAAATATAATAATAGTGATAAAAATCAGTGCAGTTAGCTACATATATGATTTATTGCGGTGCATGCAAATAATACAGCAAAATACACTACAAAACAAGAGATGAACTATCGCAACAACAAAAAACAATGAGGAGAAATACGTGCTCGTTCCGTGCTTTAGTTTGCTGTTTAGCATTATAAGGCTAAATAGCAAAAATGATATTGTATAGCCATGACAAAGTGTTCTTACAAAACGCACATGCTAAAGCAATAAACCGGGTGTGCCTCATAAGCCTTGAAAAGTGAAGCCTCTGGCTCTTTGATCGCCCCCTGGGTGCTGGCTGCAGTACAAGTCATAACCCCGCCCTCTCCATTCAAATGAATAGGACTTTGCTCTAAATAAAAAAAATATTTACACTTCAAATAAAAGTTTTCGAAAGATGGTTTTGGTCCTTTCAAGTAGTTGTTATCACGCTGATATATGTTCAAGTGTTAATTTTTCTGATAAGTTTCATTTTAGCTTGTAATTTGATGCTATAGAAACGGGGCGTGTCGCTATGATTGGAGTGGTTGAATTGGCCGCGCGAGCGTTTGGGCGGAAGTTTGATACCGCGGCTCCACCTCTGGCTTCACGGACGATTCCTTCTGCGCATGCCTCGGCTCCAAACTGACGTTTTTACGTAACATGGCGGCGACCGTGGTCGGACATTTTTGGCTTCAATTCATTACAATGGTGGGAGGCGACGTCGCGTCGTCCATCTTTTTTTACAGTCTATGCAATAAACCCCAAGAAGCAGTGGGTTACCAGTGGATTTAAGGGGCGTTGTTAGGCACGACGCGAAGCGGAGTGCCTAAACCCCCTTAGCTGTTATAAAATGCACTGGTAACCCAAAGCTGCGAGGGGTTTATTGCGTTTATAAAACGGTTACTTCATATTCATAACGTTAGCGGGATTTTATAAAATAAAACACAAATAAGTTGTAATTATATTAGTATACATATTACTCTTCCGCCAAACAAAGTAGTTCCTCAGAATCAAGTGTGGCTGCAACAGAACGCAGTTCACAAACAACACAGACGCAGCAAAGGCACAATGAAAATATGATTAAAGACTGCTGTTTATTTTTATAAATCAACATTCATCTAATTTATACATTAACATTTATATCGTGCAACTGTTGAAGTGATGATCAAATATTTTTGGAAGCATGCTTAACTTTTTCCCCGTCAGCGTTTTTTTTAAGTTGCCACCCAGTTTTAGTTGAATGCCTTACAGAAAAATTCTCTTCTTTAAAGGCGGAGTCCACGATGTTTGAAAGCCAATGTTGATATTTGAAATCACCCAAACAAACACGCCCCTACCCCAATAGAATCTGGACCTTCTGTTGATAGACCCGCCCCACACATACGCAAACCGGCATTTGATTTGATTTGATTGGCTATATAAGTGTGTTTTGGTAGTCGGCCCGTCTCCTTTTCCAACGCGTTTTTCAAACATCGTGGACTCCGCCTTTAAATAAACATAAGATATCAAATGAAAGAACAGTCCATCCGCTTTCCAACAACATCAAAAAACTTTCATCCTACCTTCATTTGTCTTATCAGTTATCACCTCTCAAATTTTCAGCTAAATGCGGAGATAATTCCATTTTTGTGAAGAACTTTGTAAGAGATCAGATTCAGAGCCTGATCAAAACACACGTCACGCTAAATCCACTACAACGCTAGCCTGGTTAGCCAGACCTACATCAAGATGTAAGGTCTGGCAACTCTTCACACAAACGGCTCAATGCAAGGGGCGGGATATAAGGTTGTCCCTCAAAATGTCTCTGCACGCAATAGGATAGCGCTATGACCAATCAGTAGTGATGGGGAAATGAAGCTTCGAATGAAGCACCGATACTTCTCTTACTGTTTCGAACCATGATTCGAAGCCTCAACGAGGGTGTCGAAAACAGCGCCATCTTCTGGTTAATAAAACATATAGCAGTTGCTTCTGGAAAAAGCTCCATCAATGAAGCAACAAGCTGATGAAATTCAGCTGAATATTAATATTATGTGTACAAATAAAGCTTAGACAACATGTGTGTGAATGTTCAATATAATAAATGTATTTACTCATTAAAGTGTGGCGATAAATTCCAGTATGAGTTAATATTCATATGATTCAATACTGTATTGTACAGAATAATGTTCACACGCACATAATAACACACGCGCACACAAGTATAAGTAAATACAATACTATATATACAGTATTATGTGGGACCAAGATGTGAATAAGGCAAATAACTCATCAAAAACCTCTAGGGTTCGAACCTTCTGACACGCAAAGCGAAGCGCGCACGTGACTGAGCAGAAAGTGAAGCTTCGTTTGTCATTGGTCACGTGATTATAACGTTACCAACACAAAATTCGAATCAAAGCTTCATCTGGCACGCCCACTTTTGCTCGACACAAGCTCCGAAGCCTCGCTTCAAATGTAACATCACTACCAATCAGAGCAAACAACAATCACAAGCGGATTGTGGCTGAGTACCATGCGTTTCCCCACCAGTGGAGCAAATTGGTATATCAAACTTTTACCGTAACCAGTCGGCAAAACTCCAAACACATCTTTCTTGCTTAAAAAGGACTTCAGTAGGGTTATTTGCTCTTCACTCAAAGAAAAACATAAGTCTAAGTCCTCCAGAGTCGCGGCCAAAGCCGCTTCAAAAGAAAGCTGTTCGCCAGCAGCAGCAGCCATTCTTTGTTTTCAAGTAGGAACCGTCACAGGCAGCTCTGTCGTCATCATGTTAAGCCCGCCCCACAGACGCTACACACGATGTGATTGGCCTGACCAAATTTTGGTTTTTGGAGCTGTTAAGTGTATTGTGAGTGCCGGACTAAACCCTGGCAGCAAATATATTTTGCGGCCGCTAGGGTGCGTCTAAATTTCTAGGCTACTACAACGCTGTTGTGTCGAGTGAATGCCTCAGTGTTTAAGTTGGATAAGATTGCCATCTTGTGGATAATAGCGGAAATATCAATAAGACAAAAAAAACTTCAGAGAACGTTTTCTCTTTATTGACGAAATGTTTTATTTATTGACATTTATCTGGATATCGCCATAATTGTGCAAAGGTAGAAAAATAAAAAAAATGATTCAAGACTGGTGTTTATTTTCATAAATCAGTACGCAGCAACAGTGGCGCAGTGATACTTGTGATGCGGTCTGAACCGTGGGTTTACCGGGGTATTTTATCACGGCTTAGAACGCGTTTCAACCAATCAGAATGAAGAACCAGAATGAGCCGTTTTATAAAAAGCATTTTAACCTATTATGTGAAGAATGTAAACAATTGTGCATCTAAACAAGGCATATGATCATTCGGCTTTATTACCTTAGAAATAATATATAAAAAAGAGCTGGAAAACACACAAGAATTTGCAATCCAATCGCTGGTTCCAAAGCGGAGCGAACCTATGAATATGCATGCCCCGCCCATTGGGACAGTTTTTCACGGGGACAGAATTTCACACAACACCTGTTGTAGATCCAGAAAGGTGTTTTCAACCATAAGTAAATTCCAAAAGCGGTCATTGTTTTCTTATAACGCGTTGTGTTTCTCGTTTCATCAATCTTCAGGTTATTTAGTGCTCTAACACATCCTGAAGTTTGACTTCTCAAGAGTTTTTCAAAATAAAAGTAATTCGGGTTTAAGTGTGAGGAGATCCTGTCGGGACGAAAGTAACACTTACTTTTGTACCATTTATATTATTCTAATTTAATTTAATTTTCATAGTGTTCAAACTGTTGAATTTAAGTTTGTACTGTTGGTTGCTTTTGAAACATTTGATTAAACTAAAATTTAAAATGAAAATATAATTTCATTATTTTTTACAAAGATAAATTACAAAATATGTTTGCAGTTACATATTAAAGAGGTCATAGTCATGTATAGTTAATAAAAACAAGTGTAACACGAAAATCTACATTGTTTTGTTGTGTTAAAAAAGTAACAATTCACCACTTATGTTCAAAGTGAAATTATACTAGTCATTTTACATTTGTTCAAAATTCCACCTGGTATTGATAGACCACACTTGTGAGTTACTGACCACAGCAAAAATATATCTCTGTCTGAAACATTATCTTTAAAAATTTAAAAAACTTAAAAAAAAATCTGAAAAATGGTACTTTTCGCCTGTTCTCCCCTACACATAACCGGACGCCTTACTTAAATGTAGAAAATACATACGAATAAAAACTGGATTGTATTTTATTTAATTCCTTCCTAAAGAATCTATATACTTATTAAAATAAAAGAATAAAGTATGTTTTTAAAGAAACATGTTTATATAATTTAATAAATGTAGAGTTGATTTGCAAAAACAGATAAGTTCCATTTGAAATTCTAAAATAAGCATTTTATCAAGCTCCTTATGTTCATTAATTGCACATTAATGGCAATGAAAATAACCTATTCATATAAAAACATGATAACAAACAGACACACACATTCTTTTTTGCTTACTGTAAGCTTGTTTAAAGGCAGATGCAGCCAAATTTTGTTGTGAACGTGAAAATAAAGACACAGTTAACTGTCAGAAAACAGTCAGTGTGTGTTTAAGATTTTTTTTAATGACACGTTATGTGATGTTGGAGGACTGAGATAGACTGCTTTACTTTAACCTAGGTTTATAAGTAGTATATAAGCAGAACAATGAGACTTTTAAGGAGAGTTTTGTGAAAGCCCTCCAAGTAGTCTGAAATTCAGGGATTTTACGCTTCTTTTCAATCAGATCGGAAGTAACGAGTAACTAACTACTTGAGTAGTTTTTTCATTATACTTATACTTATACTTTTTTACTCTTACTCAAGTAAATAATTAGATTGTTACTTTTACTTTTACTTGAGTACATTTTTGTATAAGTACTTGTACTTGAGTACAGATTTTGGGTACTCTTCCCACCTCTGACTTGAGCATTAAAAAAGTAAAAGTAACAGGAAGAATGAAAACAAGAGATTCTTGTTTAAGCTTTTAATCTCTAAAAACATGAAGTGAATGAACCACATACAATGTTTTTATACTGCTTTACAACTGTTTGTATTTAATTGTATTTATTTGTCAAACTATAAGACTACTACCTAATTTTAGTATGCAACGTGCTACTCAAAGTTGTAAAACCTCAAATTTAACTTAAACTTCGAGCTCTATCAAGCCTCTCACATGCAGCCGATGCAGGAAGAGGTGTATTAGCCTTGTTCACACTGTGAATCCAAATCCGATTTTGGTGCATATACGATAGGAATCCAATCACATTTAAAACATGTGAACGGTCAAAAAACACATCAGAAACATTTTTCTTTTCTAATCTGTTTCAGGCTACATCCAGAGGTGGTTTGAAATCCTTTTCAAAACGCATTTCCAGAAATCCATTTCAGTCTGATTACCCTGATCGCATTTTTTTCGGTTTCATCATACTGTCGCCTCCCGTAAAACGTAAACCTGTCAGACGTCGAAGCAGATTGTCGTGCCAGCGCAACGTCATTGCCATAGAAACAGTGCAGATAATCCGGAAACCAGCAGAATGCTGCAGGACGCACAGATTGAATCTGAACAGTTATGAAACATAATATGGACAGCGAGTCTGTCAAATTGAATATGCACCAAAATCAGATTTGGACTGACAGTGTGAACAAGGTCTTAGTCTTGATAAAGAGGCTGCAAATAGCAAGAAACGTGTGTCACACGGGAACACAGTGTGTTGTTGGTTTCAAAGAAGTGAACAAATCTTTATCATCAGATGAACTGTTGGCCAATTCCTTAAGGGCTCGTTTTAGTTGTGCGCAGGTCCTACAGCGTAGGTTTTCATTTATACTTTTGCATCGTCGTCCGCTTTGACATGCAAACACACTCGCAAGACCGCTGGTATGCAGAATCCATGTGTGTAACCACAGTGCGACCATCAATGAAGAAGCAGCTTGGCAAGTTAATGTCACGACTGGGAAACAGGAAGTAGGACGCATACGCAAAGTTCACAATAAATAGATTACATTTAATAATAAATAAGAAACAAAACACGATGAGTAAAACAACATGCAGGTAAGTAAAACAGGAACATCCAACACAGGGAACAGACAGGGTTGTAATGACAATGATCCGGCAAAGAGTGTGACACAAACACTGGTATAAATACACAAAGACTAATGACACACAGGTGGAATGAATGATGATAATTAACAAGTGTCCAGGTGATGACAATATAGAACAGACACAAAACATGACACGGATCACCGTGACATAACCCCTCCCTCTATGAGTGGCTACCAGACACTCACATAAACACAAAACAAAACAAAGTCTGGTAGCGAGAGTCCAAGGGAGGGGTGGAGGGCTTGGGGACCCTGGCGAAGCCGGCAGCCGCCGGGATGAGACCAACAGGACGGTTGGCCGGACTGCGCCAGGAGAACCGGAGCGATCGCTCCGAGAACCGAGGCAGACGAATTACCCCCCTTCTGGGAATCGTCGACGATGAGGTGCCCCCCGGAAATCATCTCCCGTCCCCTCGCGGAAATGGAGACCCTCACTCGGTAGCCACCCCGGGGAAAATGATCGGGCGTGGTCCGTTCCGGATCCCCCTACGAGCGGGACGGAGGTCCTCCGAGGGACCGTCGACGACGACTCAACCGTTGGGGGACCGCCTGGGCCGATCCTCCTCCCGCAGGAGCGAGCGATCGCTCACGGTGGTCCCCAAGAGACATCGGGGCTGATGGGGAATGAACCCCGATGTCACTACTCCCCCTCGACGAAACTGCTGGGGGAGCCGCCCTCCGTGAACTTGCTGCGTCCAGTTTGGCCGGATCATTCTGTCACGACTGGGAAACAGGAAGTAGGACGCATACGCAAAGTTCACAATAAATATATTACATTTAATAATAAATAAGAAACAAAACACGAGGAGTAAAACAACATGCAGGTAAGTAAAACAGGAACATCCAACACAGGGAACAGACAGGGTTGTAATGACAATGATCCGGCAAAGAGTGTGTCACAAACACTGGTATAAATACACAAAGACTAATGACACACAGGTGGAATGAATGATGATAATTAACAAGTGTCCAGGTGATGACAATATAGAACAGACACAAAACATGACACGGATCACCGTGACAGTTAACCCACAAACGAAGAAGAAACAGCAACTTGTGTATGATTTAAGAAGACTTCCAATAATGGAAGTAAATAAACAGTGACTTTTTTGCAGTTTGAGTTAAATCACTCCTCAACTTGGCCTATCTTTGTTTTCACCGTTGCAAACGGAAATGCCTATGATGCAGTTTTTTTACCTGACGGGAGGGGTTCTGGTGGACGTTATAAAATTGGATGTTAGTGTGGTCCAAAGGCTCCAGAATAAATAACATATTAAACTGGCCATCAGCGCAATTCAATTGGTTTGGTAAGAGCAAGGGAAAATAAAATAAAGTGATGTTTAAAAAAGACTTTTAAAGAAAAACTTTTTTCTCTTAAAGGTGACATAGAATGATTGAACGGAGTATTTATCCTTGTTCTGTGATGTGACATGTAGACAAAACATTTTTTGTTTGTGTCTGTAATGCCTTAGAAGCTTCCTAAAAACCTCTCTCAGATAGCTCTATTAGGGTGGGGGATTTTAAACAAGTGGTTTTGCACCTATTTGGCTCCCCCTACTGGCTTAACTTGCAATCTCATTACTGATTGGCTGACTTTGCTGACACTCAAAAAATGTAGCCAATTATTTTAAAGTGGAGGGGCAGTTAGATGTCATAAGCATCAGTTTTTCAGATTGGGTTGTTTTCTGGCTGACATTTCTAAAAGAAGAATTTCTATGAGACTGAGATGTTTTGCATGTTTTGCACTTTTTGTATGTTTGTGAATGTGGGTAGACTACCATTATTCAACAAAGACAAGGTAAAAATGTTTTTTTCATTTTCTGTCCCCTTTAAAAAAAATCGAATTAAGTAAAAGTATTGATTTTTAATTGTACTTAAAGTAAAAATCCCCCAAAATAATACTTGAGTAATGTTACTTGATTATTGTACTTAAGTACTTTACACCTCTGCCGGCCACTTTAGGTACATTCATTTTTCTGCTTTAATTATTCAAGGAAAAGATTTAACAAAGTGCTGAAGAAATTCTCCAGAGATTATTGTTGATATTGATATGATAGCAGCACAGTTGCTGTTAATTTGCTGGTTGCACATTCATGGTTGTGCATGAAAATCTCAGATTAGCAGTTTTTGAAATACTAGGACCAAAAGGTCTGGCAACAACAACCATGCCACATTCAAAAAACATGCACAGACAAATCCAAATTAATCTTGCGCCTTGGGATAACATATCAATGTCCTAAGACACAAAACAGTATTTATATAATACTAATACAGCACTATGCCCAAAGCAATACGTGCGGGCACATCACTTTCTTAACTCTTTTCTCGCCAGCATTTTTCATGATTTTCACAAAAGTTTAATGCCTTCCATAAAATGCTCTTCTATAAATATATAAACAAACAATATATCAAATGAAAGAACAGATCCTCTGCTTTAAAAAAAAAATCATCCTACCTTCATTAGTTCTCTTTTTATCACTTTTTTGTGAAGGACTTTTGATAAAGATCAGATGCAGAGTGATCCTCAAAACTTACATCACATACAGCTGTTTGCCCAACGTGATCTCATGAGAATACGTGTGTATTTTTACGTTTCAGTATGGTTGTACAATACGTACATTTACTTACGTTTAAACACACCGAAACGTACAATATCGACGTTTTGACAGGACTAATACGTAAATTATTTACTTATTTACAGCTTTACAAACGTACAAATTTGTACGTAAGTTATTCCTATTCATAAATATTAAAATCGCGGGCATTGGCGTTTCTCATAACAATGTTTTTAGTCATATTTTCTGACTTATCTAGTTTACCCACTTACCTAATGAAATGATTATGATATTCAGAGAATTTCACAATATTTAACATTTTAAAACTTTAAAATGAATAGCGTTTCTGTATTTATATTTATTTTGTTTGCCATGACACACAAAAACACGTTTTCTCCTCCTGTCTTCTATGCAATACGTTATTACTACTAAGCAATAATTACAACATACATTCACAAAAGATGTTACTTTTATTCATTTGCTGTAATCCACATCTTTAAAATGCATATGATTGCGAAGTACAGATCCAAATTCAACCCTTTGTCCAGCGATTTTGATCCGAGTTCTCATCAGCAACCGTAGTCAGATCGCGCGTTCGTTAATGTGAATTCAAATATCCCGTCTCAAGAAGCTTTACGACACATTGCTTTACGGCAGTGATATCAAAAGCTCATTGGCTCTTTGAGTGCCACGTGACATATTTGCATCATTTCCATTTCCGTTGGTGTACGTTTGAAATGAAAAAAGCGCGCTGTGACAGAGGGAAGCCGGATCAACGCTGATCAAACTCTTGGATTAATAACTTTAATACTTCTATTTACTTTACTTCATATACTCCAGAGAGGACCTTGGCTGCAGCACATCGTCATTTTAACTACTTTTGGTACTGATTTTAATATTCGCAATAAATAAGTTGTTGTGATTACACTTGTCTGTTTGTTATGATTTTTTAAACAGTAACGTTAAATGATTTTAATAAAATTTTTTTGCGTAGGACTGTAGCACCTTAAATTATCTTTGAATGCTATATTGTTACTAATATGTTCCTAAACATCATCTGTCCATTACGTTGCATAATTTAAAAAGAATACATTATGTATTTCAACATTTTGTATAAAAAGATTTTGGGTTTAGGGTCAGGTTTGGGGTAGGGTTAAGGTGGTAACATATCGCTAAAATGGTTAAAAATAAATTACAGCAATCTTTATGGAATGAAATATACGTAAATGTTTTACGTTTTTTAGCTGTCAAAACGTAATAATGCTACGTTTAAATGTTGTAAATACGTCTATATTGTACGTTTTAGCATCTTTTAAACGTACAAAAAAATAAGTTTTTGGTTGTTTAAAGTTACGTGTAAATACTACGTATTAACAGTGAGACCAGGCTGGTTTGCCCTAGGGCGATACTTACAGGTTTTATAAATTGCCACCTGGTGGATAATAGCAGTATTGCAGATTGACGGAAATACTCATCGATGGGGGGTTGCGAACCAACTTTATAGGTGCATACCACCACCTACTGTATTGGGTGCCCTCTGCCCTGTATAGTGTATATACACCCTCATGCCATGAACAAAACTCTACATTTGTGTTCTGCTCAAAAAAACTAAGTCACCTACATCTTGGATGGCATGAGGGTAGGCTAATAGACATCAAAATTGTATTTTAAGATGAACTATCGTTTTAAATCCTCATTTAAAATATATCCATTCTGATGCTCAGTTTGAACTCCAGCAATTGTCTCAATAGTTCTCTAGCTTTCGAGGTCCTGAATCAGTATACCGAGTACACAGGTAGGTTCATGCACTGGTAAGGACCCTAGATTACATCAGATTGGGACACTGTTCACTTATGTTCTTGTGATATGACTGCTTAAGCGCATTGTGAAAATTCACAGCTGTTATTCATCAACAACCGGCAAAACCATCTCTCTGACCTAATTTTAAAAAACTTGTTAAAGTATATTGTGAACACTTTCATTATTCTTTTAGATATCTGTGCATTAATTGAAAGAATGTTACATTTAAATATTAAGTAGATAGTGAAGATAAAACAAACGTTTCATGAAGTTTATTAAGTTTGCTAGCTCGATTTCGGTTGGAGAGCTTCAGAAAAGGCCACATGATTTTGAGTAAGGGAACATGAGGACCATCGATGCTCTGTGCACTGGAAAGATTTTGCAATTGAGACACCCCTTAAATGTCCGACTCCCTGATCATTGCTCAGACAACTAAACAAGGGAGCTGACTGAGATGCAGCCCATGTCTAGATGCCTAAATGCATTGAGTTGCTGCCATGTGATTAGCATTTTTTGTTTACAAGCAATTGAACAGATGTACCTTATAAAATGGTTGGTGATTTTATATTATGCTCTTAAAACCATTGTAACGTTTGCACTGTTAAGAGACATTCTGCTGTCTGAACTTCATCTCTTGATATTAGGCAGAAGTCATGTTTTTCAAACTTTTTATAATATCCAACACTAAACAATAAAGCCATATTTACATTTGTGTCTTTACAGATTTTATCCATTTTCCTGTCAGCATAAGCCTGAAAAGTGTTTCCAGTTTCTGATGAATCTGTTCACAGCAGCATCAGATTGTGAAACAGATACAGAAATAAATTACACTGAACTTTTAACATCTGTGTGCTGCTACACATCTTTCCCATGTGAGGAGAGAAACCTTCATGGTTTTCAGTTTCATCCAGTTCAATCTGGTTTCCTGCTGGATCTGTACTCGCATGCAAATTACTACGAGAGTCAAACAGGCAGCAGTGTCCTACCAGCATTAGAGTCAATTTATCAGTCCTCTCCTGCAGTCTGGACCATAAACCTCTCAAAGAGAAAGCCCTCCATCCTCCTAGAAGTGCTGAAACTTCAAACAGAGAAGAAACCAGTAGAGCTGATAGACTGCACAGATGATGAGAGTGAAGTGAGAGGATTCATTCAGTGTCTGCCATACATCTCACTGCTGAGGTAAGAGCTGTACAGGAAAATCCCACTCTGCATTGTATTTAGTTTATTTCATTGTTCAATTGTCACTTATTACAAGATCAAATGACACACCTGAAATGTAAATCTCTTTAATTATGATCTTGCTAATTCGGTTCTCTGAACACCCCTGCTGTTGATGATTAGTATGGCTGGATTAAATGTTTAGAGATCATTGCACATTTGTGTGCCACATGAAAAGGCAATACATATCAATAGCAGAAACATTGATCAGCAACGCTGTGATTGGCCGGTTGTTTTAATGATCAAAAACCACGCCAAAGTTTTTTAACCCCTGCAAAGCATTAGCTATTAATAAAAGGTTATTATGACCCTGCTTTTGTATACCCAGCTAGAGCTATTTCTGTGTGTCACAGTTTGTTTGTTTTTGTACATTAAATCACCCTTCATACTGTAAAACAATCAGTGAAAATGTACAGAGTTTGATTCCAAAACGCGATGAGGTGGTTTGTTTTGATTTAAGCCTTCATAACTAAAAAAATACAGCTAAGTAGCACAATAAAAACAATAAAAACATGATAACATAAATAATAGAAGACTGATGGCTGTCTTTTAAACAGGGAAATTAAAATAAACTATGGTCCTATGCATGTTGGTCTTGTCATTTGTTTTAAAAATAATAGTAGGCTAGCATACCGTAATAGTATTAAAGAGCAACTATTGTCCCATTCATGTTATACATTTCCTTTGGTGTGTATTAGTACATGTTAACGATATGCCAAAGGTACAAACCACAAAGTAAACGATGACATGATTTATCATCTCCAACGTAAATCTCTTTTCTTGGACTACAACAAACACACGGATTGTAGGCAACAGTTTACTTCCTGGGCTTGTTAACGTAGACAAGACCGACATTATCATAATTCCTCACACTTGAACTCGTGTTGTGGTTTTCTTTTTTGGGTTCTTAAGAATAAAATACTCAAGACGTAGGTTTCATTTTCAAAAGATAGACTTTTATTAACCAGACAAATAAAAGCCGAGCAGTCCTGCAAAAACTCCAAGACTCACTGAAAACCTTTTCCCTGTACCACAGTATTTAAGCCTGTCTTCGCACGCAATCCATGACCTTTACATTGACCTTAGCATATTCCAAAGCTTGTATTCCAAAGAGTTTGTAACATGAAGAAACATATGGTTTATATCATATAGAAACACATGTTGGTCACATTCCTGGGACTGTAGGTCTTTTGTCCCTACCCTCGACATGTAGACCTTCAACATGTACTTTTTGAACAAACTGCAATGCATGCTGGTAATTTTCCTACACACACAATGGTACACTAAGTGATACATATAACTGGTTATATCCATATAGAAAAACATAAAAACATAATGGTAAAGTATTTGATACACATATTCGGATTAAAACAAACCACTTCACCCGCAGCCTGTAAGTTAACTTCTGTTAGCATTGCATTGTAAGCGAATCTTTCAAACATGGCAAGGGGCATCACATTTCCGGCTGACGTCAGAGGTATTCAGGCCAATCACAACGTACACATTAGCTGGCCATTCAGGGGGACAGAGCTTTTCAAATCAATGAGTTTTGTACAAAATCAGTGCGTTTCAGGAAGGGAGTGAAATCTGGAGCTACAATAGCGTTGTTTTTTTAAATGAAATAGGTGCACTTTAATAATAGGCAACGCAAAAACAAGTTGCACAAGTAGAGAAATTATATTTTAAAGCACATTGTTTAAGGATTTAGTCTATCCTTTTTTAATTCCATGTTGAATTTAAAAAGCTCTTCATATTAATTGTGCATCTTCCTCAGATTGCACTTATAAAAATGGGGAAGATGTGACAACAACAGACTTTTAGCATCACCTCCGCTTAAAAAGTGCAATCTAATCTTGTTTATATAAAATAGGCTTGCTTAGTTTAAGCTTACGGACCTGTAGCACTGAGAGCAACTCTAGGATACGCGTCAAATAATCCAAGATCAAGACAAATCCTTAAAAATCAAATCAAAACGTATGAAGAACGAGTTCCTGATCTACATTTTAACACTTCACAGGTACAGTTGTCAAAATGCAGTGTTATCCATACATTTGCTAGACACTTTATTAGGTACATTAATTCTGCTTTCATACTTTAAGCCAATGATTTAACAAAGTGCTGAAGTGGAGAATCATTACCTGGGCAGGATGTTTTTACTTATTTCCTGTGTTTGTTTCAATTATGTTAGGGATAAAGTCTGTTTATCAGACTTGGACTGATTCTCCCTCATAGCTGTGATGATGTTAACTACATGTAGATATTTTTTTCATTATGTAGGAATGCTGAGCGGTGTATCCCATCACTGTGTAAAGTGTTTGGTCCTAAAGTGAATAGAGATGAGGTGACTCCTCTGCTTCAGGCTCTGGGGTTTACAGTCACTCTGAGTGAAAAATTACCCAGCAGCACCTGCAGATGTGTGGGGAGAGTGTTGAGTCTCTCATCCTCAAAACTAAACTTGACTCTAAAGCCACAAGCAATCTCTATCAGAGGTGTTAGACGACTCTTCACACACATCACACACCTACAGAAACTCAGGTATGAGATACATTCAGTGTAATATCTCTGTGATTAATAAAACATCATGAAATATCTCTTAGTAATTATTGCAATAATGATGAACAAATCATCTGCCATTTCCAACACAATTTAACAGCATGCATAACTGTTTGGTTGGACTGCTAGACACCTAACTGTCTTTACAATTTATAATCAATATATTAATGTCATATACTCTTCTTTCAGGTAATATGATTTAACAGTGGTGAATACAGCATACAGCAGTATTAAATCTCTGACTTTATCTTTAACAGTCTTGAAGACAGAATGGTGATGATGATGATCAAAGCACTGAGATCATGTAATGGTCGTTCTTCACTGATCATAGAGGAACTTTCATTGATCACAAAAGACTCAAAACAAAATCACTGTAGGATTGTGAGCAGCTTAACTTCTCTTCTGAGACGACTGTCTGTCCAACGTCTGGATCTTACTGAATGTAAAATAGATGCTGTGTCTGTCACTACCATGTTGTGTCTTCAGGGACTCCAGACTATCAGGTTTGTGTTCAGCACAGTTTATTGACTCATTTATGTTGAGTAAATCAAATTATTTTACAGTCTGGTTGTGTCTGTGTGTTCAGGTTGTCTAAAGAGACTCTTCAGCAGCTGGTTTCAGTGGTGTATGAAGCACAGGATGATGAACTGACACGCTGCTTTTTAAAGAAGGCATCTGTCGATCTGACTTCATGCTCACTGACCTGGGAAGTGATTCAGTATCTGCTACAACATCAAACTTTAGATTTGGACTTTAGAAAAAGCAAAATCTCTTGTGAAAATATCAGAGAACTTCTGCCTCGGTTAAGCAGAATCCAGTTAAAAAGGTAATCAATTTGGTAATTGGCCTTTAGCATTTTTTATGGATTCCCTTTTGGATTTTAATAGGTTTTACAGGCTCGTTATACATGTTAACGTTTGACATTTCCTTTGTACTTTTAAAAGTAATGCATTACAATATTAAGTTACTCCCCAAAAAGTTACTTAGTTACTTTCCATGAAAAGTAATACTAATGGTGCATTCCCACTAGCTACGGTAGAGGTGCATGTAGTTGGACACTTGACCATTTGAATTTGCTTGCTTCAGTCGCACGTGAAATTCTAGTCATTTGAGACATTCACGAGGAAATTCATGTCATGGGAGGGGCTTCTGCGACTCCACTGAGACTCCGCCACTCCGCTCGCTTCCTGTAATCACATCACTACTACAGCAAGGTCCTGATTGGTTAATGCGACACGGATTTTTTAACTCGCGCATTTCCCGCAGCAACGTTCAATTTGGTGCCATTCGCGCCGCACTTATCGTGTGTACCGCCCCGCAGGATGCCTAATTGTGTCTTTGCATTGACTTAACATGTAAATCACTTGCACTTGCCGCGTCTGGTGTGAACTCTGCATAATGTTACTTTTTAGTTACTTTTGCGTTACTTTTTCTTCCTTGGCTGAGGCTTGATATCTTTCAGGCCCTGCGGGTGTTTTTTATGACTGAGAAGTTCTGCATTCAGAAATTTTTTATTCCCATTTTGTTCTGCATTAAAAATCACATTTATTATCAAAGCTAATCACTGGACTTATCTAACCCCAGATCACAATCATAAAACCCACTCAGGCATGGATGCATATATAGTCCGTAATTCTACATTAATATGTTCAGTTTAATTCAGTATACTATTTTTATTTTTATTAGAGTTTTTTCTACCCCTAGGAAGTCAGCTGACATTGGCCTATCTTAGATCTTTCTTCTATATGTTACATTATTACTCCGCTCACTAGTAATGTTTATTCTTAGCAGCTGTACTTTGCTACTTTTGTTGTCCCCTGAATTTTCTGTGCTTTCTCCTGCTTTTATTAATGTAAAACTGCTTAGAAACAAATAAAAAAGTGTAAAAAGCGCTATATAAATAAAATTGAATTGAATTGAACTTTCTTGGTCAAGATAAAGGCACAGACCAGCTTTACAGTAAACAGGTATACATGTGAAGGTCTTTCTGTTTAATCTTTCGAATAATTCATCATTGAACGCAATACCAAAACACATGAATAACCAAACCAATGTCTGCCCTACATTTAAAACATAATTGAGAGGAACAGCAACAGGCAATATTTTATGATTGCGATCTGGGGTTAGATGAGTCCAGTGATTAGCTTTGATAATAAATGTGATTTATAATGCAGAACAAAATAGGAATCGGTCATTTGTGTTGGGCAATTAATTGCCATTTAATAAACAGCTGTATTGCTTGAGTAAAAATCATTGCAATCATTTCTATATTAAGAATTTGCAGTTTACATTTTTATTTTGGTCTGTTTATTTATTGAGTGCCTGCATGAATTATTTAGTAGATGTTAAGTTATTTTATTCTCCATAGGATGACCCCCAGTTTCATTCTGTCCATCATTATGGAGATTTATGAGAGTCGCTCTCCTCAGTTTGTGTCCGGTCTGTTGAGTTCAGCTGAGAATAACATCAACCTGAAGAACAAAGTGTTGAATTCAGATCAGTGTTCAGCTCTGTGCTTCACTCTCCAGCACTGTAACACTGTCAAACTCAATCTGTTCTGGACCTCCATACCAGAGGAGGAGCTAAAGAGACTTCTGCCCTTACTCAACAGAGTCACACAACTCAGGTTTACACCTCTGACATCATACAAAATATTATAGTGTAGTGTGTATCTGTGTGTAAACAGTGTTTGTGTGTCTCAGTGTTGACAGACAGCTCTTACTGAAGCTGCTTCATTGCTGCAGTTCCTCTGATGACCAACAGGAGGCAGCAAATCTTCTGCTCTCTGCTCTTCAGTACAGACTGGATTTCTCCTCCTGCTCAATTCTGGACCTCACAGTTACAGAGAACCATTTGAACCTGACGATAAAAGACTGTAGCGTAATCTCATCTGTGATTCAGAAATCTCAAAGTGTTGTGAAGTTGGTTTTAGAGGACTGTGAGGTCTCTGATTCAGCCCTAAAACAATTTCTTCCAATTCTGTCTCAGGTTCAGCTCAGGTAAAAGCTGTGACTTAAACACAGGTCACTTTTATTATAATGTGTGCAGTTGAGCAGTGTATTAATGTTAATCAAACATTTAATTCTAAAATTCAAATGTGTGATGAACTGATAAGTATATTTTTCTTTATCTCTCTCAGTTGTAAAGCTCTTCTACAGCAGTTTATAGCTTGTATTACTGAAGATGCAGAGAAAGGGTCTGTGAGGTGGGTTCAGGCTCTTTGTCAAGCTTTAGGAGGTGAGGTGGACCTCAGTCACACTCAGATGGATCAGAGATCTTGTGAACAGCTGTCAGTGTTTCTGGAATATTCTGATGGATTGACAGAACTGGACCTCAGTCACTGCAGACTCACTGATCAATACATGAATCCACTCTTACCACACCTGCACAAGACTCAAACTCTAGAGTGAGTTAAACATCACAAATATAAACACACAAGATTAAATAATCACATGTACTTAGCATTAAATGTCTTTTTTAATGTTTTTATCTCATTGTTTCTTTCAGTTTGAGTCGCAACAATATTACTGATGAATTAGCGAAGAAAATACACAGCGTTGTTTCCACTCATGACAATATTCAGACAGTACGGTAAGTGTGTGTGTGTTTGTTGTATCAGTGTAGATTTTGTTAATAAGTGTTGTATTTTGTCTTTACAGACTCTTTGGAAACAAAATCCGAGACAAAAAGCAGTTTACCAGAGACAAGCGATTTGAAATCTGGTAAAGACCCCGGAGTGTAACTCAACTTGCCATCAAGAAAATGGAAATGAACATTTAAACTTTTACCTCTGCACGAAACCTGAGTGATGTATCAACTGAATATTAAAGCTGCAATCTGCAACTTTGTTTTGTTTAAAATTTAACAGTGTTATTAACGGTCTCCTTATCCTAATCCAATTCATAATGGAAATATTTTAATTATTTATAATTTGAGTTGCCGTCCTTTACGCATTTAAAGATGTGTAAAGTAACCTAATATTTTATGTTTTAAACATAGATGGGGATTGAAAGACAAATTTTATATTTTAAATGACAGAACTGAACTTCTGAAATTGTACAAAGCCAAATAATATTTCTTTAGGTATGAAGTCAATGTATGTAATAATACCTTTGAAATGAACTTTCACATAAATCCATGTGGTTTTGTTCTGACATTTTGAAAATGAGGAAATTATGATCATACTAATGCAATTTCAAGATCTTTAGATTTATCTGTAACTGGTAACCATCCTGGGAAAAGGGTCATGAGAAATAAAAAATGACAAGGACAATCAACTGTAAATAAATATAAAATAAACCCTAAACCAGGAAAAGTACTACGATTAAACAACACACAATACCATAAAGTCAATACACAGAATAAGAAAAACAGTGTAGGATTAAACAGTAACAATAAGGGGTAGTTTCGTGGACAGGGATTAGCTTAAACCAGGACTAGGCCTTAGTTTAATTAGGAAATATAACTAGTTTTAACAAACATGCCTTACTAAAAACATTACTTGTGTCTAGGGATGTCCCAATCCGATCACGTGATCGGAAATCGGCCCAGATCACGTGGTTTCAGACTCGATCGGAATCGGACGTTACCTCCCGATCAGGACTCGGATACATATGCAGGGTTTAAAATTCATTAAAGGTCTCGCTCTGCTCCGCGCCAGTGTACGCGCTGCGCTGGTGCGTGTGAACTGATGAGAAGAGAATAGGCTTGTTCGACTTCATGCAGTGCCACAAGAACCGGCAGCCGGATGACGTCAAAGTTCCGCGAGAGCGATTTAAAAGCAAACGCCTCCGTGTGATTTCGCGGATCACTCTCGCGGTAGTTTGACGTCACCCGGCTGTCGTCACAAGCCTGTTGACGTGCTTTCATACATAGGCTTCACACTCGTGCCTGCAAGGAACCCACGACAAAACCGGATTTTTACCGCTCATTTAAACGACGCGTTGATCGTTTTTGTCACTATGTGCTCAGACGCAGCTCCGCGTCTCACTCAGAACCTCAAGAACGCGCATTCGCGCAGGATCATTTGACATTACTTTAGAGATGAGAGATAGAGAGAGAGGTAAGAATGGTGCCCACGTCGAGAAAACTTAATAGAAGTCTAGAAACAAAGTATTAAAGTATGTATAGCCATGTCACTCATCTCATTACAATATGTTTACTGGATAACTGGATACAACTGATTGTATGTAATAAAATAATGTATTTTGATTATACAGATTAATTACGACCTAACTATAGGTATTTTATAACTAACTGCTGACCAGCTTAGGGAATCTCTATGGCTATTTTATAAGATATATTGCTGAATCAGTATGTTGTTTTTCTTGTTAATTGAGTCTTTTTTGGGTATCTATCTTATGCATAGAATTAGTCAAGGAGGTTGATTCTTATAACTTTCTTCCAAGTTTGATCAATTGTGCATAATGACATGTGCAACAAATGCATATACGGTTTTTGCATAATTTAAAGTTCAGGTTTTAAAGTTTGGGTCAACATGTGGCACAGCTTTAAAACTGAAACTTATAAAATCCTATCAGAGGTCCAAAATGTCATTGAAACACACCATTGGCTTTGCTGTCATCAGGATTAAACATGTTACCCCTCGAACCCTCCATCCCAACAGAGCATCCCCACAAAACAAATCCCAATTTAACCCCTGTACATATACTATATTCTCATTATTATTTAACACATCTGTAGTTATGTGCTGGCACAGAGTTAGACTCTTTTGACTCCACACAGAAACAGCAATGCATGCGACATGACATAAGGAACATCCTGGTTCTGTTTTTTCGCTTTTATTTATTATTTTTTTATGTATTATAGAAGTATCGGATCGGGACTCGGTATCGGCAGATACTCAAAATCAAATGACTCGGACTCGGACTCGAGGGCAAAAAAACCTGATCGGGACATCCCTACTAAAAACATTACTTGTGTTCATTTTGAGGAAAAACAAACGGCACTGATGTATTTTAAGATATGTCAGTGCAGGTTGTTTTCAGCTCTGGTCAGCTCTTACATTTATTTTAGTCTAAGTCTAATCCCTGTCCAGGAAACTGCCCCTATAAATCATATTATGATATTGTGCAGACTTAAAAAAAGAGCCAATGTTGTATTTAAACCAACAATGCTTATTGGACCATGTGCCATTGTAGTGAGTAAATATCAAAAGTGGTGGACGAAGTGTCAAATGCCAAAACGGGCGTCGCGCTGCGTTTCATCTGCAGCTCATTGATGCTTGGGGCATTTTGCGCATTATTCACAGTAGAGACTTTTGTACATTATTTACAGTGTGACAAATCACCAGCAGCTACAACAGTGGTGACCAGGGCAATGTGTCACAGCACACAGTTCATTGAAATCTTCTTTGTATGGACGTGTAGCTGATAACCCTGTCAGGTACCCATGCTAACTGCACGGCATCGCCAACAATGCATGAAATGAGCCCAAGATCTTTGTGATTGGGCTGTGGATGATAAGAAAAAAGTGGCCTCGTTTGATGAATGATATTCCTGGTGCATCCCTTTGATGGTTGAGCACAGAATTTTCTAACAGAGGCTATGGCACTTGAATGAATTGAGGTCGAACACACATTGGACTTATAGAGAGTGTCATGGCATCACGGTGTGGTTTGGAAATGCAACACAGGCAGAGAAGAAATCTCTCCATAAAGACTGCAGAGAGACTCATTGTGACAAACCTTGCACCCATGACCAAAATCTACACAGAGCGCTATAAGAAGAAAGCTCAGTCCATACTTAGTGACACTCATTACCCAGCTCACTCACTACTGAGGACCAGACACAAACCCTACAGTCTGAGACATATAAGAGCGGACAGTGTCATCACACATAAAACACACTTTTATAATAGCCTCTATCAAGTTGTGGTGGTGAGAGAAATGGCTAACTTAAAGAAATAGAGTATAGACCAGTTCGGAGGATGTGAACAACACTGGTCCAGAGGCACTTCCTGTTTCCGTTTTTTAACACTAGATAAACGTTGGGATAAAATAAACCAACAGAACATATAAACCTGAATTAATTGAAGTTAAACAAACATCTTAAAGATAATAATATATGTAAAATTAAAAAATAACTGTCACAAACGGTGACAGGAAGTGTTTCTGGACCAGTGTTGTTTACATCATTTGAACTTGTCTATATAGGGTATGGTTAGCAAGCACTGGTGTATTTTGTTTGATCTAAGGGTGATGCGGTACAATTGCTATGTATGTGTACAATTCTTTGTGCTCTTCAAATGGCAAATAATACTTTAAACATTGTTCTCTTGGGACACTTTTGGCCACATTATCACAATTGCACTATCTCTTACCGCTGTCGGGTATCTGAACATCATTGTGGACCAAGTAAACCCATTCATGCAACTGGAACTGTGTTCTCTGCTGGTCCAACAGGATAATACGCCATGCCACACTGCAAGAATCATCAAAGAGTGGTTCAAGGATCATGATGGTAATTTTCTGTTGATCCCTTGGCCTCCAAATTTACCTGACATGAACCAGATTAAACGTTAGGGGGTGGTTTCCCAGACAGGGATTATCTAGGACTATAGGCTACATAAATATTAGTAGTCATAAGTTATTGTAAAGTTTAATATTCATGTTTAGACAAATATTATTAATTTAGAGCATTTAAATGTTTTTATTTTCATGTAGTGGGGCTATGAACTCTAACAAAGTGTGTGTTTAACTTTATTTTTATTGTTTAAAAAAAAGTTTTATTGTTTTATTGTTTTAATGCACTTGATATTTAATAATAAAGAATGATCTTTATACTGAGAGTGAGGATATGACATGCATGCTGCTGCTCTGTTTTTGCTCCATGACGATGTGCAAATAAGAATTGAGGGCACCCGTATCTGAATTCACTCACTTGTTTCCATTCATTCAGTCAGTCAAGTGGACTATATTATAGCAATCTAGGGAGTGAATGTGTTTGGTGCTATTTCGTACACAACCTAGCCGAAGAGCTTCTTCAGTGACAGAGAAAACGATAAAAATGCTTTATAATCGGCTTTACTTTATGGATTTAGTTTTAAGGATCATTCATCAGACAACAGAACTGTAGGAAAACTAACGTACATTGTGATATGCGGTGCTGCGCAACAAGACACAAAACGAAAGCGAAAGTATAATGTTGAGGTAAATAATGTTGAGGACGAGTTTCGTTTTTAAACGTGTTCAGTTGTCATGTCGTTTGTACATTAAAATTGTAGACGACCTATTAAAATATTTTACGTTGTATTTTACATTGTAAGTATATTTATCCAAGTCCAATACTTTACGCGTGGATCGAGAACAGGTATGTAAACGTTATGTTATGGCTCGGAAAAGTTATGACTCGTCGTGTTTACTTTTAATTATGTTGTGGGTATTTATGTCAAAACAGTGGATTTGTATATGCTAGACCAGGTTTTTTAAACCTTATGATGGCATGGCAGAGATGACGATAGACTCACTAACATAATATTTTGTATAAAGAAAACATGTAAGAAATAATGGAAAATGCTAGAAAAAATAGTAATTGTGATATTACCTAAATATACCAAATTGTTTATACACTTAAATTATTGCCTTGTAGACTTACAATTTTTTATTGAACCCTTCTGGGAAACTCCCTTAGATTCCCTGAGCCAGGTAGGAAAACCCCTGGTATAGATATCTGCATTACTTTTCAAAGTTGCTACTGTATTTATACTTAACTGATCTTATTATCACCTATTATGTGCAATTACATCTTGAATATTGTTTTTATGTGTGCATGTGTTTGTGATTTACCCCTGAAGACTTTATGATTTAATTGTGTTAACTTTTAGTGTGGATATGGACACACAAGACTCAGAAGAGGACTCGGGGAAGATGGAGCGTGAACAGCAAGATTATTTCATTTTCAGTAGCAGGTAGTTTTAAATCTTTCTTATGGGGAATAAAACATTTACATCTGTGATGAGACAGGTTGTTGTTAATAGTCTTCCTGACTTGGTAACATTTTTTACACCTTTGTTAATTATAAAACCATGTAAAGTTTCTCTTTAATGGCAGTGTATTGATATCATAAATACATTTTATACAACCGTTTTTCCATAGTATTTGTTGTCAACAATTCACCACCTTGGAATTATAAGATTCTATTTGACATTTTTGTCAAAATGAAGTTATTAGCATATATGCTTTATAGCTTTATTAAGGAAAATAAATCACTCATGATATAACATGGTAAAAAGACATTCATCTCCAAAGTTTACCTTCCAAAGGTTTACTGCTAATTACTCATCCTAAAATTCATGATTTCTACAGTACACTTTCAGCCACACTGCTGACAGAGGATCATTACAGATGTTCAGTGTGTACAGAGGTCTTCAAGAATCCAGTTTCTATTCCCTGTGGACACAGTTACTGCAAACACTGCATTGAGATCTACTGGAGCAAACCAACTCAAGCTGAATGTTACGCTTGTCCTCAGTGCAGAAAGAGGTTCAGAGATCGGCCTGTGTTAAATGTGAACGTTGCTTTAGCTAAACTGATAGAAGAGCGGCAGCGGGCTGGGTTTAGTCCTGCTCTTCCTGATCACTGCTATGCTAGACCTAAAGATGTGGTATTTGGTCTTTTTATAATATTAAATATTATAAATGCCACCAGATTTGTATCTCACATTTCACACTTTGTGTGAACTGTAGTCTAAATATAAAATATTTCACATTGTTTTATTCTTTGTTTAGCTCTGCAACATGTCATGTGACATTAAGACCACCAGAATATCCAGAGCAGTAAAAATAATTCAAGATGAAATATCGACAGCAACAGTGACTAAACAAAAATCGGTAACTATGAAGCGTTTATAGGTCTTTGAACATCGAACACATTGAATTTATGAGAAAATGTTCAAGATATTTGAATTATTCTTTTTACCTTCATAGACCTTGAAAGAAAGGGACGTACAGGGAAAACGTGTATGTAAAGGGTTCGAAGTTCAATGTAAAGGTGAATATCTTGCTATGTTTTTTAACTGCATCATCTTTTCAGGACAATAAGGGTTTTTAAAATAATAATTGTTTTTTAAAGAAAATTTTGTGTTATCTGGTTTAAAACCAGACACAGAATATCAGCTCAGATATGCAGTTTGTGACAACAACAGTATGATTACTGTCCTCAGACAGAATGGATCATTAACTTTAAAACATCTTTTATAGCCAGGCCAGGACGACCCTCTGTTACTAAACTGAACAGAAACACAGACTAACCTGGTTAAAAGCTGAAGCAGATGAAGATTGTCCAGTTCTGCAGTATATGGTTGAGTATAGAGAAGCAGGACTGGAGGGCTGGTCATCAGTATTAACACAAGGATCTGAGTGTGAATGTACTTTAACTGAACCTCACAGCACCTGCTATAGAGTCAGAGTATCTGCTGTCTATGAGGACATCACCAGCAAACCTAGTGAGGAAACATCTGTACCTGTGGATGTGTGAGATAGATATGAAATCATGAAATTGATAGTAACATTGTACTCTTCATTTGCTTTAATTACACACAATTTCCTCCTAGTCTGGACAATAAACCTCTCAAAGAGAAAGACCTCCATCCTCCTAGAAGTGCTGAAACTCCAAACAGAGAAGAAACCAGTAGAGCTGATAGACTGGACAGATGATGAGAGTGAAGTGAGAGGATTCATTCAGTGTCTGCCATACATCTCACAACTGAGATTTGTTTCATGTTTGTTGTGCTTAAAATCTCTAATGCTTTAATTAATAACCATAATGAATCTTTTATTTTTCTTCCATAGTTTTTACTGCACTATTTTAACTCAAAAGAGAGACAAGTCAGCTGTCAAGTTTCTGATGAATTTGTTCACCGCCGCATCAGAGTCTGGAGAAAATTACACTGAACTCTTAACATCTGTGTGTAGTTACAGATATTTTCCTTTGAACTGTTATGATGATGAGCTTCAGTTGAAACAATCAGATTTTTTGCTTGAGTTGTGGTCACACGTGAAGGACTATATGTCCCAAACAGGCAGATGTCTCCTTTCAGTGATTCAGTCAATTTACCGACTAACTCCTGCAGTCTGGACCATAAACCTCTCAGAGAGAAAGACCTCCATCCTACTCGAAGTGCTTCAACTACAAAGAGTAATAAAACCAGTAGAGCTGATAGACTGGACAGATGATGAGAGTGAAGTGAGAGGATTCATTCAGTGTCTGCCATACATCTCACAACTGAGGTGGGAGATTATTTTATATTTTTATATATGAGGCATGCTTTTTATGTATTTACACGAAACCTGGTACTTGTCATGATCTGAGAGTACATGCCCAGCACTTACTGGTCACCAGATATAAAAACTGCTTTACCAAACTTGCATTTGTTTCCCTTGTTTGACTGTAATCCTTGCTTGATATATTTTAACATTTAATCATGTTCTAATCTGACAGTTTTGGTCTTCATCTTAGCATTTTTTCTCTCTGGAATTCTGTATTTAGGCTCAATGAAGTCTTATCAATTTTTCAAAGATCAGTTTTTCTGTTGTGTAGAGTTTACCCGCTTTTGTCACATTTACAGTGTTACGACTCTGTGTAATAAATCATAGTCATACAATAATACAAAAAGCTTTTATGAAACAGTTCCCATTTAAAGCCAAATTCTGAGTATACAGAATCAACATCCATTGACTTAATTAATGCTATGCTGTATTTAAGTAATTTAATATTTTGTGCTTATTTAATTTTTTAGATGATCAATAATAAAAAAAGCTTAAATCACAGACTTCTACAATAACACTTGTTCGTGCCTCCTTTGTAATCACTAACAGAATCGTGTTTGCTCTCTGTTTAGATTTATTAAACCACCAAATGAATCATATGAACTGTGGGAAAAAAGACAGAAATTATTTATACTGGATTTATGTCTTCAAGCTGCTGTCTGTCAGAAAGAGACCATAGAGACAACTGTGAAGATGCTGCTGTCATCTGTGAATTATGAGAAATTGGATTTTCTGCTGGATCTGTACTCACATGTGAAGGACTATGAGAGTCAAACAGGCAGCAGTGTCCTACCAGCATTACAGTCAATTTATCAGTCATCTCCTGCAGTCTGGACCATAAACCTCTCAGAGAGAAAGACCTCCATCCTCCTAGAAGTGCTGAAACTCCAAACAGAGAAGAAACCAGTAGAGCTGATAGACTGGACAGATGATGAGAGTGAAGTGAGAGGATTCATTCAGTGTCTGCCATACATCTCACTGCTGAGGTAAGAGTCGTATGTAACAATACCACCTTAATTAAGTTAGATTTAGTTTTTTTTATGTTGCTTGCTCAGTAAATAATATAGATGCAGAATAACTAAGACTAAAACTTTACTGTAGAACCAACAATCTACATGCTGGTTTAAGAAACGGGAAGTAATTCACAAACAGCATAAATTACTCGATTAAAATCATTATAATAAATCCAGAGTTATGACAAAAGTCTGTAGAGTTTGAAATTCTCGACTTTATATTTTTTATTACTGAAATTTTTTAAAGGGCACCTATTATGAACATTTTAACGAGATGTAATATTGGTCTTTGGTGTCCCAAGAATGGTCTGTGATGTTTTAGCTCAAAATATTATACAGATCATTTATTACACATGGAAAATTAAATTTTGGGGGGTGCATCTAAAAAAAGCTGTTTTTGGTGTTTATTACTTTAAATGAAAATGAGCTGCATATCCCCACCCTGTTTATTACCTACGCCAATAAACTGTAGCAGAAGCAACATGACACAGATACACAGCACAGCGATGTTGCATCTGTTTTTTAATGTCATTAATATTTCATGCATCCAGAATGAACTTTATAAACTTTATAAAAAAGGTGAAAATGAAGAAAAAAATTCCTATAAAAGCAAGTAGCAGATGAATAGATGCTTCATTGATTTATGCAAAATCAACTTGGCTCAAAAATCCAAGGGGGCACGTGCCTCTCTGTTTGAATAGACATGACGCCTCTGGATACATATATGTAGAGTTCTGACAGCCCATTTGAGCAACACAGAGATGCAAAAATTGTGATAACAAACAGCGGTAGCTTTAAGAGTGTTCTGGAACTGGAGAATATTAATATTTTAAAGCAACACTATGTAGTTTTTTTCTTTAAATAATGTCTCTAAAATTATTTCAGTGATAGAACAACTTTTAACTGGACAAATTGTACTGTTGCTGCAACCTGAGCAGCCTCCTAGCTGCTACAAGCACTCTCTGAAAGTGGCGGTGAAGGGTAGGAAACACAGCCCCACCCCTCCCCCTGCCTGCAGATGAGTGTCTGATACCAGGCACCGTTGCGCTTTTCAACCACATGGGGGAGCTGTAAGTCATTTTTACATGGAAACTACATAGTGTTGCTTTAATAGGTAGACTGAGTAACTAAAGGCTTAAATAGTTTTAATTAATCTAAACCAGTGGTTCTCAAACTGGGGGCGGTGAGATGGTTCCTGGGGGCCCAGTTTTATGACATTTTTTAAAATACATTAATTTATCATGAATAAGCATTGATAGTGGCCGTGGGTGTGGGGCTTTGTTTGTGTGACATCACATTAACAAAAGAATCAAAGTGGCCTGCATGAGACTATTTTGGTTTAAGGGGGGTTAAAAATAGTGGGTGGATTTTGTAGGATTGTAGGATGGTTGTGTTCACACTGCCAACAGACATTTATGTCTAAACACCCTGTAAAAGTGGATTTTGTATAATATGTGGCCTTTAATTCAGGTTTTATTCCATTTCATCCAGCTTTGGACATTAAAGTGATATTTTCTTGTGTGTTTTTGCAGATTTGATCCTGTATACTGTAAGGGTATGTCCAAAAAGTGCTCCCAATTCCTTATGGATCTCTTTATAGAAGCATCAGACTGTGAAGCAGATACAGGAATAAATTACACTGAACTATTAACATCTGTGTGTTGCCACAAATCTTTCCCCTGTGAGGAGAAAAATCTTCATGGGTGTCAGTTTAATGTTGTTCAATCAGATTTTCTGCTGGATCTGTGTGAACATGTGAAGGACTATGAGAGTCAAACAAGCTGGAGACTCCTACCAGCATTACAGTCAATTTATCAGTCATCTCCTGCAGTCTGGATCATAAACCTCTCAGAGAGAAAGACCTCCATCCTCCTAGAAGTGCTGAAACTCCAAACAGAGAAGAAACCAGTAAAGCTGATAGACTGGACAGATGATGAGAGTGAAGTGAGAGGATTCATTCAGTGTCTGCCATACATCTCTCAACTGAGGTTTGAGTTAATACTGCTTTATTCTTGTAGTTTTTATGCAGTGTTGTATTTGAACAGTTTATTTTGTTGAAGGATTCAACATGTTGCTCACGATGTAGCATTATAACATTTAAGTGTTTTTTAGAACATAATAATCAGAAAATGCTTTATTTATTAGGCACATCAAGCATTCCTTCAGTGTAACTTGAAAAACCTGATGTGGCCATCAGGTCAAAAAGTTTGCCCACCCTTGTTTGATAAATAACAACTAGAGTTTTGTAGGCCACTAAATTGAAATGAAATTTTACCCCACTTGTGACAGAATTGCTCATGCTGAATGTTAAACTAAATAAGTTAAATACACAACCCTTTAGAGTCAAGATATAAATCTTTTAAATTACATAAATATCATTGTCTTTCTGTCATATGTAAAAGCCTATTTTCATTTTTTCCATAACTTTTTTGCTCTTATAATACTGCACACATTACAGACTACAATAACACTTCCTGTTTCGTTTGTCATCACTAACAGAATTTTGCTTCCTTCTTGTTTAGATTTGTTGCAGAAACTAATAAATTATCTAAACTATGGGAAAAAAGAAAGAGATTATTTATTTTGAATTTGTGCTTGCAAGACGCACTCTGTCAGATAGAGATCACAGAGACAACCTTGAAGATGCTGCTGTCATCTGTCAATTATGAGAAAAGGGATTTTCTGCTGGATCTGTGTTCACATGTGAAGGACTATGAGAGTCAAACAGGCAGCAGTGTCCTACCAGCATTACAGTCAATTTATCAGTCATCTCCTGCAGTCTGGACCATAAACCTCTCAAAGAGAAAGACCTCCATCCTCCTAGAAGTGCTGAAACTCCAAACAGAGAAGAAACCAGTAGAGCTGATAGACTGGACAGATGATGAGAGTGAAGTGAGAGGATTCATACAGTGTCTGCCATACATCTCACAACTGAGGTGAGAGAGTTTAGTTTTCTTGTTAGTGTGTCATGTCTCTTTTTAATTGCCTGTAGTTTACGTTTCAGCAGAGTTTAATGGTCCTCACCAATTTTTTTTATTAAAAAATAAAGAAATGACAAACATTTATAAAAAGAACAAAGTTGCACATTAAAGGCGGAGTCCACGATGTTTGAAAAACGCTTTGGAAAACTTAAGGAGACGGGCCGAACTACCAAAACACACTTATAGCCAATCAGCAGCAAGGAGCGTGTCTACTAACCGACATCCTTGCCGGGTTGCGTATGTGTGGGGCGGGTCTATCAACAGAAGGTCCAGATTCTATTGGGGTAGGGGCGTGTTTGTTTAGGTGATTTCAAATATCAACATTGGCTTTCAAGCATCGTGGACTCCGCCTTTAAGTAAGGGCTAAAATTAGAATTAGGTACAAAAATCTAATGAAATGAATCATAATACTGTGTTAATTGTATGAATTAAATATAATTATTATATTTTAGAGCTACAGAAGTGATTTTCTCTTTGTCTTGGATTGTTTGATTAACATTATTGACATGTTAATCAAAAACCTAAGACATAAACAAATGTTTTTATTGGAAAAAGAATACTGTAGAGATCATTTTGTTTGTATGTGCCCTGTCAAGAACAGAAAGATTTTATGTTTGCTTGCTTTCTGAAACGGGTCTCTCCATGTTTGCACTACTGAGTGCACTTAAACGCGTGCGCAGACACACAGACGGAGGATGAATTACAAACAGTGCAGCATAAAAGTGTTTTGTGGTTTTTCCGTGCTCTATTCCTTAAATGTATGTTAATGGACTACAGTATGAGACACAGTAGCATAACTCTCTCTAAAGTTTAAACATCAAGTGTTCATTCTCTGAAGGGCATAATGAGAATCACCTCTGACTGGAGCTGGACCGGACACATTCAACCGCATGTGAGTCCAGAAAGCTGCTCACTTCAGCATCTTTTTGCGGGTTAAATGGTTTAAAATCACTTGAAATGTTAACATTAGCAAGCCTCTGAAACACGTGAAATGATAAACTTTCCCTATTTAAATTTGCGTATTAATCTGCAAATCGCATGCGAGCCGAACCATGGGTCAATCACGGATCAACTGCGATCTGTCACACCACTAGCTCCTGCTGCACAACTTAAACATACTGTAAATAATCATTATCTTGCTCTTTTTTCTCCTCCTCTGTGCTTTTCTTCTTTCTCTTTTCGTCACCAGAGGGATACATACTTTTTTGTGACATGGCTTATCATTTATTACAGTTACGTGCAATTGCACGCCAACGCGAATTGTCAATGCACACGAGGTGTCTATATTGCGCATGACACAAACGCTAGCACTGCAGACACACAGCAATTGTCTGTCAATCAGATTTTTTTTGTCTTAAATTATTAATTTATTCATTCGTATTCATTCATTCATTCAAACAATTGGGGGGCCCCTGGTGGCCAAGGGGCCCCAAGCAGCTGCTTAGTTCGTTTATGCCTCGGGCCGGCCCTGTTATTTAATATAACTGATCTTGTTAAAACCAAAACAGTGGAAGTCTATTGCGAGAGCCACCCTGACAGTTTCTACAGTGCACATCTTCATGCACAGCATAACGAGTATACACAACAGAGATGCACGGTTCAGCTACATCTGCTATTAAAAAATTTTATGAAAGCTACAATGATATTGGGTCAAATTAACAAAACTTGTAGTGACCTCCACAGTTAACGGTTGATAAAAAACATTTGAATTAAAGTTTTTGCTAGAACATGTAGGGGTTAATAAGTTATAATTGTAGTGGATTAGTAGTACTTACATGAACAAAGCCGCGTATCAATTAGTTTTGGCATAGAAAGACCCTTCAGATGTTCAAAAGCACATTACAGACTATCATAGTAATACTAAATGTCTCTCTACTGTCATCACTAACAGAATCTTGTTCACACTTTGTTTAGATTTGTTGAAAAACCTGATCTACTAGAATCATCTGAACTGTGGGAAAGAAGAAAGAGATTATTTATACTGGATTTGTGTCTGCAAGATGCTCTCTGTCAGAAAGAGATCACAGAAACAACTATGAGCATGCTACTGTCATCTGTGAATTATGAGAAATGTGATTTTCTGCTGAATCTGTACTCACGTGTGAAGAAATATGAGACTCAAACAGGCAGAAGTGTCCTACCAGCATTACAGTCAATTTATCAGTCATCTCCTGCAGTCTGGACCATAAACCTCTCAAAGAGAAAGACCTCCATCCTCCTAGAAGTGCTGAAACTCCAAACAGAGAAGAAACCAGTAGAGCTGAGACACTGGCCAGATGATGAGAGTGAAGAAGGATTCATCCAGTGTCTGCCATACATCTCACAACTGAGGTGAGGCTAATTTAGGTTAATTCACACAGTTCCAATACATTTACACTTATGGATTTGGCATACACTTTTATCCAATGCCTTTTCGTGCATGTTCTACTGACGGACACAATCACTGTCTCCGGGGGTTTGGGTCGTTCCCATGCCGAAGTGACGCTTGTTGAAGAATCATGTTCTCTTTGTGAGGATATGTCCATGGCAGCTTTGTGGGTTGCGTGTCTCGTTCTTCCAAGAAGAGCAAGACTACCTCAGCTGCCTCCTTGACAGCGATGTCCCCCATGGTGGTCCAGCAGCTCCACCTTTGACTTAACCTTGCGTAAAGAAGCAGACGGAGACAATTAAGCGCACCTTGCAGCGCCAGGACCCTGCCGCAAAGCGTCCTCCGCCTACTCCCCACCAAATTGCTCCTCCTGTGGCGGCGGCGACCCTGCCTACCCCTGCTGCGCTGGCTCACCCTAAACCGGAGGCACAGATGAAGTCGAACCGCAGGAGGCCATCTCGCCAAACCACTAAGAACCCCCCATCTTTAAAGCAGACCTAGGAAAAGGGGAAAAGGTGAGGGTTCTTCGCAATGAGATCTCCTTTCGAATGCTGGGATCAAGCCTGTGCCCGTGTCAAACCACAGGTCTTCGCAGACTCGCTGTCAGGCATAACTGGGTTTTCCCCAAAAAAATAAAATAAAAAAATGATGGCAATACTCGCAAAGATGTTAAAGTGTAAAAGTGATGTTTATTTTACAGTGCTCAAGAGGTGAATACCGACCCAACACTATGTACAAAATGAACAGAAGAAACAAAACTATGAAAAAACAAAAGAAAATATAAATGTAAATACAAGCCCACTACTTTAAGACAAACAAAGATTTTCTCATGACACCACACTTGCACGTTCGCTAGCCAGGTAAACTGACCCAGATCGTTCTCTGGGGCACCTTCTTATAGGCCCAGCCCCGCCCGTTTTAGTTGAGACCATAATTTACAACAGAGGCAAATAAACAGGTAGTTATGTACTTTTGCACAACCCAATTATATATACATTTATATGTATCAACAAAATATTTATAGAAATCAAAAGGTGATCAAAATAACAAACACAAAAGATAAACAAAAATAATAAACACAGAATAAAAATATCTAGTTTAATTATTTCCCCCCCTGCAACAGACAGGATAATGGACAAACCGGCTTCCGGCTGCTTCACGCCGACACACCCACTCACAGAGGACCTGGCGCTATTTATCCAGGCGGCTGGTGTTGCTCGGGTTCGACCAGCCGATAATGAAGAAGCAACGCGGAAGACCGGCAACACAGACGCTAACAAACGCTCATAACAAGGAAGTATAGACATAACAACAGGACAAAACATCAAACGAAAGACAAAGCTAATGTGTGTGTGTATTAAAGCCAGTGTGAATACGGTTGGGGATGGAAACGGAATGGATATATATGCGTGTGTGAAGACCAGACCAGCGTGCTATAGGCGTGGTGGGCACCCGCCGCCTCAGCAGGAACGGAGAGGATGAGGTATGCAGGGGATGACTGCATGTGTGTGTGTGTGTGTGTGTGTGTGCTGCACGGACCAACGAGCATAGGGACAGGTCACTCTGTTACAGCCCGCTACCGAGATAAAGAGCATGTTTTACACTCCTAACTTCTTTGTGCCTAAAAGGTTGTGAATCGAGCTCTTCAAAGGCTTCCATTCAGAATGTTGACACAGAAACCCATTCTCACATGTGCTCAGTCTCAGGATTGGTTTGCGGCAAAAGAGCTGAAGGATGCATACTTTCATGTGTCCATTCTCCCTCGACACAGACTCTTTCTGTGGTTTGCTTTTGAGCTGCGGGCTTACCAGTACAAGGACTCCAGGGACCCCCTTTTGAGCCCTTGAAATCAGTTGAGCTCAGTGCCCTCTCTCAGAATATGTCCCTCCTGATCGCGCTCACCTTTTTTAAGAGAGTTGGGGATCTTCAAGTTTCTATGCCACCAATGGGTGTCTCAAATTCGGACCGGCCTCCTGTCACATTATATTGAGACCCCGGCCTGGCTATGTGCCCAAGGTTCCTACCACTCCTTTTTGAGATCAGGTAGTGAACCTCCGGGCCCTTCCTAGTGATGACCCAACTCTGTCTCTCTTATGTCTGGTACATGCGTTTCCCACCTACCTGGACCGTCCTCAGAGTTTTAGATCTTCTGATCAGCTCTTTGTCTGTTTTTGAGGTAAGCAGAAAGTGAAGGCTGTCTCCAAACAGAGGCTCGCCCACTGGATTGTTGATGCCATCTCCCTGGCATATTGTTCCCAGAATTTGCCCTGTCCGCTGGGGGTATGGGCTCATTCTACCAGGGGCGTAGCTTCTTCTTGGGCACTGGCTAACATTGCCTCACTATCATACATTTGTAGAGCTGCAGGTTGGGCTACCCCTAACACCTGACACTGCTAGAATTTACAATTTAAGGGTACAAATAGTATCATCATGAATTGTGTCTGCTCCGAATACCTAACCTGGACAATGTCTATAGGCCTAGATTGTGCACTTGTTCAGTTGCACAAATCTCATCCCTATGAATTCCCCCTAGCGGTGAATCTGGGTATTGTTCTCTCTTTAGGTTGGCTTGCGGAGAAGTAGACCTTATTGTTTTTTGATTCAAGGTTCTTTTTGATCCTGATTTATTTTCCCCATTCCGTTTCCCTACGTAAACCTTAGTTCTTCCCTGGGTGGGTTTATACCCTCACCCCCGAGCAGAGGTAGCTTCACTTTTTGTAGCTCCAACCTTAAGTTTGGTTTCCATTTTTTTTGGTGGAGAAATATTTTACACTTATACCTACCAGTGGTAAGTTGTGTTCTCTGGATGTCTCTCAGAGACTTCCCAGTGTTGGACTGGCGCCCTATGCCATGCTTTTGTGGAAGCCTTTTTTCCCGTCTCTCTGGTACGTTTCACTTTCCCTGTGCACTTGATGGTTATTAACCAATGCAAAGTTCTCTGGCACACACTGCTTGCTAGCTTTTCTTTCTCATGAAAACTTGCTCAGCTTTGCAGCGTTATTCATAGGTGCCCCTAGTGTCACTTGATGGACACAACATTGTGACAGAAGGGGAATGTCTTGGTTACATATGTAACCTTCGTTTCCTGATGGAGAAAACGAGATGTTGTGCCCCTTTTGCCAAAATGCTGACTTCCTGCTGACGGCTGGTCTTAGACAGATTTCCCAGCACTAAAACTTAATGAAATTGGTTTCCCAAGGTCAAACCCCTAGTGTGACCATGGGCGGAAATCCCGGGGGGGTCGGGGGGGACAGGACCCCCCATCTGAGGGTTGTCCCCCCTAAAATATCATTAGAATATGTGTATTGAAAATAATTGAATGATTTATAATACTTAAAATAGTTGTGTAAGAAGTGAAACAATACAAATGCAAACGGAGCAACAACAAAAAAACGTTTTAAACATTTTGATTCCCCCTCCCTTGCCTCACAGTGGTTTGGTCCACTGCCCACGCCCCTTTTACCTCACCACCACACATTCCGGTGGTAGAGAAGTGTACGGAGCCGACGCGTTATATACAATACAGCTATATACAATACAACGTTTCCCATCACTTATCAGTTTATCCTCATATGTTTTAAAACTGGACTATTTTGACATATAAACATGAACATATTTCGTTTTCTGAGAACAGAAGCAGATAAACGATCAAGAAAACATTTTTATGCAATAATGCAGAGGTGAGGCAGAGCTGAAAGTAACAAATTACATTTACTCAACTTGCTGTAACTGAGTTTTTTGTGTACTTTTACTTTGAGTAGTTTTTAAAATCTGTACTTTACTTTTACTTAAGTATGTTTAAAGTATTGTAGGTTACTTCGCTACATGTTAAATCATATCCGTTACTGAGTAAAAATAAATAAAAAAGTAAAGTGATAAAGACGCGCCACGGTCGGATGATTGATTGATGGGCGGGGGAACGCGCAAAAAGAACCATGGAGAGGGACGGACGAGACAGGCGCGGGCTAATGCAGACCCTCAATTTAATTCTTACGAAAGAAACCCCTGGCCATTGACGCAAAGCGATTGTTTCATTCAGGTAGGGTTCATGCTCTTGAGTACGGAGTTTGAGAATTGCCGACCGGGTTTTAACCGCTAATTTGCACGATGCGTTTTTATGACATGCGCATTATCTTCCGAGGTCTAGCAGCTTCGCGTCAAGTCAAACAACTTAAGAACGTCCTCGAGAATGCGCAGATCATTAGACATTGCAGAGAGAGAGAGAGAGAGAGAGCGCGCGAGAGAGATAGATTGAAAGACATCAGGTACACAGGTCTGGGAGCTAATAAACGTGTAAAGGATGTATAGTGTATAGCCATGGCACTCATCTCATTATATGCTCATTTATGTATATAGTTTAATAACAATGTATGTTACCAGCAATACATCAATTACAACCTTCATATAATGATTGTATTTACTAGCTGCTGACCTCATATTATTTTTGCTTCAAAAGTGCATAACTCACCTGTAAAAATCATTAAATAATTCCATAAATGTTTCTTAGTTATAAAAAAGCTTTTTATTTTATTAACATTTGTTATTGCACTTTAATTGTAGAGATGTTTACAATTAAAAACATAGTTTGAGATGTATATATCCTTCCTTTGTGAACTATACTAGAAACCTCTCCCCGCTGTAAAAAAGTAACTCTTAAAATTAAAATGACTTTTTACTTGAGTAGATTTTTAGACCAGTAACTTTACTTTTACTTAAGTAAAATATTATTAAAGTAACTTTACTTTTACTTAAGTAAAATATTATAAAGTAACTTTACTTTTACTTAAGTAGAACATTTTATTACTCTTTTCACCTCTGCATTCATATGTATTAAAATTAAATTTGCGTCCGTTCATAGAGAAAGAGAAACGTTTTCTATCTGTACCCATTTCCTTGCAAGTACAATTTTGCCTGTATTATTGGTGTCCCCTTCAAAAATTGTTCTTGAAAAATTTTATGTTTATTGTCCCCCCCAACATTTAGATGAGATTTTCGCCCCTGAGTGTGACTAATAAAATATTACAGTTTGTAAACCAACATCTTGCTACATTCTTAATAATTTCTCCTAAAGTATAAAAGTGATAATTCTGTGTTTTTGTTTTCCACAGATTTACTAATGTTTTCTATAAGAGAGAATCTGTTAGTCAGTTTCTGGTGAATATGTTTACTGCAGCATCAGAGTTTGACACAAACACAGAAGAAAAATACACTGAACTATTAACATCTGTGTGCAACTACGCAACTTTCCCATGTGAGAAAGATGATGATGATTTTGAGTATCAGATTGAACAATGTGATTTCTTGCTGGATCTGTACTCACATGTGAAGGACTATGAGAGTCAAACAGACAGCAGTGTCCTACCAGCATTACAGTCAATTTATCAGTCATCTCCTGCAGTCTGGACCATAAACCTCTCAGAGAGAAAGACCTCCATCCTCCTAGAAGTGCTGAAACTCCAAACAGAGAAGAAACCAGTAGAGCTGATAGACTGGACAGATGATGAGAGTGAAGTGAGAGGATTCATCCAGTGTCTGCCATACATCTCACAACTGAGGTGAGAAAGTTTTAAGAGTAAAATAGTCATCTGCAAACCTGGCTCTTTTATCTTGTGAAGAAGATAAATTTGTATATATATATATATATCTAATTTAGCATTGTCGTTCAGCACAACAATGTGATATAATGTAACATGCAGGGCACAGCAGCACTTTCATGATAGTCAGAACACAAACTTAAGCTCTATGTGGATGGTAATTGTTTTTCATGAGAATGTCTGTAAAGATGTATTTTCATGCCTCTTCCATGATAAAGCAATAATAACAGTTCTTTTAGGGGCCAGTCACACCAAATGCTTTTTAAATGCTTGGAAACGCAAGGCACACTGCACAGACTTTTTTGGTCAAACCTCCCTTCACATTACTTAAATTCAAGGTTTTGTAATATTAACACGTGACTGCACAACCAGACTAACACAGTCTCAACCCATGTCGTCAATATTTGACGACACTTGACCATTCGTCAATATGTGACGCGGAGGGTATACCTTTCGCGTCATTTTTTGACGAACTGGGGACTTCAATACTATTACGTCCGTTGCATTCTCTTCTCCTATTTTCTTACCATTTTCGCGTCGGTTTAGGGTTAGATTTACATAATGACATCCCTACCCAAACCTAACTCTAACCCCAACGCCAGGTGACAACTGTTTCTAACCCCAACGCCAGGTGACAACTGTTTAATTTCGCGTACACTGTTTAATTTCGCGTACACTGTTTAATTTTGCGTAATCTAACCCTAAACCGACGCGAAAATGGTAAGAAAATAGGAGAAGAGAATGCAACGGACGTAATAGTATTGAAGTCCCCAGTTCGTCAAAAAATGACGCGAAAGGTATACCCTCCGCGTCACATATTGACGAATGGTCAAGTGTCGTCAAATATTGACGACATGGGGTGAGACAAAAATTATTTAATGCCATAATGTGACTGTCGGAAGTCCGAGCTATCCAGGCTCTATGGATTTGATTTATTTAAATTATGAGTCAACTGAAGTATCTCATATTGTCCTGTACTGGATATTAAAGTGATAATTTTGGTTTCTCTCTGAGATTTACTGATGTTTTCTGTGAGAAGAGAGAATCTGTTGTTCAGTTTCTGGTTAATCTGTTCACTGCAGCATCAGAGTTTGACACAAATACAGGAGAAAATTACACTGAACTATTAACATCTGTGTGCAGCTACACAACTTTCCCCTGTTATAAAGATTATTATGATGATGATTTGAACCATCAGATTCATCAGTGTGGTTTTCTGCTGGATCTGTACTTAAATCTGAAGAACTATGAGAGTCAAACAGGCAGGAGTGTCCTACCAGCATTACAGTCAATTTATCAGTCATCTCCTGCAGTCTGGATCATAAACCTCTCAGAGAGAAAGACCTCCATCCTCCTAGAAGTGCTGAAACTCCAAACAGAGAAGAAACCAGTAGAGCTGATAGACTGGACAGATGATGAGAGTGAAGTGAGAGGATTCATTCAGTGTCTGCCATACATCTCACAACTGAGGTGAGAGCTTCACAGAAAAATGTCACTCTGCATTGTTTTAGTTCATCAAGTTTTTTAGAGAGCTGTGAAATAAATGTACTTATATTCTTTTTATTGTTTAGGAATGCTGAGGAGTATATCCCATCACTGTGTAAAGTGTTTGGTCCTAAAGTGAATAGAGATGAGGTGACTCCTCTGCTTCAGGCTCTGGGGTTTACAGTCACTCTGAGTGAAAAATTACCCAGCAGCACCTGCAGATGTGTGGGGAGAGTGTTGAGTCTCTCATCCTCAAAACTAAACCTGACTCTAAAGCCACAAGCAATCTCTCTTGAAGGTGTCACATTACTCTTCAGACACATCACACACCTACAGACCCTCAGGTATGAGATACATTTAGTGTAATATCTCTGTGATAAGTATGCATTAAAGTCTCATAATACTCTGCTTTGTCTTTAACAGTCTGGAAGGCAGTATGGTGATGATGGTGGTCAGCAGCTTAACTTCTCTCCTGAGACGACTGTCTGTCCAATTTCTGGATCTTGCTAAATGTAAAATAGATGTGGCGTCTGTCACTGCTCTGTTGTGTCTTCAGGGACTCCAGACTATCAGGTCTGTTGAATGTGCAAAGTTGAAAGTCAAATTTTTGCTTAATAAACCAAATAGTTTCACAATCTGACACAGTCTGGTTGTGTCTGTGTGTTCAGGTTGTCTAAAGAGACTCTTCAGCAGCTGGTTTCAGTGGTGTATGAAGCACAGGATGATGAACTGACACGCTGCTTTCTGAAGAAGGTGTCTGAAGATCTGACTTCATGCTCACTGACCTGGGAAGTGATTCAGTATCTGCTACAACATCAACCTTTACAATTAAAGTTAGACTTGAGGAAAAGCAAAATCACTTGTGAAAACATCAGAGATCTTCTGCCTTGGTTAGACAGAATCAATTTTAAAAGGTCAGTAGCCATTTAGCAATCAACCTGTTCAGTTCGCCTTTCAAAAATCAAAATTATTTTTACATTTTTAAGTCATAAATTGACACTGTGTTTTCAGAATAGCTGTTTTTAATACAGTGTTTGCTTTAAAGGGTCCACATTATGTATGTCCAAACACTAGTACAAGGTGTTTGGACATAAATTTCTGTTAACAGTGTGTAAACAGAAGAACCATACAATCACAATAAATCAACCATCATTATGGAGATTTATGAGAGTCGCTCTCCTCAGTTTGCGTCCGGTCTGTTGAGTTCAGCTGAGAATGACATCAACCTGAAGAACAAAGTGTTGAATTCAGATCAGTGTTCAGCTCTGTGCTTCACTCTCCAGCACTGTAACACTGTCAAACTCAATCTGTTCTGGACCTCCATACCAGAGGAGGAGCTAAAGAGACTTCTGCCCTTACTCAACAGAGTCACACAACTCAGGTTTACACCTCTGACATCATACAAAATATTATAGTGTAGTGTGTATCTGTGTGTTAACAGTGTTTGTGTGTCTCAGTGTTGACAGACAGCTCTTACTGAAGCTGCTTCATTGCTGCAGTTCATCTGATGACCAACAGGAGGCAGCAAATCTTCTGCTCTCTGCTCTTCAGTACAGACTGGATTTCTCCTCCTGCTCAATTTTAGACCTGACAGTCACAGAAGAGAACCAAAACTATTTGAACCTAACGATGAAAGACTGTAAAATAATCTCATCTGTGCTTCAGAAATCTCAGAGTGTTGTAAAATTGGTTTTAAAGGACTGTGAGGTCTCTGATTCGGCAGTGAAACGACTTCTTCCAGTTCTGTCTCAGGTTCAGCTCAGGTAAAAGCAGTGAGTGACTTACACACAGGTCACCTTTATTAGACTGTTTACAATGGAGCAGCATATTGATATCTATCAAACATTTAATTATAAGATTCAGATGACTTGATCAATATATTAATATATTTTCTTTGCGTCTCTCAGCTGTGGTAAAGCTCTTCTGCTGCAGTTTATAGCTTGTATTACTGAAGATACAGAGAAAGGATCTTTGAGGTGGGTTCAGGCTCTTTTAAAAGCTTTAGGAGGTGAGGTGGACCTCAGTCACACTCAGATGGATCAGAGATCTTGTGAACAGCTGTCAGTGTTTCTGGAATATTCTGATGGATTGACAGAACTGGACCTCAGTCACTGCAGACTCACTGATCAATACATGAATCCACTCTTACCACACCTGCACAAGACTCAAACTCTAGAGTGAGTTAAACATCACATCACAAATATAAAGACTATAAAGATTAAATAATCACATTTACTCAGTGTTAAATCTCTTTAATTTAATGTTTTCATCTCATTGTTTCTTTCAGTCTGAGTCACAACAATATTACTGATGAACTAGCAAAGAAAATACACAGCGTTGTTTCCACTCACGACAATATTCAGACAGTACGGTAAGTGTGTGTGTGTGTGTGTGTGTGTGTGTGTGTGTGCTTTATCAGGTTAGATTTTGCTTAAAAGTTGTGCATTTTGTCTTTGCAGACTTTTTGGAAACAGAATCAGAGACAAACAGCAGTTTACCAGAGTCAAGCAAATTGAAATATGGTGAAGACACTCAACTAAATTTGTCATGTTGTAAATAGTTTAAAACATGATTAGGAAAATCAACCACTAACATGACTTTGTTTAGTGTCATTATTATTGAATTACATTTCTTCATCTTTTAAAGTATTTTTTTCTGTTTGAACCAAACCAAATGGATTAATGTAAACTGTTTAGTTTATTATAGAGCTATGATTAAATACTGTATATTGGTTAATATTTTAGCAAAGATTTCATTAGTGGAGTATGTACAGTAGTGTATATACTGTATAGGACTATGCCAGGATAAACATGGTTATATTTTACTTGTGGTTATGTTTCTATTTTCTGGTATATCTAGTAAAGCCTACATTTCAATGTCTTAGTAACAACATACTGAAAATCATGTAAAGAAGTTTATTTAAATTTTCTTTAGGGGAAAAATAAATAAAGTCAGAAATTTTGTACAAGTGTGTATATGTTTAACATGTTATATAATAAAATGTAAACACACAAAACTTGAATAATTGCTTAATAGATTAATAAGATCTCATAGTGAATAACTGCACATGAGTCACTGTTATAAATGAAGTAAGATCTGTAAAATGCTCAGAAAACATCAGCCTGCTTTTGTTTTTCGTTAAGCGTTTAAGGATAAAACATGTCAACTATTATGAGGGTTTTAATAAGATTTTGAGGTCCTGTCACACATGAAGACATGTTTATTTTGTAAAAGGTTTATTTTGAAGCCAACCAAAGCGGTTTTAATATTTAACTACACTGAAATGAAGAATTGTTGGATTTATGTACACTGTAATTTAATTACAGACACTGGTTTCACATGATTGAAATAAGTTTTCTTTAAATAAATTAACATCTTACCTCTGATCCTTACACTTGCCCATCTTCTAACACATCAACTTTGAGGATAAACATGCTAGAAGCAGGAAAAATGGGCAAATGTGAGGATCTGAGTGACTTTGACATGGGCCAAATTATGGCTAAATGACTGGGTCAGAGCATCTCCAAAACTGCAACTCTTGTGTGGTGTTGCCGGTCTGCAGTGGTCAGTATTTCAAAAAGTGGTCCAAGGAAGGAAAAGCGGTGAACCGGCGACAAGGTAGCCAAGGCTCGTTTTGATGCACATGGGGAGCGAAGGCTGGCCTGGGTGGTCCGATCCAACAGATGAGCTACTGTAGCTGAACTTGCTGAAAAAGTGAATGCTGGTTCTGATACAAAGGTCTAGTGGAGTCCATGCCTTGATGGGTCAGAGTTGTTTTGGTGGCAAAAGGGTCATAATGTTATTATGGCTGATAGGCAGCATAGACTCATCGTTAACACCTTGCCAAACTCAAAGCAAACATTTGTGGTATCACAAATAAAAGTTTTCTGCTCCTTAATGCACACTTTTCCCCAGCAGCAGTTTATATCTGCTCTAAGAAGAGCAGAAATATAAAGTGAATAATATAAATATTTATTTTATTGTAGCCTTATTAACGAGCACATTGAGTAATAATTGTCCGAGAGTTTAATGGCTGTATTTCCACACTATGAGATTTGATGACAAACATGCATAATTGGTAAATAAATTGTTATTCACACTGTGTTCTGTGCAGTAATCTAGAGGAAAAACTATAAAATAAAATAATTTTTTAATAAATATATATTTTAAGTAGGCTCAATAAAAACGAATATGTTTTGGTGCAAATCGCTGCCACCATCTGGATTAACATTTTTACTTACTGTGTCCCATCGGCTCAGCTGGACAATTCAACATGCACGCTTGGGATCTTCATGCGCACTAGAACACCTGCGCCAAACACAGGAAATATGTTATGTAAGTATTCAATTGTTCAAGTGGCCAAGACCGCAAGTGTGTGTATTAGGACGCAGCCGTACACCTGACAGCCGGGACGCTCACTTCCGATCACGTGACGCGCTAGACAAACAGTCTGGTGTTGATGTACGATTTACCTGAGGAACTTCATCGACAGAGAAAACGTTTAAAACGCTTTAGACTTTATAGATATAAACATCAGAGGACGGGAAAACTGCGATATATGTAAGTTAATGAAGTGATGTGCAACAACATTACACGAAACGCAAGTTAAAGTTTAATATTGAGGTAAAAATCGTTATCATATTTGTGTCTTTGTACATTGTAGCCGAACTGTATACTGTGTTTTTAAAATATTTTACATTTGAGTTACATATCCAAGTCTTTGACGCTAAAACAAAATCAATCGAAACAGGTAAAGTTACGTCAGTTACAGTATGAGACTGAGTAAATGCGTATTAAAACGTGACTTTTATTTACATTTTACTACGTTGTTGTGATTTATGTCCGAGATATACAGTAGTGGACATTATGTAAAGAGTTTTCATTTTACTTTTCCTTAAAGTAAGTAAAGTTAAGGAGAAACTAACACACATTTCTACTGTTAATGGTCATCATTACTTGTCTAACGTGTGTTTGCATATTATTTATATAACATTTGGCAAAATACATTGTATTTATGATAATCATAGACATTGATCGATTCTTCCTGAATTTGTGTTCACGCATAAATTGTTGCTTAAATTATCGACTGGTGTATCTTATTCTCCCCTATTTCCTTGTGTATGTGTTGTTATGTACCCCTGGCCTGAAGACTTCAGCATTTGGGTCATTGTTAAGTGTAGATATGGAGGACACACAAGACTCAGAAGAGATCGTGGGAAAGATGGAGTGTGAACAGTAAGAGTGTTTTAGATTATATAACATGATGTTGTTGTTTTTTACAAACCTTTACATCTGTAAAAACAGGTTGTTAGGACTTTCCTGTCTTTGTACATTTTTTCACACATTCGTCAAAGTTATAGCCATGTAAAGTTTCACATATGACAGTGCATTGATACAAAAAATGTGTGCAATGGGTCACATTTTATTGTCTTTTTGCATAGTATTCACTGTTAACCATTGTTTTCGCTTCTTTATTTTTTACAAAGGATCAGACGAGACAAAGCAATATCTGCAGACCCCACCCACACGCCTCCGCAAACTAACCAGTCAAATAATCAACCAAAAGAGTTTAAAGACGGAGTTCCACATAAAGGAAAGAATAAAAGGTAATATTAGCAAACATTTTAATAACACATATTTTCTTTTAAGGGAGGAGCTTTCAAATTAGATGGATTGCAAAATACATTTACTGAATTTAGAATCAGTTCTCTTTTATGGACCTCTTATGTTGAAACTAAAATTAATTTTGGAAATCTATGGCTGTATAAATATGTTCAGTGTTTGCAAGTGATAATTGAACAAGGCAAATACAAGATTAACTTTACATTACATGTTGCTATTTGTCTTATAATATAGCAATATTAAAAGTTCCTCAACGTGTGCTGCTCTCAGTGGAATCAATGAAAGTTTGATGCAAAGAGCTGAGAACATCCTAGAACATCTGAATAAACAGATCAAGAAATGTCAGGATTGTATGACAAGCCCAGATAATCTAAGTGTTGTTATTTGGTTTCCTGCTTTGAAAGATAAATTAGTGGATTTTTCAGAGCTTCTTCAGAAATACAAAGCAGATTTTCAGAAAGGCATCATAGAGATTGCTGAAGATTCTGAAACTAAAGTAGAGGAAGGAGAGAAGAAACTTCGACATCTCATAGAGACTCATGACCGATCACCATTCAGTGCAGATAACATAAACCAGTGGCTGGAGAATAAAGAAACTGAACTGAAGATTTTAAATGACTGTAAAACTGCAGACATCACTGTTGTGAAATCACAGTCAGAGTTACATCAGATCATAAATGACCCACAGATAAACCGAGTGATGTGTTTCACTCTTACCTCACCAGATGATGAAAATTCATTCCTCACTGCTCTGAAGCACCATATTGAATCTGATCACATTATACCGACAGATTCACTTCAGTCCAAACCTGTTAAAATCAATCAGAAAGTGCTCATTGATTTACAATTGTATATTGCTGCTAAAGAGGCAAATGAAGATACAGAACAAACCAGATTCATTGCTGCATCTGTACCAGATGATGAATTTCCTGAATTCACTGTGCAGTTTTATTATGCTGGGATGATTGTGAGCAGAAACATGAAGTTTGGAGTGAAACCAGATCTTGCTCAGATAACTCAAATAAAACACAACAGTGTGTCTGTGAAGTGGAATCATTTACAGAAAAATAAAAGCATTGAGAAATATGTGGTGGAGTACAGAGTTGATGATGAAGGACACAACACTTGGAAACAGATCACTGTTAATGCTCACACTTTTAAAGAAGAGTTTGTTTTATCTGATTTAGAACCAGACACAGGATATCAGCTCAGATATGCAGCTTGTGACAACAACAGTATGAGCAACTTCAGCTGGATTATTCACTTTCAAACATCTTCTGTAACGAGGCCAGGACGACCCTCTGTTACTCAACTGAGCAGAGATACTCTCAGACTAACCTGGTTAAAAGCTGAAGCTGATGAAGATTGTCCAGTTTTGCAGTATATGGTTGAGTATAGAGAAGCAGGACTGGAGGGCTGGTCATCAGTATTAACACAAGGATCTGAGTGTGAATGTACTTTAACTGAACCTCACAGCACCTGCTATAGAGTCAGAGTATCTGCTGTCTATGAGGACATCACCAGCAAACCTAGTGAGGAAACATCTGTACCTGTGGATGTGTGAGATACATGTAAAATAAAAAAAAAACTCATACTAACATTTCACTTTTTTGCTTTAATTACACATGATGCATTTTTTTTATTTTAGTCTGGACTATTGACCTCTCAAAGAGAAAGAGCTCCATCCTCCTAGAAGTGTTGAAACTCCAAACAGAGAAGAAACCAGTAGAGCTGATAGACTGGACAGATGATGAGAGTGAAGTGAGAGGATTTATCCAGTGTCTGCCATACATCTCACAACTGAGGTAATACTTTAATAGGACTTTAAGTATTTAAGGCATGTATAGATCCAGCTCATGAACTGCACACAGTCCACCATGCCTCACTAGTGAAGCCATATTGATAATATAAATTGTGTGCCACTGGACTGATGTGTTTGTAATGCACTTCTGAAGTCACCACTTGTAATTCCCTCTCAAGCACAGGCAGACACAAGTGGTTTCCTTTTACTGGTTTTAATGAAATCTTCTCCAAGTCAAACCGTGAAAACTAATAAAACACATAATCCCATGTTAGCTTAACATACACAACATTGAAATAACACAGATAGACAATAAAATACAGACAGAAAAATTACCTCGTTGGCTGCATACTACGAAAGGAAATTATCTTGATGCCTTCTTATCTTCAACATTTCTTAAACTGTTCACCTTAACTTTAAATCACTTAAAGCGTGACCTTAAACTCATCAGCAATGCATGCCATGCTTGCATGCTTCTGGCTTGTTCTTTGTTTCACTCGCATTTTAGCAGCTTAGCGGAGGTTTCAAAATAAAAGTCTCTTCCGGCTTACCAAATATATATCAACATATATTACAAACTAAAACACAAAAAATAATAAATATAACAGTGACAGTTACACCACTGCTTTGACATGTTAACATCCTGTTTAGACATGCCCTCTCTGGCAGGTAGGGGTGTGACGAGACACTTAATCCACGAGACAGACGAAACACGAGATTGGGTTCACGAGAACGAGACAAGACGATATTTTTACACTTTTTAAGAAACCCTCAATGATAAAATAAATGAATAAGAAACTGAAATCACATTATTTTTAAATGTTTTAACTAATCAAGGACTGGCCCTAACAATTATTTTGCTAACTATGAAGTAATAATGAAGTAATTTGTTATTTTGGGGTAATAAAAATAGACCCAAGTGAGCAGTAGCATTTAAAATTACATAATAACGAAGATGCAATAATAATTGGTTCAAATAGAGTATTAAAACCAAGTTACATTAAACAACTTTTTGTGGCCTATAAATAAAAGCATTATGTATGTATTATAACAAATGGATGCAGGGGGCGATAGAGGACTCGTCTCGCGGACGCTGTCTTCACTTTCACTTTCACTTTAGACGGAGAGAAACTTATTTTTAGTCAAACAATGTTTAAATCCATATTAATATTTAATATATGTCCATTTCTTTAAACTAGAAATGATACAGCCACTTTCATTTTTTGAGCAAGAACATGCAGACATAAATCATTTAAACTCTGTGTGAGGGTTTAATCTGCTGAGACACATCTGACACTGATCAACAGACAAACACAACGCGTCTCAGACTTCACACGAGCTCCCAAACGAACATTATTGGAAACCCAAACAAAAAAGCAAACGCAGTAAAAGACAAACATAATGCTGCATGCACTGTAAAAGGGTCAAACAGAAAGCTGCATCCTTCAGAGGTCGCCTATGCAGGCTGCATACGTTATCAAGGTTTATTTCAGATCATTAACTGAGCATTACATTTGCAAGTCGTGAGCATATTACAACAATTTGCGACTAACTAAATAATTAGTAAACTTTATAATTGTTAATAGTCTCTAATAAGACAATGATGAAGTAAATGCAGTTTAAAAATGCAACCTCTGAAGGATGCAGTCTTTTATTTGAGAAACGGCCAGCACCTCCACAAGAAATCTGAAACATGTTGCACGAGATCTCGTCACACCCCTACTGGCAGGTCATTTAGAGTATCCTGGAGAGGTGACTTCTCTGAACCTCAGTGTCTCCTCCATACTGGGGTACCTCAAGGTTCAGTGCTTGGCCCACTGCTGTTTTCTATATACATGATATCCTTGCGTCCTGTAATTCAGAAAAATAGACTTGCCTACCACTGCTACGCAGATGACACACAACTCCATTTGTCATTCCAGTTTGACGATCCAAAGGTTTCTGCCTGCATCTCATCATCCCTGAGTGACATCTCCAGCTGAACCTTGCAAAGACGCGCTTGCACAAAAATCACTTGCGCAGTGTGATATATTTAACGCAGTTGTGTACTTTATCCTAAAAGTTCCTAAGGTTTTATAAATCAAGAGAAATGTCTCGTCCATTGTCTTCCTTGTAATTGTTGCTCTTTTAGTGACTTAATATCTGTGCTATCCTCAGTTTCTGGTTCATTAACTCATTATGTTTAAGGCCTTTATTTTATTGTTACATTCTAATCATACTAGTTCTCTAACTATGTAATTTAATATTTTCTTATTTTGGTAGGAAATTTAGCTGATCAACAGTATTTTTTAAAATCAAAACCCATTGTTTGCTTTGTAATCAATAACATAATTTTGTTTTCTCTCTGGTTAGATTTATTAAACCACCAAATGAATCATCTGAACTGTGGGATAAAAGACAGAGATTATTTATACTGGATTTATGTCTTCAAGTTGCTGTCTGTCAGAAAGAGACCATAGAGACAACTGTGAAGATGCTGCTGTCATCTGTCAATTATGAGAAATGGGATTTTCTGCTGGATCTGTGTTCACATGTGAAGAACTATGAGAGTCAAACAGGCAGGAGTGTCCTACCAGCATTACAGTCAATTTATCAGTCAACTCCTGAAGTCTGGGCCATAAACCTCTCAGAGAGAAAGCCCTCCATCCTTCTAGAAGTGTTGAAACTCCAAACAGAGAAGAAACCAGTAGAGCTGATAGACTGGACAGATGATGAGAGTGAAGTGAGAGGATTCATTCAGTGTCTGCCATACATCTCACAACTGAGGTGAGAGTTTTATTTCAATTAAATGCAATATATTATCAGTGATTGTTTACCAAAGTATGAACGAACAGGAACACCAAAACTGAATTTTAATACATCACAGGAACAGACTAAAATAAAATCCTGTGTGAGTAATGCTGTGAGTGGAGCTGCTTTTGTAGCACACACAACAGCACTTGACTTTAATTGTAAACTTCAGTTTACTTTCATAATAGTAAGAACACAAACACAGTCAATCTGACTGACATCAACTTATTCGGGTCAGTTAAAAGAATCCTTTTACATAAATAATGCAAGATTATTTGTTACATTAATCTTTGTGCGACATTTACTAAGGGATCTGAAAGATATCAGCTGAACAGTATCAAGAAAAATTTGATATATTTTTTAAATTTAAAGGATTATATTTACAACCACTCTGTACAAATATCCAGTAGAAGTGAAATATGAACTGTTATTGCCTGAGTCCTTGATTATGATTTGGGATTTGGTGTTTTTGGATCTTTAAGTCTCTCCAATAGTCAAAGCCTTTTACATTTGGAATTATTTTAACCACATAGGACATAATGGAAAGTCCCAAATTTGTAGGCCTCTTGCATAAAAATTTTATTCGATAAAATAGACAGACTTCAGGACGTTGAACCAAAGTCCAGTCACTGGCCTACATCAGTCAGCATCTTCCAGTCCCAAGCTCCCTCCAACCACCCAATCTTCACCAGTGAAGTGATCCTTTTCCGCCCCTCTTCCCCTTCTTGGATAAATACCATATCTTTTGTAGGTGTAATGAGAGGCATGGAGTTGTTCTTTTGAGCTCAAGGTGACATGAAGGATCTTCCCCTATCCACAGCTGGAGTTTTTTTTGTGATGGACGAACATCATAAGTAGCTCTTAGGAGAAAACATATCCGTTCTGGCTCTATCTCCCAGAGATTTTTCCAGCTGATATTCCTTTTTTCTATACCCTCCCAGTTGGTCCACTGACCCTTTTGTGCTTGACCAACGGCCTTGGCGTGTCTTGTTGCCTCCTCCTGGTGACGGATTTCTTGAACCACCAGTTGCCGTTCTGATGGTGTTGCCTTATTCTATAAGGGTCTGCCCTAAGATAGGCCCAGACCCCCTCTCCCGTACTGGACATGACCCACAATGTCAGCATGCTGCAGTGCTGATTTGGCTAGTTGTATGGCGCATCACCTGGTATCCATTTTCATCCCACTGACAGATTTGCCCTGACTTCTCATACTAAAGGATTTCAGGATTCTGAAAGTGTCATCATTTGACTCTTCTACCAAACATGAGAGGGGTAACTCAAGAATTCCATGTCCGGTCAAGCTGTTACTACTTAGACATTGTGGTACCCCTAGCCATTTTTTCACCTAGAAGCTGATTTTCCTTTCTAACTTCTCAATTTTTGTAAGGGGCCTATTTGCCATTGTAAGAGGCCACATCAACCGGGGTAATAGGCCAAATTGTAGGCACCAGAGTATTAATTTACCTGGGAGCATGGATTGGTTGATGGTCTCTAGACTCTTCTTCACATCCTGAATCAATTGATGGACCTGATCACAATTTTTAAGGCTTTTGTCGTAATATTTTCCCAGACTTTTGTTCGGCTTTTCTAGAATAGTTGGAATTGGTTCATCATTAATATAGAACCTTTGGTCAACCAGTTTTCCTGCGATGATTGAAATACTTCTTAATTTTGATTAATTAATATTCATTCTGGCCCAGGTGATGTTATCTTGAAGCTTGTTAAAGGAAAAGTATGTAAGAAATTTATATCAATTAATCATAAAATGGCCCTGATATGTCACTAGACATTAAGAAATTATTTTCATTTTAAATACTTGTATTACTGACAACAGTGGTCCGGCCAGGATATTGTAATTTAAAAAGTGGAGTTGCAGCCCTCAACTGATGTTTATGTTGACCTTTTGTGTATTGGCCACCAGTTGTGTGATTGCAGTACCAGTTTTAGCCACAAGTTTTGTGATTGCAATACCAGTTTTGGCCACAATCCTACATACTGTTTGTGAAGTAGTGAGATCCTTCACGTCCTTCACCGCTGCAAGCGACAGCACTGGCACACATACGCACACACACACATCCACACACACACACACACATACCCTTACTTACCCGTAGATGCCGCTCTTGGAGTTGCGGGTGCACACGCATTCCCAGTAGTGTTCAGTTTTCATCCAACATTCATACTTCCCCTCTGTTGTTTATACTGGATAAATCACACATACCCTTCGTCTATTTGTCTTGTTTTATAGTGAATTATTGTATTGTTTGTTGGTGTAATCGGGTTGCTGGCAGCTAGACGGGCGAACTCGAGCCATGGGAAGGCGATCGCTTATGACGTCATCAGTCAGCGCCGCGACGGCGCAGTGAGCCAGAACCCGGTGAAACCATTTGTGTTTTTGTGTAGGGGTGCCCAGAAATTGAGATTTGGAAGAGAGAACAATAATTATGTTATTATTGTTTTGATCATTATTTTTGATCAGGGGTTTGTTTTGTTGTTATGTTATTATTATGTTGGTATTATGTTATTATTAAGTGATCTAAAAGTGGAAGATGAAGGAAATGTAATACCTACCTGGGCTATAATGAGGTAGCCCGAAAAAGGGGCGGAGTCTGGCCTTTATAAGCTGCAGCCAGACTCCAGTACAGGGCTTGTTTACCAAGTCGAGCGAGCGTGCTACTGCGGTGCCGTGAGCAAAACCTACCTGTATATAGTGGATACTGAGAGTGACTGTAAATATATTTGTACAGTGATTAGCGTTTTTACCTAAGTTTATTTTGTTTATTATTTTTGTCATCATTGTTTTGGTACTTTGGGTTATTCTTTTTGGGTCACTGTATATATATATCTCACTGCTGGAATACTTTGGTGCATGTATAAATAAACACCACCTTACTCTGAAGAGTACTTACGGGTTGAGCCATCATTTACCATCATTTTTTTAATCATTACACGTCCGATATATCACACTGTTCCTTTAAGTATACACCTGGTACAAGGTGCCGTTGTAGTCAGTAGTGTTAAGTCATCCATGTAGGCCCTGATTGGTGTTAACCGGGTGCCAAATTTTAGCCGCTCACCCCCAACTACCCATTTTGAAGTTATAATGATAATTCCCATTGCCATGATGAATGTAAGTGGAGAGATTATATAGCCAGCCATTATACCTACAGGGAGTGCAGAATTATTAGGCAAGTTGTATTTTTGAGGATTAATTTTATTATTGAACAACAACCATGTTCTCAATGAACCCCAAAAAAACTCATTAATATCAAAGCTGAATATTTTTGGAAGTAGTTTTTAGTTTTAGCTATTTTAGGGGGATATCTGTGTGTGCAGGTGACTATTACTGTGCGTAATTATTAGGCAACTTAACAAAAAACATTTATATATATACCCATTTCAATTATTTATTTTTAGCAGTGAAACCAATATAACATCTCAACATTCACAAATATACATTTCTGACATTCAAAAACCAAACAAAAACAAATCAGTGACCAATATAGCCACCTTTCTTTGCAAGGACACTCAAAAGCCTGCCATCCATGGATTCTGTCAGTGTTTTGATCTGTTCACCATAGGGATGTAACGATTCAATCACGATTCAATCGCGGTCCTCATTAAAAATGCCTGTCTGAAATCGATTCTGAATCGCAAGGCTGCGATTCTTTGTTTTATGCACAGCTTGTGCCTGTATTACGTAGGCCTGGCAAACTCGATTCCTTTTAAGGATCCGGGTTATTGTGAGTCACTCACTAAAGTGATCCGGGTTGTGTGAGTCACTTGAGTCACTCGAGTCAGTATTGCTAAAGGAAACTCAGTACAGACCCACTTGTAACCGGCTGATCCGCGCGACTCGAGATTCTCAGAGCCGGAAACATTGCAGACCATAAGAATCATGAAACACTGCAGAAAACTGCTGTCATAGTAAAGCTGGCAACATGGCAGACTAAAAAATACCACATCTGAAGTATATATATTTCTTATTTTTATTTATCAGTTAAATCAGTTAAGTATTGCATACATTTTGATTCTGGTTTACCCTTTAATCCAGAAATACAATCTATAGAATTTTTTAAGTCAAGTTTAAAAACATTGAAAAGGGGTTTATTTTTCATAAACTTCGATACCACATCTGAAATAGTGAGTCTTCCTACTACGTTATGGGTCAGAGCCGGAGAGTCTCGAGTCTGCAATGTTTCCGGCAGATCTGCGAATCTGCAGTGTTTCCAGCTCTGACTCGAGAAACAGTTCGCGCGGATCAGCCGGTTGCGGATCAGCCGGTTGCGGATCAGCCGGTTACGAGTTGAGAGATTCTCGAGTCAGAGCCGGAAACATTGCAGATTCGCATGTCTCTTGAGTCCGCAATGTTTCCGGCTCTAAGTGAGAATCTCGGGTCGATTCGCGGCTCGCGCGAATCCGCAGGTCTCTCGAGTTTGCAATGTTTCCGGCTCTGAGTGAGAATCTCGGGTCAATTCGCGGCTCGCGCGGATCCGCAGGTCTCTCGAGTTTGCAATGTTTCCGGCTCTGAGTGAGAATCTCGGGTCAGTTCTCACGCAGATCAGACGGTTACGAGTGGATCTGTAGAGCGAGCGAAGTCTCATTAATAATGTTGAAGGAGGTTTGTGTGTGTGGTGGCGCTGTTTATGGCTTTACATTGAATTGTAGTAGGACTCAACTGATCCGGGTTAATGATACTAGAGACTCGCGACTCATGAGTTAATTTAAAGATCCGGGTGAAAGATCCGAGTGAGTCACGACTCAAACAGGTCTAGTATTACGGCATTTGGTCAGTAGGAAGTCCTTATCAATCTAAAATCATTATGAGTCGGAGTCGTTTATAACGTGCATTTAAAAAAGCAACACTCGTTAAACAAAATCATTCAAAATATTCTTTATTATCATGAAAATACCGGAAACAATTTGAAGAACAGCGTATAAATATTCATGTGTAGACATTTCCTGGAATAGCGTTTGTAACGCTACTTCTTGTGTGGCACAAAGGTAGTTTCTGCACGGGAGCGCCCTCTGGCGTTCGGATGTGCCGGGATTTCACCGTAATTCATTCAAATTAATTCATTGAGAAAACGCGCATTTGCACGATGAATCGTTACACCCCTAGTTCACCATCAACATTGCGTGCAGCAGCAACCACAGCCTCCCAGACACTGTTCAGAGAGGTGTACTGCTTTCCCTCCTTGTAAATCTCACATTTGATGATGGACCACAGGTTCTCAATGGGGTTCAGATCAGGTGAACAAGGAGGCCATATCATTAGATTTTCTTCTTTTATACCCTTTCTTGCCAGCCATGCTGTGGAGTACTTGGACGCGTGTGATGGAGCATTGTCCTGCATGAAAATCATGTTTTTCTTGAAGGATGCAGACTTCTTCCTGTACCACTGCTTGAAGAAGGTGTCTTCCCGAAACTGGCAGTAGGACTGGGAGTTGAGCTTGACTCCATCCTCAACCCGAAAAGGCCCCACAAGCTCATCTTTGATGATACCAGCCCAAACCATTACTCCACCTCCACCTTGCTGGCGTCTGAGTCGGACTGGAGCTCTCTGCCCATTACCAATCCAGCCACGGGCTCATCATCCATCTGGCCCATCAAGACTCACTCTCATTTCATCAGTCCCTAAAACCTTAGAAAAATCAGTCTTGAGATATTTCTTGGCCCAGTCTTGACGTTTCAGCTTGTGTGTCTTGTTCAGTGGTGGTCGACTTTCTGTCTTTCTTACCTTGGCCATGTCTCTGAGTATTGCACACCTTGTGCTTTTGGGCACTCCAGTAATGTTGCAGCTCTGAAATATGGCCAAACTGGTGGCAAGTGTCATCTTGGCAGCTGCACGCTTGACTTTTCTCAGTTCACGGGCAGTTATTTTGCGCCTTGGTTTTTCCACGCGCTTCTTGCGACCCTGTTGACTATTTTGAATGAAACGCTTGATTGTTCGATGATCACGCTTGAGAAGCTTTGCAATTTTAAGACTGCTGCATCCCTCTGCAAGATATCTCACTATTTTTGACTTTTCTGAGCCTATCAAGTACTTCTTTTGACCCATTTTGCCAAATGAAAGGAAGTTGCCTAATAATTATGCACACCTGATATAGGGTGTTTATGTCATTAGACCACATTACAGAGATGCACATCACCTAATATGCTTAATTGGTAGTAGGCTTTCCAGCCTATACAGCTTGGAGTAAGACAACATGCATAAAGAGGATGATGTGGTCAAAATACGCATTTGCCTAATAATTCTGCACTCCCTGTATTTCCAACCGCTGGCATGTGGTGGTGATGTCTGATGTACTGAATAGGCTACTGTGCAAAATAGGCTTTGACTAAGTTTATAATAGACTCTGGTATTCTAGAGAACTCAAAGGCAGCCCACAGGACACTATGAGGTACTGAACCAAATGCGTTAGGCAGGTCAAGGAAGATGACATGGAGATACCTCTTGTCTTTCTTGGCTGACTGAATCTGAGGCCAAATCATGCTGGTATGCTAAAGGCAGTCTGAGATCCCTGATATTCCCGCTTTCTGGGTTGTTGTGTCCACAAGCCCATTTTTCACAAGATAAATGTTCAATCTCTGAGATATAACACTGAAGAACATTTTCCCTTCAACATTAAGTAGGCTAATAGGCCGGAACTGACTAATGGTCGATGACTTCTCCTCCTTTGATATCAGTACACCCTCAGCCCTGCACCAGGCCTTAGGTATCGCTTGTTTTTCCCAAACCACTCTGATTACTTTCCATAAAAAGTGGAGGACCTTATGTGTGTTCTTATACGGCATGTAAAGGACCCTGTTAGGGCCTGGGGCTGATGAAGATCTTGCTTTCTTAACTGTATACTCCACCTCCTTCCATTTTGTGCTCCATCCATCAAGTGCTCTGGCTGTTTGATAGGTGGCATCTTGGCTTAGATCAGTGTCTGTTCATGCCTTCTTGTGTCAGAATATGTTTTACCCAAGTAATTTTCAAGGTTTTGCTTTGATGTCTTCACAAATAGGGATTTTACAAACTTAAATGGATCTTTTAAGAAATGAGTCCTTTACGTTCTTTACTTTTCCTTACCATTCTTAAATGTTCTGCATGCCTTAGGGAAGTCAGTCAAATTTTGATACTCTTCTGCAGTATGTTAATTCCCTCCTTCTCTGTATCTGAGGATTTCCTCCATTGCCTCCATGATTTGCCTCCATTGAATCTAATTGATTTAAATGATGAGTCTTTAGCAGCATTTCATGTTATCCTGCACTGGACATTTAAAGTAAATATAATTTGTGTTTTCTCCACAGATTTATTGTTTTCTCTAAGAAGAAAGAATCTCTTAATTTTCTGGTGAATCTGTTCACTGCAGCATCAGAGTTTGACACAAATACAGGAGAAAAATACACTAAACTATTAACATCTGTGTGCTGCTACACAACTTTTCCTTATGATGTAGGCGATTATAATGATGATTTGGAGTATCAGATTGAACGAAGTAACTTTCTGCTGGATCTGTGCTCACATGTGAAAGACTATGAGAGTCAAACAGGCAAGAGTGTCCTACCAGCATTACAACCAATTTATCAGTCATCTCCTGCAGTCTGGTACGTAAACCTCTCAGAGAGAAAGACCTCCATCCTCCTAGAAGTGCTGAAACTCCAAACAGAGAAGAAACCAGTAGAGCTGATAGACTTGACAGATGATGAAAGTGAAGTGAGAGGATTCATTCAGTGTCTGCCATACATCTCACAACTGAGGTGAGAGTTTTAAGAGTATAAAATTGATTTCTGGGTTTGGTGATTGTTTGTCCTGTAGAGAGTTTGTCTATGTGTTCATGTTTTTCTAATGTAGTGGCTTCATCCAGCACACAGTGCAATACACACGACACAACAACACTTTCATGATAGTCAGAACACAAACACAGTGTAGAAATTGTCTGACATCAACTGAATCTGTCTGTGACAAATAAATTCATGAATTGAAGAAACAAATCAATTGACTAAATTATGTTACATTTAGTAATAAATCCAAAAACCGCAGCTGTCCACTAAAAAAGAAAACAGTGCCTGAAAATAGTCACCAGCAATTGAAAGTTATCAAAGGGAATATTTTCAGGCACTGCATAATATATTTGTGTCTGCTGCAGTCATGTTACTGCAGCAAATTCCTTGATTATTACGGCCGAATGGGAGTATAGTTCCTAGCCATATCTGCCTAGAAAATCCCAACTTGAATTTTCGGTTGGTCTTAGTACACGATGTAACTACAGAAGAGTCAAGTTTTAAATAGGAAAAATATCGAAACTTTTTGGGTATTTTTGAGCGCAATGCTAATGGGCTAATCAGATTAAATGGATTATGCTAAACTATGCTAAAAGTGGTACCGCCAGACTGGCTGATTTGCTGAATGGACTCCAAAACAAAATTGGAAAAATCAAATGTTTAACTCTAGGGGAGCTAGAAAATGAACATATTTTCAAAAAAATTGGAGTGTCTCTTTTATTTTAGATTTTATACAACACACGAAGTCTTAACATTAAACATTAAAGTGATAATTCTGTGTTTCTCTGCAGATTTACTTACTATGTTTTCTTTGAGAAGAGAGAAAATACTGTTCAATTCCTGATGAATCTGTTCCCTGCAGCATCAGAGCTTGACACAAATACAGGAAAAAATTACACTGAACTATTAACATCTGTGTGCAACTACACAACTTTTCCTTATGATGTAGAATATAATGATGATTTTGAGGATTGGATTGAACGATATGATATTCTGCTGGATCTGTACTCACATCTGAAGGACTATGAGAGTGAAACAGGCAGGAGTGTCCTACCAGCATTACAGTCAATGTATCGGTCACCTGCAGTCTGGACCATAAACCTCTCAGAGAGAAAGACCTCCATCCTCCTAGAAGTGCTGAAACTCCAAACAGAAAAGAAACCAGTAAAGCTAGTAGACTGGACAGATGATGAGAGTGAAGTGAGAGGATTCATTCAGTGTCTGCCATACATCTCAAAACTGAGGTGAGAGCTGTACAGGAAAATCATTCTACATTATATTTGGTTAATTTTTATTGTTGTCAATTAAATCCCACTGCTATTTGTATTTATGCTGAAATGCAACAAAATTTTTGACATCATAACACTGTATTTAGACTGTACGTATGTATACATTCACCAGCCACTTTATTTCGGTACATTCATTTTTCTGCTCTATTAATTCTTTAAGGCAAAGATTTAGAAGATTTTGCTCCCAAATATATTTTAAGGTCGCACAGATTAAATTTCGGTCACATATGTGACCAAAATAGTTGCAATTACGAGCCCTGAATTGTTTGTTCATGTTAGTTAACAGTGCATTAACTACGGTTAACAAGATTTTAATAAAGTATTAGTAATTGTTGAAATTAACATTAACAAAGATTAATAAATGCCGTATAAGTGCAGTTCATTATTAGTTCATGTTAACTAATGTAATTAACTAATCTTAACTAATGAACCTTATTGTAAAGTGTTACCAAAAATCACCCCACTGCTTTTGTAATTTCTGAATAATTTTTGAGAAAAATAGTAGTATCATAAGCCAATTGACACTATTTAAATATCTTCACAATTCTGATATAGCCTACTCTTAATTCACTTCCTTCGCGATTAAAAAAAAAGAAAACAGCGCACACATCACTACGGCAAGCAGCAGGTGTCCGACTTGAAGGGTATGTCTTCTCGGACCTTTCCTCCCTCGACTGCAAGCGGCAAACCTCGCCGATTGGTCGGCCCAGCACCGCATGAACTTGAATACATCTATAGGGACATCAATGCTCACTGGTTATTGCATTGCGGGAATTTCTGGGAAAAATTGAGAGAGCCCTTAAAATGGCCAACTCCCTGATCAGTGCCCAGACTACTGAACAAGAGAGCTGACTTAGATGCAGCTCATGTCTAGATGCCAAAATGCATTGAGTTCCTGCCCTGTGATTGGCTGATTAGCTATTTGTGTTTACAGGTGTACCTAATAAAATGGTTGGTGAGTGTATGCTCTTAAAACCATTGTAACAATTGCACTCTTAAGAGACATTCTGCGGTCTGAACTTCATCACTTGATATTAGGCAGAAGTCATGTTTTTCAAAGTTTTGATATTATCCAGCACTAAACAATAAAGTCAAAATTACATTTGTGTCTTTACAGATTTGATCCATTTTCCTGTCAGCGTGAGCCTGAAAAGTATTTCCAGTTCCTTGTGAATCTGTTCACAGCAGCATCAGATTGTGAAACAGATACAGAAATAAATTACACCGAACTATTCATATCTGTGTGCAGCTACACAACTTTTCCCTCTAATGAGCGATACCTTCATGGTTATCGGTTTCATTCACTTCAATCTGTTTTTCTGCTGGATCTGTGTTCACATGTGAAGGACTATGAGAGCCAAACAGGCAGGAGTTTCCTACCAGCATTACAGTCAATTTATCAGTCACCTGCAGTCTGGATCATAAACCTCTCAGAGAGAAAGACCTCCATCCTCCTAGAAGTGCTGAAACTCCAAACAGAGAAGAAACCAGTAGAGCTGATAGACTGCACAGATGATGAGAGTGAAGTGAGAGGATTCATTCAGTGTCTGCCATACATCTCACAACTGAGGTAAGGAAAATCCCACGCTACATTGTACTTAGTTTATTTGATTGTTATGAATGCCACTGCTATTATTAAAGCTTGTGTAACTTTGTATTTATGTGGGAATGCAAACACTCAAACTAAATTTTAACGTCATAGGTACAGTCTAAATACAGTGTTATGTATACATTCACCAGCCACTTTATTTGGGCACATTCATGTTTCTGCTGCATTATTTTTTTAAGGCAAAGATTGAGGAAAACAATGAAATATCATTCCTCGTCTGCAAAGTGCATGACGTGAAAGCGTCAGTAGGCTACCACAGATTCAACAGGGAGTGTACATGAGGATTAGTACAGATCAACCTAAAGGTAACAGTGTAGAGTTTTCATTATAGAACTCGTTTAAGAGATTGATAGTTAAAGCTGCAGTCGGCAACTCTGGAGGATTGAGATGATTTCGAGGGTTTACAATTTTCATGCCCCTCACACACTACCACCGAGCAACCTCCCATCGAGCTCGTCCTCGTCAGTGCGTGTGCAAGCATACTTAATTCTTACATAACATTTAGAAATACAATCATTGGTTGATAAAGCACAATTACCTGTCGAGAAGAAATGTGGCAAGCTCTGCATCCATCTACAGCTTTAATTAGAAAATGGCCATTAATCAACTTGGCACTGACAAGCCAGATATAAAATTTGTGCTACAGGTGTGTGTGTGTGTGTGTGTGTGTGTGTGTGTGTGTGTGTGTGTGTGTGTGTGTGTGTGTGTGTGTGTGTGTGTGTAAGTACTTCGCTAAAAAGGTCAATAAACAAATCTATTAATCAACCCACATTCAGGCTGAATTACGCAAGGACACAAGGCCTCTGCCCAAAGTGTTTTGCATGTGTTGTCATTTAAATGTAAATTTACAGCAGTAAATCATAGGTTAGTCATACAGCTTATTATATCACACATAATCTGCCCCACTAAATGTATTGCTGACTGGAGTAATACTCCTGACTATAAACTATAAATAATACTACTGAAAATAATAACAACTCTATAAACATTAAGAAAATGTCTGAACTTACCTTTACATGTCTATTAGTCTGAGATGGAGCTTCTGGTTAAAGATGGTGATAGTCTCATACTAACAAAGTTCAATATTTTTTATCATAATCTGTGACTTCACGCAAAGAAGAGCAGAAATACATTTCTCAGATAAGCATTTATCATCGATGAGCGTATATGTTTTTATCCAATATGTTGTGGAAAACAACAGTCTTTCAAAAGTCTTTATCAAAGAAATAAATGCTAATTTCGTTTTGTTAACGTTTAAAAAGATGTCCTCAGTAATCCAAAATATCCATGAGTAATGCAATAGTCTCTATCTCTAATAGTGTTTGAACTAGGTAAACATGGAAAGGCTCCATGATTTGCATCCCTATTTTTAAATTCAGTTCAATTGCTCGTATGTGGAATTAACAATCGCTGACATCATATTTAACGTCTCACATTGACAAGTGTGTGCACCTATAGCAGGGTTCCCCAAATTTTGAGCACTACAGAGTTTAGGTCCAACCCTAATCAAACTTACCCACCTGTGATTTTCTAGTGATCATTAAGACCTTGATTAGCTTGCTCAGGTGTTTGATCGGGGTTGGAGCTAAAATCTGCAGTGCTCCGGCCCTCCAGGGTAAGATTTGAGGAACCCTGCCCTATAGGGTAAAAGAAAACCATGAATCTGCCTTAACATGCAAACTTGCACTTACTTAGTTGCACACAAGTTAGAGTGTAATAAGACGTTTATTCGTAGTACTATTATTTATTTATTTCTGTTTTTGTAAAATTATTTACACATTTGGAAAATTGTCTTCTGACTGGGTGGGCCACGTAGCTTCGCCACTGGTGCACTGGAAGGATTTTGCAATTGAGACGGCCCTTAAAATGGCCGACTCCCTGATCAGTGCCCAGACTACTGACCAAGGGAGTCGACTGAGTTCAGCCCATTTCTAGACGCCTAAATGCATTAAGTTGCTGCCCTGTGATTGGCTGATTAGCAATCTCATCACTTGATTTTAGGTGGAAGTCATGTTTTAAGTTTTTTCATATTATCCAGTAGTAAACTTATTTACATTTGTGTCTTTACAGATTTGATCCAGATTTTTGTAAGGAAAAGATTAAAAAGTGTTTCCAGTTCCTTGTGAATCTGTTCACAACAGCATCAGATTGTGAAACAGATACAGAATTAAATTACACTGAACTATTAACATCTGTGTGCAGCTACATATTTTTCCCCTGTGAGGACAGAAACCTTAATCTTTATCAGTTTAACCCTGTTCAATCTGGTTTTCTGATGGATCTGTGTTCACATGTGAAGGACTATGAGAGTCAAACAGGCAGGAGTCTCCTACCAGCATTACAGTCAATTTATCAGTCATCTCTTGCAGTCTGGTACATAAACCTTTCAGAGAGAAAGACCTCCATCCTCCTAGAAGTGCTGAAACTCCAAACAGAGAAGAAACCAGTAGAGCTGATAGACTGCACAGATGATGAGAGTGAAGTGAGAGGATTCATTCAGTGTCTGCCATACATCTCACAACTAAGGTAAGAGCTGTACAGGAAAGTAACACCCTGCATTGTATTTAGTTTATTTCATTATTGTCATTTACCAACCACTTTATTTTGGTAGATTGCATTAATTTTTAGAGGCAAATATTTAGCAAGGTGCTGAAAATATTCTCCAGAGATTATGGTTGGTATTGGAATGATAACAGCACACACATAATGAGATGAGTTTGTTATGAAAGTTATCCTGTTGGATGTACCGTAGCAATTGTATCAAAATGTAGTTAAGCTGTGATGTTTAAACGATGCTCAATTGGTGACCAAAGTGTGCCATGATAACATCCCCACATCATTACATCTTCACCAGTTTGAACTGTTGATACATAGTAGGACTGATCCATGCATTCATGTGGTTTACATCACATTTTGACCAAACTATATGTATGCTGCTGCTGAAATAGAAACTCACGAGACCATGCAACATTTTCACTGATATTTTCTTTTTTATGACCATTCTTTTTAAACCCTAGAGATGTTTGTGCATAAAAATCTCAATAGATCAGCAGTTTTTGAAATACTCAGACCAGCCAGTCTGGCAACAACAACCATGCTACTGTACGTTTAAACTACTTAAGTCCTCTCTCATCCCCCTTCTGATGCTCGGTTTGAACTCCAGCAAGTCGTCCTTTTACATGGGTGTCTCTCAATCCGTTCCCTAGCTCCAGAAGTTGTGAATCAGTATATAGTGTACACAGGTTTGGGCACTTGTAAGAAAGGACTCCGGTTCACTTCACATTGGGACACTGCTCACATGTTCTTGTGACGTGACTGCTTAAGCGCGTTGTGATAATTCACAGCTGTTATTCATCAACAACCGGCAAAACCAACATCTCTCTGACTTAATTTTAAAACATGTGTTTAAGTATGAAAAACGCTTTCATTATTCTCTTATATATCTGTGCATTAATTGGATGAATATTACATTTAAATATTAAGTAGATTGTGGTCCCTTCCTGTCTAACAATGTGTGTTTATATTAAAACTCAAACAAATGTTTGTCTTTTCAAAAGTTCTGTCGCGTTTTATGAAGTTTATTAAGTTGGCTTGCAAAAGTTTAAAAAAGTCATGTGATTTCCGGTAAGAAAATAGGGACCATCAATGCTCACTGGTCTTTGCATTGCATTGGAAATTTTAGGGAACAATTGTTTCAGTACACTGAAGGATTTTGCGATTGAGCTGACTTCCTGATCAGTGCCCAAACTACTGAACAAGGGAGCTGACTGAGATGCAGCCCATGTCTAGATGCCTGCATGCATTGAGTTCCTGCCCTGTGATTGGTTGATTAGCTATTTGTTTTTACAAGCAATTGAACAGGCTTACCTAATAAAATGGTTGGTGATTTTATATTATGCTCTTAAAACCATTGTAACGTTTGCACTCTTAAGAGACATTCTGCTGTCTGAACTTCATCACTTGATATTGGGTGGAAGTCATGTTTTTCAAAGTTTTGATATTATCCAGCACTAAACAATAAAGCCATATTTACATTTGTGTCTTTACAGATTTGATCCATTGTCCTGTCAGCGTGAGCCTGAAAAGTGTTTCCAGTTCCTTGTGAATCTGTTCACTGCAGCATCAGATTGTGAAACAGATACAGAAATAAATTACACTGAACTATTAACATCTGTGTGCAGCTACACAACTTTCCCCTGTGAGGACAGAAACCTTTGTGGTTTTCAGTTTAACATTGTTCAATCTGGTTTCTTGCTGGATCTGTGTTCACATGTGAAGGACTATGAGAGTCAAACAGGCAGGAGTGTCCTACCAGCATTACAGTCAATTTATCAGTCATCTCCTGCAGTCTGGATCATAAACCTCTCAGAGAGAAAGACCTCCATCCTCCTAGAAGTGCTGAAACTCCAAACAGAGAAGAAACCAGTAGAGCTGATAGACTGGACAGATGATGAGAGTGAAGTGAGAGGATTCATTCAGTGTCTGCCATACATCTCAAAACTGAGGTGAGATTAAAGCTATTTGCCCTGAAACAAACTCATTTGTTTGACTTTCTCTGAGTGGCATCCCTATTGCCGTTTGTTGTCATTGTTTTTACCAACTTAACATATTTGTGTTTGTTGAATTGTAAAATATTTGAGCAGTGTGATGTAATTTCCCACCAAATATAGCTGTAAAACATGATTATTTAAAGTGTTTGTAGTAACCTAAAGCAGTCAGTTAGCTGTTGGAATGATTAAACAGTTAAATGTTAAAGGCAGGGTAGGCAGGAATTATCTAAAAAACTTTTTTACAAATTTGTTTAAACTGTCTTAAAATGTAAGTACTCTGAAAAAGAGAGTATAAAACTCGAGTGTCTGTAGACCTCTCACGACTGTTTTAAACACAGTTAATTATTTCCATTCGGGACGAAACAAATGATTAGCTTGCGCGAATATCACTCTCTCTCGCAACCATGGCACCACCCGTTGCTATGGGATCTGCCCAGACATGCGCACACCCAATTGATTTGAACGTGCACGAGGCACTCTAGGAAGAGCAAAATGGCAGAGAAAGTGCATTCAGAACTCACAGTACCTGCATATTCAGTCAGCGAAGGCAAACAAGGCAAAAAAAGGAATAAATGAAGCAATCAATCGAGAGTAAATATCACGTGGCTTTTCCTCGAGTCGATGATGCGGTAGCGCTATTGTCTGCGTAGTGTAGTCCTCATCAGAGTCAACAATGCTTTCATCACGGAAACTCTTCCATGCAAAACACTGGCTTAATAGTGAGAGAAAAGTTTTTGTAGATAATTCCTGCCTATCCTGCCTTTAAGTTGAGGTAAAAATAAGGTACAACCATGCAGTGTTTTGCAGCTTGCCATCAAAACACAAAGTCAAGAACAAAGACTATACTCATTCTCAAGTGTTTAAAGATGTTTTACAGCCCCTGCTGTTTCCCTTGCTGTAATATCAGAAGTTATTAATGTCAAATTAAACAGATAACCATGGTTAAAACAAATATAATTTTTTTTAATCAATTTTTTATGTCAAAGTCACTTGCGCTTTGCGCTTCGCATTTGCGTTTCAGATCGTTAAAATAGGGCCCCTTGTATTGTATCTCACAGTGTCATGCCTGCAGCTGAATGAGTGCTCGCTTACTGTTGTCATCATTATATAATAATTGGTGTTCAGTCAACTCCCAACTTGTGTGCATGCTTTATGATAGAAAAGAGAGAGATGTACCTGTATGTGTGACAAAACTAGACTGCTGTCATTATAATCAACACAGGTGTCTTTAGTAAAAGCAGTTGTTTCCCTCAGTATACAGCAGTAACAAACCGTGACTCTTGAACCTAGGCCCTCTTGAAACAACCCCCCACCTCACAATAACTATCAAGTTATTGTACACACAATAACAGCTGATAACGATAGTATTATGTTATGTAGATGATCTGTGTTGCTATACATTTTAATGACAAACACATTGACCCACAATCTGACTGCAAATGTTGGATGCTCTCTCTGAAGGTTAAAGGTGTGCTCGTCGCACAGAATCATCATGTATTGACTTCCTTCATACTAGTTTTCTAACAATGTCATTTAATATTTTCTTATTTTGGTAGAAAATTTCAGCTGATTAACAGTAAATATAAAATTAAAACCTGTTGTTTGCTTTGTAATCAAAAACAGAATCGTGTTTTCTCTCCGTTTAGATTTATTAAACCACCAAATGAATCATCTGAACTGTGGGAAAAAAGAAAGAGATTATTTATACTGGATTTATGTCTTCAAACTGCTGTCTGTCAGAAAGAGACCATAGAGACAACTGTGAAGATGCTGCTGTCATCTGTGAATTATGAGCAATGTGATTTTCTGCTGGATCTGTACTCACATGTGAAGAACTATGAGAGTCAAACAAACTGGAGTCTCATTCCAGCATTACAGTCAATTTATCAGTCACCTGAAGTCTGGACCATAAACCTCTCAAAGAGAAAGACCTCCATCCTCCTAGAAGTGCTGAAACTCCAAACAGAGAAGAAACCAGTAAAGCTGATAGACTGGACGGATGATGAGAGTGAAGTGAGAGGATTCATACAGTGTCTGCCATACATCTCACAACTGAGGTAAGGGCTGTACAGGAAAATAACACACTGCATTGTATTTAGTTTAGTGAGTTTTAAGAGTATAATATTGATGTCTGGGTTTGGTGATTTGTTTGTCCTGTAGAGCGTTTGTCTGTTGTTTTTATGTGTTTCTAATGTAGTGGCTTCATCAGCACACAGTGATGTAGCACACAGGACACAACAACACTTTCATGATAGTCAAAACACAAACACAGTGTAGAAATGTCTCGGTTACGGATGTAACCCTCGTTCCCTGAAGGAAGGGAATGGAGACGTCACATTGAGGGACCAATCTGCTTCGTTTACTACTAAAATGCCAATGAACTTGGCATTGAGGTATTTGCATAATGCCGGCGCCGCCCCACCAGGTGCGTATATAAGCCGCAGGTGCAAATAGGGAAATTAGCTTCATTTCGCTGAGAAAACCGGAAGAGAGACCGGCCGTGAACAGCAGGGAGCAGCCCCGTGGCGACGGGATGTGACGTCTCCGTTCCCTTCCTTCAGGGAACGAGGGTTACATCCGTAACCGAGACGGTCCCTTTCAGTCGGTCACTACGACGTCACGTGTAAGCAAAGCAGTGCTTTGCTGAGGGAAACGTGGGCTAGTAGGATTAACCCCACGGAAAATACTCACAAAGGAACCCGGTGGGACCCAATGTGGATGCCCGAGCCAAACACATAGGTTCGCGAGGATGCAGCTAGTGAGAGGCTGACAGTGGATGCTCCGCAACATCAGGCTGCCAGGGCAGTGGAGGAGAGTCAATCAACCATTACGCATTTTGACTGGATGGCCTTCCATACAGACAGTTATTGTGTAGCGTCAGTCGGAGGCTGCAAGCCGACATGCGAGTCTGTTCTCTGTGCTTCCCCTGATGAGGAAAGAACACAAGAGGAGACAGGCTCGATACGAACACTGTAAAATCTAATGAACGTATTAGGTGTTGCCCAACCAGCAGCTCTGCAGATGTCTGTTAGCGAGGAACCACGAGCGAGAGCCCAAGATGAGGCAACACTCCTAGTGGAGTGCGCTCTCAAATTAAATGGACAAGGAATGCCCTGCAGATTATAAGCCAGGGCGATAGTATCAACTATCCAATGAGACATCCTCTGCTTAGTGGCAGCTTTCCCTGTCTGCTGACCACCGTAACAGACAAAGAGATGGTCTGAGGTCCTGAGGCTTTGTGTGCAATCCACATAGAGGCGCAGCGCGTGTACGGGACATAATAAAGCCATGGTTGGGTCTGCCTTCTCTGGGGGTAGCACTTGCAAGCTCACCACCTGATCTCTGAAGGAAGTGGTGGGACTTTGGCCACATAGCCTGGTCTGGGTCTGAGTGTTATGCTCGAGACAGCAGGACCAAACTGAAGGCACGATTCGTCGATGGAGAATGCATGGAGATCACCTACCCTCTTAACGGAGGCCAATGCGAGCAAGGTCAGAGTTTTTATTGATAAAAACTTCAGACTTACAGACTGCAGAGGCTCGAAGTTCTGGGAACCAATATTTGGTCGTCCAGTAAGGCGCAACCAGTAGAAGACTCTCCTCGTCCTGCCTGACCTTGCACAGCATCTGTGCGATTAAGCTCACTGGAGGGAATGCGTATTGCGCATCCCCCGCGGCCAGCTGTGTGTCAACGCATCCACGCCAAGGCTGCCCTCGGTTAGTAAATAAAACAGGCGACAATGGGTATCGTCCGGCGACGCAAACAGATCTATCTGCGCACTGCCGAACTTATTCCAAATTAGCTGAACCGTCTGGGGGTGGAGTCACCATTCGCCGGGGCGCACAGCTCGGGAAAGCGCGTCTGTCGCTGTATTGAGCGAACCCGAAATGTGAACCTTGACGGTTGATATACGCAACAGTTGGAATGTTGTCGGTGCAAACTAATACATCCTTCCCTCGCAACTTCCATAGTAAAGCTTACGAGTCCCAGATATACAGCCCACCGCTCGCGGCAGTTGGGGTGCTGTGCACACCCCTGAGACTGCAGCTGTCATACGTGGCTGCTCACCTTGTGCTGGGGGCATCGTATGTGATACAGAATGTCAGGAGACCTGTCTCAAGGGCATACCTGCCCTCAGAAATGCCGGGTCTGACCACGGGGTGAAATTCAAACGACACGCAGGTGTAATGGTTACACGGTGTATGCCGGTGCGCCACGCTCTCCAGGGGACTCGATCGTAAAGCCAACGCTGAAGCGGTCTCATATGGTGCAGCCTGAGCGGTGTCACAGCCGCGGCAGCTGCCATATGCCCCAGGAGCTTCTGAAATTGTTTCAGACGGACCGCTTTCTTCCCTCGAAATAAATAGAGACAAGTCAGGAAAGACTGGATGCACGCTTCTGTTAAACACGCTGATAAATCGATCGAGTCTAGTTCCACACCAGGGAAAAAGATCCTCTGCATGGGCAAAGTTTGCTCTTTTCCCAGTTGACCTGAAGACTTAAAAACGAGCAGGGTGCTGAAGCATTAAGTATCTGTGTTCGCGCAGCGTCTGCCGAGAACGAGCTATTTTAAGCCGACGTAGATATAAGCAGAACGCGAACACCGCTCTCTCTCGAGGGTTTTAACGGCGTCTCTAACACTATCATGGAGACACAGGGAGAGAGACATCTTGAATGGAGGTACTTTGTATTGATATGCCCTCCCCACGAACGCAAAGCGAAGAAACGGCCTGTGGCGAGGGGATATGGACACATGAAGTACACGTCTACAGGTCTAAGGCTGCAAACCGATCTGAACATTGAAATACGTGCTTCGGCGTTATCATCCTGAAGGATCTCATTTGGAGAGCCGGGCGTGTAAATCCAAGACCGGTCGTAACCCGCTGCGTATTTTGGGTACTATGAGATAAAGGCTGGAAAACCCTATCATCATCTCAGTAAGAGGGACTGCTCGATACATCCTTCGCCAGCAGGACATGTGGATCGGACGCTTTCACTGTAGTGAACAAGTCCCTGAGAATTTGGGGGTGTGTCGGTTGAATTGTATATCGTAGCCGAGGCAGATTGTGCGTAAACCCAACCAGACGGGCTGGGGAGCTGAAGCCAAGCACCCCCGGGACCTTACGAGGGGAATTAACGGCACTACTGAAGTACCTGCAGTGGGGCAGCCGAGTGGGGCAGGTGTTACTGCCGGTGTGTGTGCCTTGGGAGCACAAACATCTACAGTGATTGTGTGTGTGACACTGATCTGAGCCCGCTGAGTGACGGTTGTCTGGTCTCCTGCTCGGAGAGCGCAGACTCCGGAAAAACACCTGCTGGCGATAGCTGGTGTGTGCCCGCTCACGGCTCTCTCGATCCTCTAGAGACCTGGAGAGGGAAGAGGAATGCACTCTTAGTGTGGTTATGTGGGTACTGGCTGAACAGCCGGTGGAACAAAATGAAACCAAAGATTTTCCACCCGGCCCTCTTCCAGGGGAGGGAGCGGTGCCTTCCCCTTCTCCCGAAGAGTAATCCTCTCCAACTCCGGGTCGCCCGACTTGGGATTGTAGAACCTCCGTTTGCCACGGATAGCGGGCTGAGCAGGCGGGGCGAGCTGCTGATGACCGGTTCCCCTGTGCTGCCAGTGCCGAGATGGGGTCCGAGGAGAAGGAACGGAGGTGGCCGCCGCAGAATGCCCTTGGGGAGAAGCAGACTAAGGGCAGCTCTCTTCCGCATGGGCACGACCTAGGAGATCGCCTCAGTCTGCGTCGTGGAGCTGAACGACTCCCGGACTCGCCGAAGAGGCTGGTCTGTGAGACAGGAGCATTCAGGAAGATGTTCTTGTCTGCGTCCGACGGGTCAGCCAGACACAGCCAAAGGTGGCGTTCTTAGACCACTGTAGTGGACATCGCATGACCGAGGGTCGTGGCCTCCCTTGCGCAGATCTCAAGGCCTTCTCTTGGACCTGCACGGCATGCAACGGATGGCATGCAACGGATGCCGCCTCTCCACAGGCTCGGACTCCAAGCCCGCGAAGGAAGTGTTGGCCGGTCCTTCCAGGAGGCAGCGGGGGCCGGACACGGTTGCATCGCAACCCCCCGCTCACCAAAAGGAAGCTGACATAACCCTTAGCGGCTCCATCTGCGAGGGAGGTGAGGGGTGAAGGCTGAACGGCCAGAAGGAAGTCCAATGGATTCGGCAGAAATCGTAGAACCCGACTCTGTGGTCTCCATCGGGACCTCAACCGGAGGACGAGGAGGCTGGGACCTGTTCAGCGTAGTGATGCGAAGAGCGTCCTGCGAACGCCTCGCAGCTGCAACATGGCGGCATTCAGCACTGCAAGGGCGCAGCCGTCATTCCCGTAGAAACGACAGTCGCCTTCGCAATCCAAGAGGGTTATGCTCTCACAGAGAGAACAAAAACCCTTCACGAACGCTGCCTCTGGGTGCTCGATGCCCAAGCACGACAACAGCGCTTGTAACCGTCTTTGGAACCCCTGTACTTCTGCATCCAAGATTGCATGGAGGAAAAGCTATCCTGAAAAGGACGCTGATCTCTGAATATACGCGAGAGTGGCTGTCTTTAAAAAGGGACAGAGCTCTCATGCATCACTCTTTGATGCGCACAGGGAGAGGCAACGCACACACTGAAAGAAGAGCAGTGGAACTGCGGTGTCCGCTCTGGTAGTGCTGCTTGTCAAACCAACTTCAGCAACTGTTCCCAGAAGAGCAGAGAGTAGCTTCTCAGTAGCAGATATGCCGGCTTTCGAAGCGAAAAAGCTAATTTCCCTATTTGCACCTTTGGCTTATATACGCACCTGGCGGGGCGGCGCCGGCATTATGCAAATACCTCAATGCCAAGTTCATTGGCGTTTTAGTAGTAAACATAGTCAATTCATAGTCAATTTATTGTCATTCTACTGTATATGTATACAGTTGAACGAAATTTCATTTCATACAGATCCGTGTGCAACCATATACAAATATATATAACAACAACACCTGATACACACAATACATACCAACAGTAACCCATACAGTACCCTACAAAAAAATCTAAACTAATTGTGCAACTGAACCATAAGAAAGTCATTATAATTTAAAGTTACTAAGCTCTTAGTCCTTCATTGGGGGTGGGGGATGAGAAACAGCAATTTATGGCAACGGTATGATGACTGGCACCCTGGTGTTTAGGGCTCTGACAGCTTGAGGATAAAAACTATTGTCGCAGTGCGAGTTCTGAATGCTGCATAACCTCCTACCAGATGGTAAAGGGACAAACACACTGAATCCGTGTTGAATAAATAAATTAATTTAAATTCATGATTTGAAGAAACAAGTCACTTAACACAATCTATATTTTACATTTAGTAAGAAATCCAAAATAGCTATCCACTAAAGAAGAAAACATGATGTATTTCTGTAATTTGAGATTTTGTAATTACAACCAGCCACTAGAACTGAAACAAACTGTTATTGAATAAATCATTTAATGTAATATGAGGCATTGTCTGATTGTCTCTTTAGTTATCCAATCCCTTTTCATTTGGATTTAAAATTATGAGTCAACCGCAAAGTCTTGTTTTAATCTGCACTAAACATTAAAATTATAATTCTGTGTTTCTCTGCAGATTTACACATATTTTCTATAGGAAGAGAGAATCTGTTGTTCAGTTTCTGGTTAATCTGTTCACTGCAGCATCAGAGTTTGACACGATTACAGGAGAAAATTACACTGAACTATTAACATCTGTGTGCAGCTACTCAACTTTCCCCTTTGCATTTTATGATTTCAAGCCTCAGATGGATCAGTGTGATTTTCTGCTGGATCTGTACTCACATGTGAAGGACTATGAGAGTCAAACAGGCAGGAGTGTCCTACCAGCATTACAGTCAATTTATCAGTCATCTCCTGCAGTCTGGATCATAAACCTCTCAGAGAGAAAGACCTCCATCCTCCTAGAAGTGCTGAAACTCCAAACAGAGAAGAAACCAGTAGAGCTGATAGACTGGACAGATGATGAGAGTGAAGTGAGAGGATTCATTCAGTGTCTGCCATACATCTCACAACTGAGGTAAGAGCTGTACAGGATGCTCTGCTTTGTGTTTTTAGTTTATGTCATTGTTGTCATTTAAATCAACTGCTATTGTTATTTAATAGCAACATTTGTAGGACGGCAAACAACTAGGGCCTGTTCTTTGTACATCGCTTATTACTTCAAATCCATATCACTTGACTAATTTTAACTTGTGGCAGACTTTCTGTATCACATCCGCTTAAAAAGGTGCCATCTAAACTTGTTTACTTAAATCTTTATCAATCAAGTACAGCTAACTGAGTTAGCAACATACAAGAACGAGTCCCTGTGCTAAATTTTAACACATCACAGGTACAGTTGTCCCAATGCAGTGTTATGCATACATTTACCAGACAATTTATTAGGTAAATGAATTCTTCTTTAATTCTTTAGTGCTGAAGTGGAGGATTGTTCTCTGGGCAGGATGTTTTTACTTACCTATGTTTATTTCAGTTTTGTTAGGGATAAAGTCCATTTATCTGTCTCACTCGCTGTTATGTAAAACAAGTTTTTCAGAGCACTGTTAACTAAATGTAGTTATACAACAGTTCTTTCTGGTTCTCGAATCTGATTGGCTAAGAGCTATACGATATTGTACTGATAACAGCACTGTAACCGCTTCACCTTTCGTATTATTCCGCCACCCAGTGAATGGAGGTCCCAAGCAGGCCCATCTCCGAACGGAAAAACACAGACGCGCTGCGTGAACCACTCCCCGTGTGTGCGTCCCACCAGTTCACCAGCTCACAAATCAGCCTGTGAATCCCCAATCAGAAGTATTACTCCGTCAAAGATCAGCGCTCCTGGACGCCACGTCAAAGCCAATGGGAGAAATGTCCTGTCACACCGCGCGGACGATCAACACCCGGAAAGAGGAACACAAACACTCGTTTTTTTCTGGAGCTAAGTTATATCTTTTATCAGAACGCGAAAACACCGTGGAACAGCAGGTAAGCCCCGCAGCTTTTAAATGTGGACATTGATCATTTACTTTATCGTGACGTGACTATTAAAACATATTATGAGATATCGCCACTGGTATATTTATATGCAGCATGCAAAAACATCTCTCTGACACTTATAAAACACCGTTTTGTATAGTACTGACAAGAACAAAGTTTAATAATAATAATCGAGTGCTCGTATCGCGTTAAGAATAAATGAGAAAGCAATAGTAACGTTATACAAGTATAGTTTTATTAACTTTTACCTCGCGCCAAAACAATAACAACACAAAAGACACTAAATATGAATAAAAAAACAAGTACAAGTTTGATCATGACACCAAATACTGCTGATTTGATCTCATTTTGACGATCATAAACAAACAAGGCCAACATGAAAGCCGGGGAATCCCTTTCAGAAATGTAGCCCAGAGAGGGCGGTGGTCAGCGGGGCGAGTGAACACTGATGTCCGCTCATGCTTTGGTTCTCATTTGTACCGAATCTCACTAAGCAAATGTTCAAACAGGCGCTATCTTTACTAATCGACTGCAGATTTAAATATAATACAGATACATTCTCGACTGAACTAATCTTAAAACTACACTTTGTGACCAAGAAACGGTAATATAAAGAAACGGCTTTTCCGTCCATTGAGTTGTTATGAGCTTCAAAGCAGCCGAAAGTTTTACCTGTCATTCTGGCCGCCCTCAAATCTGTGGCGGAAGAAGTAGTTCTCAAACAAAGAGGCTTTTAAAATAACTCCGTTGTTGTTTTCTAGTTTTCGTTTTTCAAACGTGTGCCGTCGAACTGTTGTATAAAAGCAATATCGCTCTCGGAGTCGTGTGATATAGCTCTATATCATCACGGCTGTGATTGCCTCCGGCACTCGGCCTATGGCCTCGTGTCTCTGGCCTAATCACAGCCGTGATGATATAGAACTATATCACACTCCTACTCGAGCGATATTGCTTAATTATACAACGGGTCTGTTGAATGCTGCATTCTGATTGGCTGAGAAATGTTCTATGGGTGTTGATTATTTTTCTGTAAACCGCACACCTAACTTTTCAAATGTCTTAAAAGTAGGCACCAGAGTAATGTTTGTGGTAACCGTGGTATAAGCGGAATAATTGACTCCGGTCCTTTGAATTATTTGAAAATAATGCACACCTGCGGTGTAACGGCAATCCGCTTTGCGTCGTGCCGCATTACCACCTTGGTGTGCATTATTTTCTTATAATCCAATGGCCCATCGTCAATTATTCCTTACATATTTTTTTTTCATTATGTAGGAATGCTGATAAGTATATCCCATCACTGTGTAAAGTGTTTGGACCTAAAGTGAATAGAGATGAGGTGACTCCTCTGCTTCAGGCTCTGGGGTTTACAGTCACTCTGAGTGAAAAATTACCCAGCAGCACCTGCAGATGTGTGGGGAGAGTGTTGAGTCTCTCATCCTCAAAACTAAACCTGACTCTAAAGCCACAAGCAATCTCTATCAGAGGTGTTAGACGACTCTTCAGACACATCACACACCTACAGAAACTCTGGTATGAGATACATTCAGTGTAATATCTCTGTGATTAATGAAACATGATGAAATATCTCTTAGTAATTATTGCAGTAATGATGGACAAATCATCTACCATTACCACCATAATTTAACAGCTTGCATAACTGCTTGGTTGGACTGCTAGACACCTAATTGTCTTTACAATTTATAATCAATATATTAATGTCATATACTCTTCTTTCAGGTAATATTAACAGTGATGAATACAGCATACAGCAGTATTTAATCTCTGACTTTGTCTTTAACAGTCTTGAAGACAGAATGGTGATGATGATGATCAAAGCACTGAGATCATGTAATGGTCGTTCTTCACTGATCATAGAGGAACTTTCATTGATCACAAAAGACTCAAAACAAAATCACTGTAGGATTGTGAGCAGCTTAACTTCTCTTCTGAGACGACTGTCTGTCCAACGTCTGGATCTTACTGAATGTAAAATAGATGCTGTGTCTGTCACTGCCATGTTGTGTCTTCAGGGACTCCAGACTATCAGGTCTGTGTTCAACACAGTTCAATTACTCTCTTTTTTTCAGTGTCACAATCTGACACAGTCTGGTTGTGTCTGTGTGTTCAGGTTGTCTAAAGAGACTCTTCAGCAGCTGGTTTCAGTGGTGTATGAAGCACAGGATGATGAACTGACACGCTGCTTTCTGAAGAAGGTGTCTGAAGATCTGACTTCATGCTCACTGACCTGGGAAGTGATTCAGTATCTGCTACAACATCAACCTTTACATTTAAAGTTAGACTTGAGGAACAGCAAAATCACTTGTGAAAACATCAGAGAACTCGTGCCTTGTTTAGACAGAATCCAGTTGAAAAGGTAAAAGAATCTGTTCAGTAATGGAGAAGTTCATATATAAGGTCTACAATGATTGTTGAGTTCTTTAATAACATCCTTATGTAGCAACATGTTAGGGTTTTTAAGCATACTAATGGTGAAAAATACAAAGCATCCTATTGTGAAATGTTTCATTTAGGCCTGTGTTGTTCTTTCCCACATGTTTAGGTTGACTCCCAGTTTCATTCTGTCCATCATTATGGAGATTTATGAGAGTCGCTCTCCTCAGTTTGTGTCCGGTCTGTTGAGTTCAGCTGAGAATGACATCAACCTGAAGAACAAAGTGTTGAATTCAGATCAGTGTTCAGCTCTGTGCTTCACTCTCCAGCACTGTAACACTGTCAAACTCAATCTGTTCTGGACCTCCATACCAGAGGAGGAGCTAAAGAGACTTCTGCCCTTACTCAACAGAGTCACACAACTCAGGTTTACACCTCTGACATCATACAAAATATTATAGTGTAGTGTGTATCTGTGTGTAACAGTGTTTGTGTGTCTCAGTGTTGACAGACAGCTCTTACTGAAGCTGCTTCATTGCTGCAGTTCCTCTGATGACCAACAGGAGGCAGCAAATCTTCTGCTCTCTGCTCTTCAGTACAGACTGGATTTCTCCTCCTGCTCAATTCTGGACCTCACAGTCACACAGGAAATTGAAAATCATTTGACTCTCACCATTGATGACTGTAGAATAATCTCATCTGTGCTCCAAAAAACAAAAAGTGTTGTAAAGTTGGTTTTAGAGGACTGTGAGGTCTCTGATTCGGCTGTGAAACAAATTCTTCCAGTTCTGTCTCAGGTTCAGCTCAGGTAAGAGCAGTGAGTGACTTACATACAGGTCACTTTCATTACACTGTTTGCAATGCAGTGATTATATTGTTATTATTCTTTCTCTTTCAGCTGTAGTAAAGCTCTTCTGCTGCAGTTTCTAGCTTGTATAACTGAAGACACAGAGAAAGGCTCTGTGAGATGGGTTCAGGCTCTTTTAAAAGCTTTAGGAGGTGAGGTGGACCTCAGTCACACTCAGATGGATCAGAGATGTTGTGAACAGCTGTCAGTGTTTCTGGAATATTCTGATGGATTGACAGAACTGGACCTCAGTCACTGCAGACTCACTGATCAATACATGAATCCACTCTTACCACACCTGCACAAGACTCAAACTCTAGAGTGAGTTAAACATCACAAATATAAAGACTATAAAGATTAAATCATCACATTTACTTAATATTGATTAATTACATGTTTTCATCTCATTGTTTCTTTCAGTCTGAGTCACAACAATATTACTGATGAACTAGCAAAGAAAATACACACTGTTGTTTCCACTCACGACAATATTCAGACAGTACGGTAAGTGTGTGTGTGTGTGTACCTGGTAATTTTCACGTTGTGGGGACCAATTGTCCCCACAAAGAAAGGAATATCAGTATTTTTGTGACCTTGTGGGGACATTTTGAGGTCTCCATGAGGAAACAAGCTTCTAAAACAAACAGAATGATGTTTCTTGAATATAAGGTATCAGAAACTTTTCTGTGATGGTTGGAGTTAGGGTTTGGGTTAGGGGAAGGGAATAGAATATACAGTTTGTACGGTATAAAATGCACTGTTGAATGTCCCCAAAAAACATGAAAACCTGTGTGTGTGTGTGTGTGTGTGTGTGTGTGTGTGTGTGTGTGTGTGTGTGTGTGTGTGTGTGTGTGTGTGTGTGTGTGTGTATCATCTTAGATTAAAAAGTTGTGTATTTTGTCTTTGCAGACTTTTTGGAAACAAAATCAGAGACACACAGCAGTTTACCAGAGTCAAGCAAATCGAAATGTGGTGAAGACACAGGAGCAGCGGCAGGTGATTTTCCCAGGGCTTCAGCCTCGAATGTTTTGAGTTTAGCCCCGAATGTATTTTGAAAAGTTGACTGCCAAATATGAAACCGGAAAATAGCCTATGTAAACCCCGGAAATCAAGTTGCCCTATTTCATTGTGCTTTGGCTTTACTGCAAACTGCCTGCTAAAAATAGACATAGGTCTTAAAGATTGAATACGTTTCTTTGCTTACTCAGTTTCTTCCTCTCTGTTGAATATGCAGCAGGTAGGGGAGGAGCTAACGAGAGCTCTATTTAACTACAAGAATGAAAATATTTATCTCTACAATGGTAACTTGAAAAAAGTATCTTTAAAATTTAAATCAGATAATTTAACGCATAACTACATTAAACTTAATAATATAAACCATAATAATATGACATAAAATAATATTTATAAAAACATCCCCAAAATTAGCCCATAGTCTAATTTTGAAGGTTCAGTGACATCATCAGCTCATTCAGGTCATGTCTGAGTAAAACTCACGTGCAAAAATCTACTTGAAAGGAAATATTAAAGTTCTTATGACATTTTACCCCTGCAACCTGCCGCGATTACACTTTTATATGCTACAGATCACGTTTGTTAATTTGCAACTTGGTATGTATTGTTATTATTATTATTTATTCTGTTGGTGAAACTGAATACTCTTATTGTGTATATCATGGGTGAGGAAATGTAAGTTATGTGTTTTGCTGTCATTCTAGACTGGACATATTGGTTTATTTCAAATGAGTTTGTTTTCCTAATGAAAGGATTTTGACAGATTTTGAACATTAAACATTAAATCCTTACTATTTATGTCAAAAATCCAAATTAGTTATAATAAATATTCTTATTATTATACACTTAATTCACTTTTCGAGTGATCCCTATATTTAATGTGGTCTGGGCTAAGCCCCGGAGGTCCTTCAATGCTGGAAATGCCTCTGGTTTGAAACATCAAGAAAATCAACTACTAACATGACTTGGTTTAGTAGTATCATCATTATTGAATTAAATACCTTTAAAGTTTTGCTTTCTGTTTAAAGCAAACCACATGGATTAATGTTAACTGTATTATTACAAAGCTATGATTAAATACTGTTTATTTCCTTAAATAATAATGTCTTTAATCAAATATTATTTATGTAGTGTGACTGTGCCAGGATAAACATTGTTATATTTTACTTGTGGCTATGGTTATATGTTCTGTCAAATGTAGTAAAGCCTACATTTCAGTTTTAATCTTAATACACAAGTGTGTGAATGTTTAACACGTGTTATATATCATAGTGGATAACTACACAACACATGAAGACAACGTCATTGTTATAAATGAAGTAAGAACTGCCTCTGTGCTCAGAAACATCAGGCTGCTTTTGTCTTTAATTGTTTAGCTTTTAAGGATAAAACATATTAACTTTTTATGAGGGCTTGAATAAGATTATGAGTACCTGTCCCACATGAAGACAAGTGGGAGACTTACATAGACATCAATAGAAGTTTAACCTGCCACAGGAGCTGCTGACTCAAATCTACCTAGCAGTCACTGAGTCTGTTCTGTGCTCTTCAGTAAAGGTCTGGTTTGGATCTAAGATGACTACCTAGGACAGTCTGAGGTGAGGAAAAGATTATTGGTGCTCCTCAGAAAAAGTCAGACTCCATACACCCTGTACACAACCTGTTTGAATTTATCCTCTTTGTCCAGTTCTTTAGATGCTGAATACATGAGCATCTTGACACTAAGAAGTTTCAGACCAGGCTTAATCTCATCCATGAAGAGTAAACTGCTCAAAGTCCAATACTGTTGTTTACAACTACTGTAATGTCATGTCATATATGTCAATTAATATCCTGTATTACTTCCTGGATAAATGTACTATGCAGCTGTAAAAATGTATATTAACAGAATGTTTTGCTGTGCAGTTGCCTCATATATTTGTATAGTGCTATACAGTCATCTCTTATATTTTAATGGTTGTTTATATTTATATTTAACTTATTATATTTCAATATTATGTCTGTTGTATTTAATGTGTGCACTGGATGCTCTCGATCACAGAAAAAAATCTTATATGCAAATTTGACAATAAAACTTTGATTATTTTTCTATTTAACGAACCAGATTATACAACTATTTTTAATGTTCGAAAACAACACTGGATGACAGCATAAATAAAATAAAAGTGAAAGGATAAAAATTTTAAATATGAAAATATAGTATAAACTAAGAAACAAACTAGAGAGTTAAAGGAATAGTCTACTCATTTTCAATATTAAAATATGTTATTACCTTAACTAAGAACTGTTGATACATCCCTCTATCATCTGTGTGCGTGCCATAGACCGTAAAAAAATATGGACGTAGTGTCCGTGACGTCACCCATTGGTTTGTGAAGATCGCTTCTGAAGCTTAAAGTAGGCGTTGCCTGCCGTCGCCATCTTGGCCGCGCGTCCCCGCGAATTACTCGCGGAAAACCGAAAATGGGTAAAGAGGCGGGACATTGGTGAAGCTGAGGTGAAACCGCGCCCGCCTAGCGCGAATCTAGTGACAGCAGTGGCTGTTCAACCGACACTCAAGCGGCCACGCCCTTAATTATGCAGAAGTTTAAGGCTTAATATAACCTAAACGGATGAGGTACAAAAAAATTCACCCCCCTCACAGTTGTCATGAAGGGCAAAATTAGCTATATAGGGCAAAAACACTTTTTGTACCAGGCTGTAAACATATTATTTTCTACTGTGAAGTTGGCCATTTTTAACATGGGAGTCTATGGGAATTGACTCCCTTTTGGAGCCAGCCTCAAGCGGCCAGTCGATGAATTGCAGTTTAAGTCACTTCCGTGTTGGCTTCATTAGAGAGATCGGAAGGTTACCCCTCGGTGCGTGCACGTAAGCGCTGAAGCGCGCTGCGACGCTTCGATGGCATTTGGCTTGGCCCCATTCATTCAATGCTGCCATTTAGAGATAAAGTTAGAAGTGACCAAACACATCAACGTTTTTCCTGTTTGGGACGAGTGGTTGTGCGAGCAAGTTTGGTGGTAGAAAATAAAACGTAGCGCTTTTCTAAGTGGATTTAAAAGAGGAACTATATTTTATGGCGTAATAGGGCTTGGGCGCCGCGTTGCATTCTGGGACGTGGCGGCCATGTTGGTGGCCTCGCGAATGTAAACATACAGCGAGCTGAACGAGGGGAAGCGGCAGAGTTGGGAGAATTAAAAGAAAGAAAAAAGATGTTAAAATCCGGAAAAGGGTGTGGAATTTACTGGGATACGTTAAACAGGGAAGCAGGGACCGGTATGTGGACAAAATCTGAACTATTAACGGTTAGGATCCATATGAAAAAAGAGTGAATAAAGAGCCTTTTAAGATAACAGCGTGGTGGTTGTGAGAGCACGATTTCACGCCAATCTATAAGCAAAGTCACGTACGACCTAGCTTCACAACTAGCTTAGTGAATGCAGCAGTTTTTGCAGTCAGCAGAGGGATAGCAACAGAAAGATGAATGTTGAAAATTTCCCGTATTTTGGGCGAGTAAACCGGGACGTTACCCTTATGTTCAATGTTGACTTAAGCTATATAAATTAATATTCAGATGTTATACTTCACTATCGTATATATAAATGTCATTTATATGTCATGTATACACATTACTGAGGGGTTGAGGTTAATGTTTGCTTTCCGATATTGAATAAAACATAATGAAGTTTTGTCCTTATCTGTCATTTTTAATGTAAATTACTTTTAATGTGTTACTTTATTATTAATACAGCAACGGTTTAAAAAATAACGACAAATTAATCAAATTAAGACACACGATTGAGAGAAAGTATGTCTATAAACAGAGCGCAGCATGGAGCACACCAGTAAAGGAGGCTATCAACATGGCCGCCACGACAAGTAATGACGTCACGACGCCCAAGCCCTATAGCACTTTTGGGAGTACTTCTACTCGCCTGAAAAGTCCGCTCCCCTTCTCACTCTCATAATGGGAGAGGGAGGGTGTTACTGCGCTGAGTCGAATACTCCCAAAAGTGCCATTACGCCACAAAATGTAGATCCTCTTTTAAATCCGCTTAGAAAAGCGCTACGTTTTATTTTGTACCACCAAACTTGCTCGTATAACTACTCGTCTTAAATAGGAAAAACGTTGATGTGTTTGGTCACTTCTAACTTTATCTCTAAATGGCACCACTGAATGAATGGGGCCAAGCCAAACGCCATCGCAGCGTCGCAGCGCGCCCCAGCGCTTACGTGCACGCACACAGATGATAGAGGGATGTATCAACAATTCTTAGTTAAGGTAATAACATATTTTAATATTGAAAATGAGTAGACTATTCCTTTAAATGACGTTCAACAGATTATCAAAGTGTTTAATAATTTCGACACTTCTGTCACTTGTTTTAAGTGTCATAATTAAATAGTAAAGGCTCAAAGGTTGTAGGATTAGCATGAAAAATAGCTGTTCTGGCTGGATACGATACAGCTACCATAGATATATACACTAGATGTCGCCTTAGGGCTCTGAGCATGCGTCAAAACCGCCGCCATCTTAGAACAGGGGTCTTGTCATAGGAAGTATCTAGGTAAAGCTGCTATCTCCGCCTGTACTTCGAATTCATGAGCGATGCCAGACTTTTGTGATGCGCATGGATGAAAGGGCTACTAGCACTATGCATTACAGTTAGAAAAAGTACATTTTCATAAAATCAAAACTTTTATTTTTTCCTGTACTAAATGCTAAATACATGTCTGACTGTTGAAACGAACCAAAAGAAAACCAAGAAATCGCGTTCATGACGATTTATGGTGATTTTATTTCTGTTACACCATTGCTTACAATGACGCTGATGCGGGATTCCCCTGTTTCAAGATGGCGGCTCTGTTTGACGCATTCGGTCCAATGAACTGCCGTAGCCAAGGCGACATCTAGTGTACATATCTATGTACAGCTACGACTTAAATCCTGCAGAATTTTGAAAGTTTTGGTTTGGTCGTAGCTGTATCCCTTCTAGCCACAATCTGATCTCCGTGTCACGTGTCTAGTCTGATGACGTATGACTTAAGAATGAGATTAGAGCTGTGTCTGAAACCGCTCCCTATCCACTATATAGTGCACTATATCAGGTGTCGGCCATTTTGTAGTGGTGTCCGAAACCTGAGTGAACAACTTCATTCCCTACATTCATTCACTACTTTTTACCCACAATGCACTCTGATTTTGAGGGTACATTCGATGTACACTCGTTCACTCATATTTCCCATGATGCAACGGGAGACGAACGCGTAACTTGAATCAGCCGAAGGATACTGACAGTAAACACCAAACATTTTCTTGTTGTCAGTTATTTTCTACTTTTTGAAAATAAACAAATGAAAAATAATTGCGTTATCTTTTATTTAAAATCTCCCAGACAGCAATTTAGCTCTTACCGACGTTGGGGCGCATGTACTTGCCCGACATAAAGTGCCTCGGTGAGATGTCTTATGGAGATCGGTAGCTAATAGGCAAGACATCGGGAAGATGGTGGCATTAGAATGATCGCCGACCGTGAGCCAACGTAAACCCGCCCTAATTATTATGACCTATATGCGGCGCGATCCGCTTCGCTCTCCCATTGAACACAGCTGATTTTCGGCTGCATCGCTGTAAACGTCAAGGCATGCTTATAAAGCAGCTGTTCCAGTGTTAAAGGGAGCGAGGCGTCAGGATCCCACCGTTATATAATTGATTTGTTTAGGCCAGGGGTCTCCATGGTGCCAGCACATTCTATTAGTCTCAATTGTAATATTTATTTATTACATACATATGTTTTATATTAACTTGGCTTGGTTTACGTATGTTAACATATTAAACAATACTAAAACATATCAAAAAGTAAAATAAAATAAAATCTGTAAGTAAAACAAAAAAGTTTTGAGTAGAATAAATAAAAAAGTAGCCCTCCAGATTGTTTTATACATATTGTTGTAGCCCTTGCTCACAATGTTGGAGACCCCTGCAGGCTAACTCATTTCATATTGTGTATCAACAACAATCAACCCTCAATAACAGTTTATGTTGTGTTAATCATAAAATTTCTTCCCTAACAATTTGACAAGAGCTAGTTGAGAAGTAGGCAACTAGCCCACTTGCATGCAAGACTCCGTCCGTGGCTGCGCAGTTTGCAGCCGCTTCCTTTTGAGTTGCCAGGTTTTATGACAAAAAAAGTTTAAATTGAAAGTAAGTGATTGTTATGTGTAGGGTGTATTTCATACACAATATGACAACCTGGTAAATGTCAGTCTAACAGAAAAAAATGGATCAGTGAGTTTTCCAGGAGAAATAACAAAACAGAAGGGCATCTGGACATTTTTTTTTTACTTTGTTTTTGCAAAGGCAGTTTCATTTATTTTAACACTCCACAAATTACACTTTGGGGTGGTTTCCCGGACAGGGATTATCTTAAACCGGGACTAGGCCTTAGTTTAATTCTGAAATATAACTAGTTTTAATAACATGTCTTAATAAAAACATTACTTGTGTGCATTTTGAAGCATCACAAAAGACACTGATGTATTTTATGATATGTCAGTGCAAGTTGTTTTCAGTTTGGACAGCTCTTACATTTATTTTAGTCTAGAACTAGTCTAATCCCTGTCCTTGAAACCGTCCCATAGCAAACTGCAACAAAAATAAGAAATTCCCTCCAGAATAAGTCATACTCCAGAATCAGTCCAATCAATTATTTCACTTAAGATGCTTGCTTGTCCCGCCTTTGCCGCCCCCATTCCTGTCTCTGCTCAGACAGCCGCAGCCAGTTTCTCACAGTCATCTTTATATCAGCCTCAGTGGAACTTTGTAGGCAGGATTTCTTAACACAGCACCTAAAAAAATGTAATAATGTAATAAGCAACAGAAACAAATAAGACAGCACAAAAGTCTATATATCTTCGTGGATGGTTTCTAAAAAGACAATTCAGAAAAGTCAGAGCATTTTGCAAAAAATAAAATCATGTTGTTTCAACACATTGTAGGACTTACTCAGGAGTACCTGATGAATAGGCTGTGATTTAAGGAGAGCACATCCCTTCATCACTGGGTGTGTCTTGCTGCCAATCATCTTGTGGCACTAGGAAATACAGAAAAAGTCCCGTTACACAAAGAAAAGCATCACCCAGGTCCAACTAACAGAGCTAAATAAGTGACCCCACAGCAGTGGTTCTAAAACTGTTTCTGTCATTTTTGTCATTCCCCATTTTATGTAGGACTGTGCTGTGTGTGCGCTGTGTATTGTGTGTGTGTGCCTGTCTCAGTGTGTTCTTGATCTGCATGCTAAACAGCTTATGTTCAGGAGAGCCCAGCCCTTCATATTCATCTTCCTGCTGCCAATTAACGGTTGTCACTATGAAATTATAAAATTAGATTGTGAAACTGCTAAACAGTATGTAGGCTTTTTGCTCTCAAACTTTTCAAGTGCGCTTACAGCCACAAGTTTAAAGGGAAACTTCACCCATTTGCATTAAGCTTTGTACCGTTAGAACCCCAGTCATGTTTTTGAATGGTCGTGCACCATTCCCTCAGTTTCCCCTGAGAGGGGAGAAATACTTATTTCAGTGAGGCACTTCCTTCTTTCAATGATGTAAAAATCGTCATTTTGCGTCATTGAAAGAAGGAAATCCTGTATCTCTATTGAGTGTGAAAGACTACAGACACTCATTCCTCATTTTTCCAAGGTGGGGGCTATGGGTGGGACCCACTCGCGCTTCAGACCAATTACAGATAAGTGGGTGGGACTTACGAAAATATACGAACACAGTCCGAACAAAAACGATCAGCCGCCATCTTTATGCTAAGCTAAGCTAAACAGAAGTTGTGGAGCAAGCCGAATTCATGTTACAATAACAGTGGAAGTTAATCAATATTACATGGAAGAGGGTGATTTTACAAGCGTGATGCTCTAATCCGCTGTGCATTGCACCTTTATGAGCCACAATACTGCAAAGAGCTGAGGCAGATGTAGGAACAGAAGCCCAAGGAGTAGGCCGGAGCCTGGGCGTCGGCTGGATAGAGGAGCCCGGTGAAGAAGCAGCAACCATCGGCCTCTGCTGCGTAGAGAAGCTTGTACAGACCATACTGTCTGTATTCTCGCTGTGTGCTTGCTTTATTACATTTCTGCATCAGATAAGGATATGGACGTTTGTTTGGTGAAGGTTTCTATGCAAGAGAGGAACTTTGCGCGCGTTTGGAACGTTTATTTCACGGACATGTTTCGGTTTACGAGCAGACGCGCTGCGGAGTATATAAGCTTGGACGGACTCGCGCCGTTTGCTTTCGGTTTAACATTTCTGGATCAGATAAGGATATGAACGTTTGTTTTGTGAATGTTTCTGGTCGCGTGCTTATTTTAAAGACGTGTTTCGGTTTACGAGCACAAGCTCCAAGAGCTGAGGCAGCGCGTATGTGGAGATATTATGCAGGGGACGCGTTTGTGTGGAGGAGGATGGAGGGATAAACGGACGTCTGACTAAAGTGAGTGTTTATATTTTCTTTGTTATACTAACGTGGCATTTATGTACAAAATAGCATATCTGAGCGGTGTTTTATATGTCTATATTGTGAGAGCAGTGAGGCCAATAATAACACAAATGTAATTACAGTAAACAAGAGACAAAAAGAAAATTGGTAAAACTAAATGAACATTTAAAATGCATACCCTTTTTTAAGTACTTGAAAAAACATTTGTACTGCGGATCTGAAACCGCACGTTACTGTTTGAATAAGACTTTGCTACACACCAGACCAGAGTGTTATTGTGTGTAACACAATGTAACATCACGTTTAAAAGTAAATCATGATTGGTGTCTGTCAGACACAGTGGTGGTGGCTATTTTCTTTGTTTTACTAACGTGGCATTTATGTACATAATAGCATGTCTGAGCCGTGTTCCGAGTAATGGGAGTGGCTTGCAGAGCTGTGCATTGTGGTGCATAGTGGCAGTTGTAGTTTTTCATACAAATGTGCTCTAAAGTCACATTTTGTCTTTTCTCTGTCAAATAGGCACAAAATTCTACATTTATGTTACATTTTGACTACAAATATGACTCACTTTCCATAAAGATTAATGTTCCTATCGGTGAAATTGCCCTTTAAAGACCCAATAGACCCTTTTACTGTTTGTACACAATGGTGACGTGGCAACGTATGCACGAGCAGTTTGGCAACGGAAGTATGGCAAGAATCAGCAGTGAAGTAACACAGACAGAGAAAGTTATTTTAAAAAGTTGACTTATCAACTTTTTCAACACATCTACCAGATCCGTGTACTATAGTGGAGTGGATAGAAGACGTTAGCAGATGGCCAAATATAAAGTGGCCAGATTCATATGAAGAGTTTGGTTCCAAAACCCAATAAATCCATTTTGACAAATTTTGTTAAAAACGTGTTTTCTATACCAAGAAAGTGACAAGATGAAAACCACTATTTTCTGTTACAAACTTTCACACAGCATCTTTAGGTTATAAAAACATAAAAAAAATTCAAATCCATAACTTGATTTTCAAAGATTTATTATAAAAACAGATTATTTTTTCCACAAAATGCAATAAATTCATGACAAGTTTTTATTCAAAATGCTATAAATCTATTGAATCAATAGCCTTTATAAATGTGCATTCATCTTTGCCATGTTATTCATTTAGTTGACTAGTTGTACACACTAATTAAAAATATAAACATTAATGGCATTAATCAAAACACTTACTTTGTGATATTAAGAACACTGTCATTGATGCGGTTATACTTGACGTCGTCGCTTAACGTGTTTCACAGCGATCAGCTTTAAAATGTTTTGGTCCTGCTCGATTTTCGTTGACTTTGAGTAAAATTATTGAAATTTTTTCATAAGATCCCCTGGGGTCAATGTGTTTGCATGACAGAAACTTGATGTTGTCGGCCCGGGCAAACAAGCACCCGTCTCCCGAGTGTCTCTTGCGTAAATTATAAGATGTTGATGGCTTACGTTTCTTTCCCGTCACAGAAAACCATCACAGGTTTATCAATGCTATTAAAGTATTATTTTGTTTTTGTTTGTTTGTTGATCACGAAGTACAAAGTAGATTAGGAATACTAGTCTTCCGTGTACTCAACGCGCCGCCATTGTTTTTTTACATTGCAATGTTGCGCTGCAATCTGTGGAGCGGATTTATGGCATTCTGTATAAAAGGAGGAGTGGCGTTTATTGCATTTTGGGTATAAAGGGAGAAAAGATGACAGAATAAAACGGCGTATATTGGATTTTGCTTAAAATTAAGAATTTACTTTTTAATATTGACCTGATATAATACTGATTCTGGCAGCAACTCATTTATTTCAAAAATGGCGTTTATTTGGGACCAAACTCTTTATATATACGTATATTAGTATATTATATTAGTACAACCAAACGCAACAACCAGACATTTTGATGCTGGGAAACCGTTTTAATAAACTTTCTGAGTTGCTAACACGTTAGAACAACTGGCGAACAACAACACTTCCGTTGCCGAAATGCGCGCACAAACTATTTGATAACGTGGGCTGTAAAAGGGTCTATGCATCACATATTTAACGGAAACTTACATTCAGTACGAAGAAGGTCCTCATTCACTGATGTAATCACTTAAATGGAAAAAACACAAATGGCCCAGATCCAGCTTGATTTTAAAATCTGGCCCTAATTCATTTGCTATTGAATTATTCTGAAATGTATTGTTTTACTACCTCAGTATGATGTTCTGAGTAAAAAGTGCAGATTCATACATTACATGTAAAATATCTTACTATTGTTAGTCCTCTGACGGAGCCCTGGAAGAGGGTGACGTGGAGGCTGCTGCAAAGCACACAGGCCTTCGTTATTATTCGGTGTCACTAGAAAATACAGAAAAACGAAATTATTGGAGTGAACAGTAAGTCAAGTTTATCACAATTAGATAAACTAATGTCAGTGGGCTGAGTAATTGCCACACATTTCTACACACACACACGTGTCAGTGTTTTCATTGTCTGCGATTTAAATGGCTTACAGTCAGGAAAGCCTTCAGTTCTCTGCGCCTCTTTCTGAATATTAACCGCAGTCTCTTGGAAAGACAGAATAGCTTGGTTTACTGATCACACTACTAATATAAACTCAAAAATCATATCTCTGGAACATCAAACTATGGTATGTGCTGTAGACCTGTGGAGTACATTGTGTCTGCTTGAATTTAGGGACCTGATGCATTTTACTATATAGGGTACACTTACCTTCACTCTACAATGATGTGGGATGGGCTGGAGGAGTTAAACAAGGGGTGGGAGGGTTAGCCAGCTTTCTTCTTACTGACACTTCAAGAAGATTAAAAAAGGTTACAACAGAAAGATGATCAAAAAGGCACATCAACCATAAGATTTGCACCTTAGATATCTACATCTGATATTCGCTGTATGAGAAGTGCAGCATTATACACATAAAATGTCTTACTAGGCTTGCTCCTTTGATGGAAACTTGGGTGGGCTAGAGAAGGCTGCTTCCTTTTTGTCACTGTCATGGCCATTTAAAAACAAGGATTAAAATTCGAAAAATGTTTAAACACAAATATTACAAATTCTTATCAGGCATATTTAAAGTATGAGCATGTAATTAAAGGGAGAGTTCACCCAAAAATGAAAATAATGTAATTAATGACTCACGAGTTTGGAACGACATGAGGGTAAGACCTCCGTTCATCTTCGAAACACAGTTTAAGATATTTTAGATTTAGTCTGAGAGCTTTCTGACCCTCCATTGAAAATCTATGCACAGTATACTGTCCAGGAACAGAGAGGTAATAAAAAAACATCATCAAAGTAGCCATTTGACATCAGTGGGTCAGTTAAAATGTGTTGAAGCATCGAAAATACATTTTGGTCCAAAAATAACAAAATTACGACATCATTCAGCATTGTCTTCTCTTCCGGTTCTGTTTTGAACGCGCACGAGACTAAAGTCACATGACTGCAGTGACGCAGCTGATGTACAACGTGGCTGATGTGTTATTAGGTGCGTCCCCGCTTTTTTTTGTGCGCCCGAGCTTCGTTTACAGTCTGAGGGAGACGAATGTTGTAAATGTGAAAAAAATTCACAAACATATCTGAGGATAACACGCCATCTGCGTCACAAGACTTTAGTCAGACACATGCGCTACACAATAGACATGGAAGAGAATGCTGAATAAATTTGTCATTTTTGGACCAAGATGTATTTTGGATGCTTCAACACATTCTAACTGACCCATTGATGTCAAATGGCAACTTTGATTATGTTTTTTATTATCTTTCTGGACATGGACAGTATACCGTGCATAGATTTTCAATGTAGGGTCAGAAAGCTCTCGGACTAAACATAAAACATCGGAGGTCTTACAAGTTTGGAACGACATGAGGGTGAGTCCTTAATGACATTATTTTTCATTTTTGGGTGAACTATCCCTTTAATTTTCTAATGGACATATGGAAACTTAAAGGAACACGCTGACTTTTTGGGATTTTAGCTCATTCACAGTAACCCCCAGAGTTAGATAAGTGCATACATACCCCTTCATCTCTGTGCGTGCCGTAACTCTGTCTGACGCACCCACCGCTAGCCTATCTGAGCATAAAGACTTGAAGTAAATGGCTCCAGCTAGCATGCTGCTCCCAATAAGTGACAAAATAACAGCAACATTTTCCTATTTATGTGTTGTGATTTGTTTAGTCACACATTGTGTACAAACAACAAGGTCATGACACAGCCATCTTTTCACAGTATACATACTGGGAACTATATTCTCAGAAGGTGAAGCACTTGCTACTTGGGGGGAGTAACTGCACAACTCTGACCGAACTCTCTGCTCCTCACCGGGGGTTTCTCAGGTGCTGCTAGCAAATCACTGCACCCAAGTAGCCGGGCTTTGCCTTCTGAGAATATAGTTCCCTGTATGTATATGATTAATAGATGGCTGTGTCTCACATGACCTTGTTATTTGTACATGTTGTGACTATACAAATCACAACATATAAATAGGAAAAAGTTGGCATTATTTTGTCACTTATTGGGAGCAGCATGCTAGCTGGAGCCATTTACTTCAAGTCATTGTGCAAAGCTAAGCTAGCGGTGGGTGCATCAGACAGAGTTACGGCACGCACAGAGATGAAAGGAGTATGTATGCACTTATCTAACTATGGGGATACAGTGAATAAGATAAAAAAAATAAGCCTTTAAGGTCAAAATAGTTAATTCAACTTGCCAACTGTTATGTTGTTTCCAGCCATAGGTAGGAGGGAAGGGAGAGGAGGGTTTTTTGGAAGGTTTGTTGTGCGTTTTCTTCTTTTTCGCCTGTGATGTTTGTGGTGCATTTTGGGTATCTGATGAAGGGCACGATGCAGGGGATGATGGTGGTGATGGTGATCTAAGTCACGATGGTCTGTAAATGAAAAGTTTTTACAAAGATTAGTTTTCATATTGATCACATCGAACATAGAAAGTACAATGAGTAACATCAGAACAACATAGCCCCCCACTCTCACTTGTCTCATGTACTGTAGTATTCAACAAGAGTATTGTTTTCATCCTTTAGATGGGTTGGGTGATGTCCTCTTGAAAAAACTTTGGAGTATTTTGTATGAGTCTTTATAGACCCTTTTACTCTTTGTACACAATAATGATGTGGCAACGTAGGTGCACGCAGTTTGGCAACGGAAGTATGGTAAGAATCAGCGGTGAAGTAACACAGACAAAGTTATTTTAAAAAGTTGACTTATCAACTTTTTCAACACATCTACCAGATCCGTGTACTATAGTGGAGTGGATAGAAGACATTAGCATATGGCCAAATATAAAGTGGCCAGATACATATATACATATATTAGTATATTATATTAGTGCAACCAAACGCAACAACCAGACATTTTGATGCTGGGAAACCGTTTTAATAAACTTTCTGAGTTGCTAACAGGTTAGAGAACCACTGGGGAACAACAACACTTCCGTGGCCGAAATGCGCGCGCAAGCTATTTGATCACGTGGGCTGTAAAAGGTTCTGGAGGCCACCAAGCCATGCCTTCATCGTATTTACCTGAGTGAAAAAAACAGAAGACATTTTATTTTGCCTAAATTACAAAGGTTAAATAAAGGCTCTATTTTATGAATAGGTGTGTGTCCAAAAACACTTACTTCCTATCACTTTATTACTTAATAACCACTTTGTCTGACTGTCTACAGTGGCTGTGCACTTGTACTAAACTAGCTCTTTGATTGACAGGTCTACTTTTAACGTTACCATAAAAACGCACAACAAGAGCTGCCTTTAATTTTAAGCATGTCACTTAGACAAAATCATTAAAAATGCATTTAGAGTGTAAGGGGTCCATATTATAAAATGACAGATGTCATTTTTGTGTAGACAAAAGACAGTCCGTCAATTTATTACCGTTTACCTAACTGTTTACCGAACGATCCCCTCACGTCAAAAATACTGTCTAAAACAACTCACTGAAAAATATTTAATACGCGAACATATTAATAATAACTAACCAGGGGTGCGTTTCCCAAAACCATGTTGCTTATTTTCCATTGCCAACCAACTAGTTGCTAACACAACAGGTTAGCAACTATGTTTTTGGTAAACGCACCCCAAGTCAACAGTTATAACAACAAACCAAGTCTAAAAACATGTAACGTTGCCTCCGACGCCAATTTCTGTCATCCGTTTATCGAAAACATTTCCACAATCATATTTAATCAACATACCTTCGCGCTTACACTGCCGGCTTGATGTGGACCAACAACTGCGTAGATCTAGTGAAGAAAAAAAGAGGCGCGGTCGGCATAAAGGTTGCTCGCGGTTCCTCTGCCGATCTCCGGCTGCAGACTCATCGCGCCGATCGTTTACCCACCTACTTTTATTCTGTGTGCAGGGGAAAAACCCCAACCGACACTTTGCCGCTGGTGCCCTCCAATTGCCGACGTCGGTAAGACTGAACGTGCTGTCTGGGCTAATACACATTTTTATTAAACAATGAATAAACAGCAGTAAATAAATATTATAAGCAGTTGTTTTGTTCTCTTTATTATCAACTAATACAATAAACATGACAAATGTGAAAAACAGTAAGAAAGTAAGCTTTACCATTTCACAGCACGATCAATAAAGCCACACAGGTGTTTTTGATGAATCTCTGCGACAGCTCTCTGACGCATGATATTTGCGTCAGTGTCCGAAATCGCTCACTCATTTTCATTTGCTTCTTCCCCATATAGTGGACTCAACTGTCATTCCCCATATAGGGAATAGTGAATGAGTGAACGAGGGAACGGTTTCAGACACAGCTTAGGTGTGTTCGACTTCATGCGGCGCTGCGCAGAACGATCGGCGGCTGACTTGAAGCAGTGCATTCCGGTTAGTATTTTTGTCCGACTTCAGCTGGCGCTGCAGGCACGTGATTGTGTCATATGGTTTTTAAGTACCGCGAGAGTATGGAAAGAAATCAGACTCAATATTATTAACAAATACATGCACAGTTATCTGTGAACTGGATGCATGTTACAAATGTATTTACTATCCACGAACAAATGTCTTTAGATTTGAATATGTGAAATTCAGAATTTGAATGAACGTGTATCGATTTGTACAAATGTACAAATACACATGTTTTATTGTGTATTCAAATATCATAATTCGCGCGTGCAAAAAGGGAGATGTGCATTTGTGGATCAGGTGACACGCGTGCATTAATCCCGTTCTGTTCATTTGTATATTGAGACTTTCATTTCGCAGTTTAAAGCATTTTATGAGCCAAATACAAACAACTATCAATGAATGAACTAAAAAGATGTCTTTGATTTTGTGTCTGCGAATTTTAATATTTACGTGAATGTGCATCGATTTGTACAAACAGAGACATATTTGTGAATTCAGTTGGCATATTTCGTATCATTATTTCACAATTTGTGCACGCAAAAAAGAGGATGCGCATTTGTGGATCAGGCGACGCGCGTGCATTAATCCTGTTCTGTTCATACGAGTTTTGAGACTTAAGTTGCGTGGTTTGCATTGAAAGATCCACGAGCACAGATGTGCTATGAAAACAGTCACCACTAGGTGTCAGTCTAACAGGGTTTCACACATGGCGGTGAATTCTGTTTTCTGTGTTTCCCTTTAGTCTGGTGTTTTTATAGCATTACGTTTATTATCTATATATATTAAATGTTTTAATGGCTTGGCTACTGAGATGTGTTTGTGTGTGCATGTATGTAATGTATCTTTATTGTCCTTTAATGGTAAGTCAATTATTTTTACAGTATAATTCACTTCATTTTAAAAAGTAATACTTTCATGTATTAAACTATACCATTTATTAAATATTTCATAATTTTCCTATTTTCTATTGTTTCTTTCTACCCTATATATACAGCCCACGTGCCTGCTCCACAACTATTGTGTTACATCCATAAAAATTAATATGCCCCAGCCTGACTATATATAAACAACACTTCACATCATGGGTTTGTGCTATATTTATTAAGAATGTCCACATAATAATTATCAAAACAATTTTATTAAAACAGGTCACAAATAATACCAAAATAGAAAACTGGGGAAAGTATGAAATATTTAATAAACTGTATTATATAATACGTTAAATTATTATTTTTTTTTTAGTATAAACCATTCAAATCTTTAGTCTTTATAAATATATAAAAACATACCGTGATAAAAACGCTACACTAAAGGGAAGGGAACAGACTTTGACAGAACACCAGAAATCAGTTGCTTTGCTTAGGACCTACAGTATGCTGTTATCCCCAACGCCAAACAATGTATAATCTGATATAGGAGTCTAAATTTAATTAAGATCCTAAATCAGATTATACGTTATTTAAGGTTATGTGAATAATAGCCTATATTTAAGCACTTATAGAATATTGTATTAACAAAGTAGCCTACTTATACACACTTTGAAGTGCTGAACTGCTGATCGGTTCATAACTTATGAACGAAAACATGATTTATAAACGTACATAATTAGTATGATATAAATTGTAAAAAGTCTGTTGCCTGTTGTTAAAAGCGCTCCTCAGGCTTCGTCTTTGGGTCGTCAGAGGGATTACTCGCCCGAATATTAACATTTACTAAATTTCCCATCTGCCCGTACCTGAGACTGATTGCGCGCATCGCCTGTTCTTCATTTGGTGGACTTTATTTATTTCATTTAGATCTTCATTTAGATCTCACCAAACCTGTTCGGTGCGAAGTCTTGCTTTGCCATACGTTGCTGAGCGTTTCTTTGCCTATCTTTACTTGGATTTATATATCCCGACTGTTTATTGGATTAGTATAATCTAATAAAAATGTAATGTACTGTCACCCAGATCAGGAAAGGCAGTAAGGATCCTGATCTGAGTGACAGTACATTACACACACGGTAACGTTTTTTTATTAAGCTCCTAAATCAAATTACTGATTAAATTACAAATAATGTCACTGAACTAGTTTTGTAGCGGTGTCGGACTTTCCCTTGCGGTGATTTTGCGTGGCGCTGTATGCAATTTTACGGCCTTTATTTACTAAAAATATAATTTAAATCCAGAACAACGAGGTACACTAGGGGGCGGTTTCCCGGACCAGGATTAGCTTAATCCAGGACTATGGCCTTAGTTTAATTAGGAAATATAACTAGTTTTAAACAACATGCCTTACTAAAAACATTACCTGTGTGCATCTTGAAGTAAAACAAAGGGCCCTGATGTATTTTAAGATCTGTAAGTGAACGTTGTTTTCAGTTTGGAGAGCTCTTAAAAGTGTTTAAGTCTAGGACTAGTCTAATCCCTGTCCGGGAAACCGCCCTTAGAAGTTGGGTGCTATGCCTTAACCCTTATGAGAAGAAACATCATCAACACAAGCTACTACAGCTACATTTAAACAAAAATACATAAATAAATTAAAGAACATGGTTTAGGCTTGTTAAGTGCAAATTTTCAGAGCATCGGTATACAGAACACTGCGCTGTAAATGTACAAAACGAATGCAATACACAAGCACTGTATATTAAATTAGGCCATTTTCAATAATATATTAGTATTCTCATGAAATGCGTACAAATAACACGCAGTTTGATTATCGTGCAATACATAGGCTACATAAAATTACAATTTTGAGTGAATATGTTACGCAAGTCCTTCCTGTTCCCTTATGGCTCATCTATTCGTGTTTTTTAATAATTGGTTTCTCATTTGTTTTTTACCATTGTCTCTTGGGTTTGGGGTTAGAGTAAGTTTTTGTAAAATAAAATGATATCCAAACCCAATCGGCAATGGTTTAAAAAACAGACAAAAAAACAACGACACCAAACGATGCGCCATTTAAGTGAACGGGAAGGACTAGCATATGCACGCAAAATGGAATTTGGCGTAGGCTATGTATTGCACGATAATCACACTGATTGCTATTCATACGCATTTGATGATAATAGGTTGATTAGATAAATTAATGTTTATCTATAAAGTATGAAAACGAATGAATCAGTATTTTGGCTAAATTAAGATGGATCATTTCAAGATCATTTTCAGTCATTTAGATTTTGTCATCATTTCAGAACAAGCTTATTCTATCTATAACAACTTACATTATATCATGTGTGTTTCTTGAATATATGTTGAAAATATATATAAAAAAGTACAAAATAAAATCGTTCAGCTCATGGGGAGTGAACAAAAAGACGTTAAAGTCTCTCCGCAAGGACGTGCTGAAACTGTCGAGTCGACAGATGATCATCATGCTTAAAATGTTTCACCCAGAAATTAATAATGAAAACTTGAATATCTAAATGCCCAGGTAAGAGTCAAGTGTTCAGTCAGTTCACTATAAAGAAAAAAGCCAACGACATTGGCTGCAGCTTCCTCATCCACGGGCGGATGTTGCAGATACACAAAGAAAAAACTATAAAAAAGTTATTTTAATCTTTAATACTGCATCTGCAGACAATCTGCAGACGACGCTATCATTCTATTATCTCAGTTTCACTTTCTCACGCATTCACTGTAGCCAGGCCCGGATTAACACAGTGAAGTGCCCCCCCCCAATATATTTTATTTATTTATTTATTATTTTAAACTAGTCATTCAGGGCTCCAGACTAACGTTTTTGTTATTAGGAGCAATGTAGCCCCTGACTTAAAATTTTAGGAGCGCTAGCAGAAAATTTAGGGCACACCTTAAATAAGCCTACAATGCAATATTTTGACATTTTCCCAAAATAACTGCATTACTGAAAAATACTAAATAGACTTAACTATGCAGTTGCTGCACATGTCATCATTATGCACAATTAATGAAACTTTCAGAATAGGAAGTTATAAATCAAAGATTCATACAACCCCCTAAACTAGGCATAAGATAGGCTACATATAGGCTACAATAAGTTATATCTAGATAGCATACTTTAATGAGATGAGTGGCAGGGCAGCAGTTTACATGCTTGTATCCTTTACACGTTTCTCATCTTTTATCTAGTTTTCCTTGGGCACTGATGTAGACCTTTATTCTCGTCTATAATGTTTTTAGTGTTAATGTAGGCTAAAAGTTGTCCGGCTCTCTTTATCTCTCATCGCTGTAATGTTTAACCGGCGCGGTTCTGAGTGCGATGTGTTAACTTTACCAGGGCTGCGTAGATCCATCGGTAAAATCAACCGAGCGCATGGTGACATAAAACGATATACGCGATTACGCGTCATGCAATTGAGCGGTTAAAACCCGATCGTGCATTCCGTAGTGCCCGCACATGCTCAAGTACTTGTAAAAACGTTTTGGCCGCAGTCTGGAGACCTTGGTGACCCCCTATTGCCTGGGGCACTCGCCCAATATTGACAATCCAGCCCTGGCTGTAGCCTGTGATTTAACGAAATGACCTCTTACCAATTTATTTGGCCTTCATTATACATGTATGATGTGAAAAACAAGAAGGTCATAGCTAGTTTCATTAATTCAATGTAAAAAGCGCCGTGGTTGCATTCATGCGGTTGGCTTGTCAGTGCGGTAATACAGGATTGCGTTAATTAGTAGGTCCAAGGCGGCTGATTTCGGGTGTTCTGTCGGGGTCTGTTCCCTTCCCTTTAGTGTAGCGTTTTTATCACGGTATGTTTTTATATATTTATAAAGACTAAAGATTTGAATGGTTTATACTAAAAAAAAAAACAATAATTTAATGTATTCTATAATACAGTTTATTAAATATTTCATACTTTCCCCAGTTTTCTATTGTGGTATTTTTATAACCTGTTTCAATAAAATTGCTCCAATAATCACTATGTGGACATTCTTAATAAATACATAAATATAGCACAAACCCATGATGTGAAGTGCCATCCATACACAAACAGGCTGGGGCATACCAATGTCCATGCATGCAACACAATAATTGTAGAACAAACTCGTAGGCCACATACACAAGGCAAAAAGAAACAACAGAAAACAGGTAAATTATGAAATATTTTAATAAATGGCACAGTTCAATACATGAAAGTATCACTTTTCAAAATGTTTTAAATTGTAAAAATAATTGACTTACCACCAAAGGACAATAAATATACATTACATACATGCACACAAACACATCTCAGTAGCCAAGCCATTAAAACATTTAATATATATAGATAATAAACGTAATGCTACAAAAACACCAGACCAAAGGGAAACACAGAAAACAGAACCCACCGCCACGTGCGAAACTCCGCCAGACTGACACCCAGTGTTGACTCTTTTCATAGCACATCTGTGCTCGTGGATCTTTCAATGCAAACCACGCAACTTAAGTCTCAAAACTCGTATGAACAGAACAGGATTAATGCACGCGCGTCGCCTGATCCACAAATGCGCATCCTCTTTTTTGCGTGCACAAATTGTGAAATAATGATACGAAATATGCCAACTGAATTCACAAATATGTCTCTGTTTGTACAAATCGATGCACATTCACGTAAATATTAAAATTCGCAGACACAAAATCAAAGACATCTGTTTAGTTCATTTATTGATAGTTGTTTGTATTTGGCTCATAAAATGCTTTAAACTGCGAAATGAAAGTCTCAATATACAAATGAACAGAACGGGATTAATGCACGCGTGTCACCTGATCCACAAATGCACATCTCCCTTTTTGCACGCGCGAATTATGATATTTGAATACACAATAAAACATGTGTATTTGTACATTTGTACAAATCGATACACGTTCATTCAAATTCTGAATTTCACATATTCAAATCTAAAGACATTTGTTCGTGGATAGTAAATACATTTGTAACATGCATCCAGTTCACAGATAACTGTGCATGTATTTGTTAATAATATTGAGTCTGATTTCTTTCCATACGAGAGCGGTTCGAGATCAGCCGCCTGAGTTAGCCAGCGCAGTTCGCGAAGAGGAGCTGCACGGGCTGTAATGACGACACAGCTGTTTCACGATTGGTCAGATTCCCCACATGACAACAATCACGTGTATTTCGTGTTTATTTTCACGCCCTCAGTTCCACAAATGCTCACAAATCTGTATTTTTATAACAGTTAAAGTTATTTTCATGTAGTCGCGATGTTATATTGTGTCATCTTCATCAAAATAAAATGGATAAAAAACGTAGACCCCACTACATTGGTATTTAAATAATATATGCTTATGTTGAACTCTTTATTCTTGTAAAAACACTGCTGTAAGCCTCTTCAGTTCCACTCATGCTCATACACGGACATTCAAAACAGTATAATTCACTTTTTATGTAGTTTACATCTTACAAATCATGTTTAATGCGATTAAGCAAGCAAACGGCACGTGATCAGCCATGCCTGACGTAAATGCAGCAAGCTACGGGAACCACAGCGCGTCCGACTTCACGTCTCGGTTTTCAGCTCCTCCCCGCCTGCACGCGTCTAATCTCGCCGATCGGTTACATCCAGCCACAGCCGATGTCGAACACACCTGTTCTCTTCAGTTCGGATTTGGGTATTTAGTTTTATAAACTGAAAATAAATCACCAGACGACAGAACTGCAGGAAATCTACACTGATATATGTGAATTAAAGTAAGTTAACTGCGCAACAGACACGAAACGAAAGTAAAAGTAACGGTAGGCCTATAAAGCTGAGGTAAATAATCGTGACAAACTTATTTAAGGAACAGTACAATGTACCAAAAGTTATCATTTTTGTGTTTTACTTACATATTGTAAAATTTGTATTGTATTGTAGTAAAACATGTACGGTTGAATGCATTATTCAAGTAACGTCATTGACGAGGAGGAAAAATCGAAATCTAACAGGTACTGTTGTAAGAAACGGGTAGAGTCATTAAATGCTAGTTTTGTAATAAAATTACGTTGTGTATGTTTTTTTCAAATATAGTGGATATTATGTAGTGAGTTCTCACTTGTTTAAAGTTAAATGAAGTTCAGGACAAACTGCCTTGTCTACATCTAATAGTCATTACATTTCTAATATACAGTAGCTTAGACGTGTGTAACGTTACGTTAGATGCGTCAGAATTTTATATTTTTCGAGCACAGCCCTGCTGAAAAAAACATCATCAAAACCAGCATGGGAATTATGCTGGTCTATGCTGGTTTAGCTGATGGTCACCAGCATACCAGCACCAAAACACAACATATGCTGCTGGTATGACCAGCATGGGATGCTGGTGCTAATGCTGGTTTAGCTGGTGCTAATGCTGGTTCTGATGCTGGTTTAGCTGGTGTTCACTAGCAAACCAGCACCAAAACACAACATATGCTGGTCTTGCTGGTATGCTGTTTTTTTTAGCAGGGAGATAATACATTTTACACGTGCTGCTGTATTCATGTTTAATCACTGACAGTATAATATAAAATGTGATTCATTTATTTTTGGTCACATACAAATTATTGCTTAAATTACTCACTATCTTAACCTCTTCTCCCCGATTTTATTACTATTAAATCTTGAGTATTGTTTTTGTGTGCGTGTGTGTATGTGATGTACCCCAGAAGACTTTGGTGGGTTGTAAGTGTGGATATGGACACACAAGACTCAGAAGAGGATGTGGGGAAGATGGTGTGTGAACAGTAAGATTATTTTACTTATATACTGACTTACATTATTTGACTTATATATTGTAGCTGGTAGTCCTTTTTTTTTCAGTTGACTTTACTTACCAAAATGAAAATGTACTGATTATTTACTCATCCATGTCATACAAGATGTTTGTCTTTTTTAGCTAAGCAGATTTAACTTATATTTAATAATCAATATCCTGGCTTTTTCTTTGATTTATAAAAGTGATAATAATATCTTATTTTTTATAGCGCCTTTTAAGAACCCAAGGTCGCTTCACCAAATTAATCAATTGACAAACAAAATAAACAGACAGTCAGAAGGGAACATTCAAAAGAACAGAGGTTGACAATAGAGGGGGCATAAGGGTCTTATCTAGCAAAACGATCCGTAGATCCGGTCATGATGCACCACCTGACCCCACGCAATACGTCATGATGTCAAGAGGTCACAGAGGACGAACGTCAACTGATACTAATTAATGTCTTTGTGTCAGTTTATTGTTTAAAATGGTCCGCAAATGTGCGTTTTATATATGTAACACGTGACCTCCCTACGTCACTACGCATTTACGTTAGGTCGCACGCACTGGACCGGACCTAGACGAAAAGTTGTGGTTTAAAAGAGTATATTTTTTATTTTTCTTGTCAAAAATGACAATCGTTTCGCTAGATAAGACCCTTATGCCTCGTTTGGGATTGTTTATCGTCCTTTGAAACTCCGTTGAAAAAAACTGTTAAGTGTTGAGTTAAGTATTAATTGTTGGTGTCTATTAAAATCCATTAAAATTAGAAAAATCCTGCAATGTTTTCCTCAAAAAACATAATTTCTTCTCGACTGAACAAAGAAAGACATCAACATTTTGTATGACATGGTGGTGAGTAAATTATCTGGATTTTTCTTTTAGGAAAATTGATTTTTCTTTTAGGAAAATGGAATATTCCTTTTAATATACATTTGTTTAAATAACCAGCATTAACACCTGTAATTAAGTTCAAAATATGCACAAGTATACAAGATACCGGGAAATGGCGTCATATGTTCTAAAACGTGACTAGCAATAATGCACATGTATCAGATAACACATACCATAAATAACAGTATCTATTTGTTAGAATTGTTTAATAACTGTATAAGTATTAGAACTATACAATCTCCAGTATAAGGAAATAATACTGAATAAATATGTACAAGATAAACTAACACACATATAAACTGGGTACCATGACTATATTAATGAGAAGACATTGAATTATACAAAGTAGTGCTTTTGGTTAGTAGCCTTATTTTTTAGGTTTAATTACACATAATTGATGATAAATGAATGTATTTTATAAACTGTCACAAAACTGGGGCCCCCTGACACCATCTCGTGGCCCCCAGTTTGAGAACCACTGGACTAAAGCAAGGCGCGTAGCTGTGACCAGACACAAAAATGGCGACGACAAAACACAGTGATGTCACATGGTCCAAATGAGTAAGAATATAGAGTTTCTGGTTGTTGATATAGCTTTCAGTATAAATATACACAAATGAGTATCTATTTAAAACAAATCAGTCTCCTTTGAGAATCCATTTTGGTTAGGATACTATTAGAAAATGTTTGCGACTCCAGTACACAGCAAGACAGCTCAGTAAGGTTTGCAATACATGTAGTGTTGATATTTTAGATAAACTTGAATGTATGTTATGTGGTTAGCATGCTTCTATCAATGTTTAATTGTTTTTAGTATTTTAGTATCATTGTTTTCTTTTTCACAAAGGCCAGAAAAAACAACATCTCCAGCTCCATCTTACACATCTCTACGAAGTGATCAGTCAATGGATCCACCAGTGCAGTTTAAAGATAACACAAGGACTATTAGGTAAAATACGTGTTTTACAAACTCTGTTATATATAATTTTGTATTTTATTTACTTGCTTAGAATATGATTTTTTTTAAATAATAAATAAAAGGTATAAGAATATTAAGAGTTTCTGGTTGTTGATGATACAGCTGACTAGTTTCGGTATAAATATACACAAGTGAATCTCTATTATACGAAATCAGTCTACTATGAAGATCCGTTTTGGTTAGGATACTACTTTTAGAAAAGGTTTGACAATCCAGTACATAGCAAGACCACTCAGTAAGGTTTGCACAAAACACAGTGATGTCACATGGTCCGAATGAGTAAGAATATAGAGTTTCTGGTTGTTGATATAGCTTTCAGTATAAATATACACAAATGAGTATCTATTTAAAACAAATCAGTCTCCTGTGAGAATCCATTTTGGTTAGGATACTAATAGAAAATGTTTGCGACTCCAGTACACAGCAAGACAGCTCAGTAAGGTTTGCAATACATGTAGTGTTGATATCTTAGATAAACTAAAGGGTATTTTTATGTGGTTTGCATGTTTTTGTTTTTCACCATATTAGTATCATTGTTTCCTTTTTAACAAAGACTGAGGCCAGATAAAGCAACATCTCCAGCTCCATCTTACACATCTTTACAAAGTGACCATTCAATGGATCCACCAGTGCAGTTTAAAGATAACACAAGGGCTATTAGGTAAAACACGTGTTGTACTAAATCGGTTATATGTAATTTTGTATTTTGCAACATCCCCAGCCCCTTCCTCTACATCTCTACAAAGTGATCATTCAATGGATCGACCAGTGCAGTTTAAAAATATTTCACAAAGTATAAGAAAGACTGAAAGGTGTGATTGACCTAAATAATTTTTTTTACAATACCTAAATACAATTTTGCAACTAGCCTTAAATATTTTGAATATTTTTAGCATATACTGTCTGTATGCATAAACCACCTGTTTCTACATTAACATTTACAATTGTATCATCCTTATTTTGTATCACAGTTTGAGACCAAATAAAACAACATCTCCAGCCCCTTCTTCTACATCTTTAAAAAGTGATCATTCAATGGATCGACCAATACAGTATACAGATAGAACACTGAGAATCGGGTTAAAACAATTTTTACAGCTTTTTTTGTTGGTATTGCAATTTTTTTAAATATTAACATTGTGTCCTGCAATCAAAGGTTAAGACCAGATGAAGCAACATCTCCAGCCCCTTCCTCTACATCTCTAAAAAGTGATCATTCAATGGATCGACCAATACATTTCACAGATAGAACACAGAGAATCAGGTTAAAACAATTTTTACAGCTTTTTTTGTTGGTATTGCAATTTTTTTTAAATATTAACATTGTGTCCTGCAATCAAAGGTTAACACCAGTTGAAGCAACATCTCCAGCCCCTTCCTGGACATCTCTACAAAGTGATCATTCAATGGATCGACCAATACATTTCACAGATAGAACACTGAGTTTTATTAAGGATGAAAGGTATGAGAATTTAGATTGTAAAACAGGATGTCTGATCAGTATGGATTATATTGATTAATTGGCCGGGCCAGTTTTCAGTAAAGGTTAACTGCATATTTTGAGAGATTTTCTCCTTTGTAATGTTACAAAATACTTTAAAATAATTCAAAGTACATTCTAACGGTTAAATACTTTTAACATAATATATAGTATATGTATTTTGTTAGTATTTTATAGTAATTGTTTTGATCTTTTTATTATCGTATATCCCTACAGTATTTTAAAACAAAATGTTATCGAGCCATTTGATGAAAAAATAAGAGAGGAGGTGCTGTCTCCAGATATCAGGTACTTTTACTCAAGCTGATCTTTTCTTATAGTGCATATATCATGTTGCTGTAAATCGTGTCTGAACTTTCTCTATCAATTTCACACTTATTTCCACAGTACACTTTCAGCCACACTGCTGACAGAGGATCATTACAGATGTTCAGTGTGTACAGAGGTCTTCAAGAATCCAGTTTCTATTCCCTGTGGACACAGTTACTGCAAACACTGCATTGAGATCTACTGGAGCAAACCAACTCAAGCTGAATGTTACGCTTGTCCTCAGTGCAGAAAGAGGTTCAGAGATCGGCCTGTGTTAAATGTTAATGTTGCTTTAGCTAAACTGATAGATGAACTACAGCAGGCTGGGTTTAGTCCTGCTCTTCCTGCTCACTGCTATGCTGGACCTGAAGATGTGTCCTGTGATATCTGTACTGAGATGAAGCTCAAAGCTGTTAAATCCTGTTTGACCTGCTGTGTGTCTTACTGTGAGACTCACGTCAGACAACACTACACTGTACCAGCACTACAGAGACACAACCTGACAGAGGTGATTGTAAAATTATTTACATTGTTACAGTTTTTCATAAAAAATACATACAATGTAAATATTTTATTGGTTTGTACCTTTTTTTAAAAGGTAATGACTTGTTTTTAGTTTTGTAAATTAGCTTACATTGTTGATGGTGCTTTGTGTAGGTTACCATCTCAACACAAGACAGTACAGACATGAAAGAGTTTAAAGATCTTCAAGGTTTTAAGACTGAGCTTCTCGGTAAGATGAACAGAGTCATTAAAGAGCAACAAGAGGAGATCAGAGACTTAAGAACAAAACTTTATGAACAGAGCATGGTAACTAACAAAATTTGCAACAAAATAGAAAAATACAGCAACATTTTTTTAAAGAATTAAAGCTGTTCTAACAATATTTATATTTTGTTTTGTATTATATTGTGAAGGATGTAGAAGCTGAATATTCTTATTTAGCTAAATATTTCCACAGTGGACTTTCTAGTACCGGTATGTATAATACTCCACTCACCAACCAACACTCAGCAGCTTTTTTCTTCTAAAGTTTTGTTTTCTCTACCAGTAATTATGATAATGAGAAAATGCCACCATGGATCTCTTTAGCAAAGTGCATATTTTAAACTGGGGAACGCTAGTGTTATTTTGTAGTCTAATCAAATGCTAATTTTGCTGCTATTTTGTTTATAAAAATAATGAAGGATTCTTAATTTTTAATTGTAATATAATATTCTAAAATAAATGATTCCAGTATAAAAATCTTTCCTCAAAGGACTTTCTAAAGAAAACTGGGTAGATAGGCAGATGATTACTCTCCAATCATTTTCTACATGATTTACAGGTTTGCCCAAAGATGTAACTGAGGTTGTCGCTCTTGGTCGCCATTTGGACCTTGGAATTTTGTATGACTGCCGCAATGATTCTTTCTCTTCAGGTAGGTCCTGCTGGCATTTTTGAAGCAGATACAGTTCAGCTCTTAGTAAATACATGCTACGTGTTTTATACATCTTCAATTGTTTTATGTTTTGAATGAAAAATATAATTTATATCACTATGTATCATTAACTTTAAAGTTTGCTGAAGACATGTGCTATGTACGTTGGCCTTATCATTCGGTACCAATAATAGACATTACGATTATTCATATACTACATACACATAATATCAATTCCTTCTACCTGTTACTTATTGGTCTGAAGTGATATAAATTAATTTGATTTAAATAAATCAACTAAAACTTTTGTAAATGACTATTAAAATACTGTGAATGTGTTTACAGATGCATTTCTGTGGGTTAAACCCACTGTAGCCAGTAACACAGTATCTTGGCCCCACCTGAAAACACATACAGAGGTTTTGGAAGATGACTCTCATCAGCAGAGGTGCAAAGCCTTTGAAATGTCACCTATGTTACGAGTAAGTGCTCAATGTGGGCTGATAAAACTGAGCGGAGCTGCAGCTTTTCTGAATCATCCAGTTCAGTCTGAACATCAGGACCGAGTTACACTGCACTATAAAACCACCACCAGACTGGACATGATCAGTCCAACACTGTTACATGAAGGAGTTTCTCCATCACTCATTAATACAACAACAGCTACACATGTGATCATAGCTGTGAGCTATGGGGCGCAATTCTTATTTGTGTTTGATAATGAGAGGATCAGCAAAGAGAAAAATACTGAAATGGAAAACATTATAAAAAAAATAACATCCACATTCAGTGTGCAAGACATACTCTCAAGCCTTACAGACACTGAAAAATCAAGCAGCATTTTATATGACTGTAAGCTGTATGCTGATGTGGGTGACTGGAAGAGTTCAATGTCTTTTGATGAGGCAGTGGAGATCTATGCGTCTCTACCAGATCTGCTTGGATCTAAAGGTGAGAGAGCGGTTCCTCTGAAGGTTTGGCTTTACCCTCTGAAGAAACTGGAGAACACTTCTGCATGTTCTGCTCTAAGTGAAGTCTTGCTGAATAAAGCAGAGAACATTCTAGAAAATCTAAGAAAACAGATCAGGATGTGTGAGGATATGATGACAGACTATGATAACCTGAGTGTGATGACATGGTTTCCTGCTTTGAAAGAGAAATTTAAGATCTTTTCAAAACTTCTGCTGGGATATCAAACAGAATTTCAAAGAAAAATTGCAGAAATTATTCAAACCTTAAATGTCAGTGAAGAAGGACAGAAGAGCATACAAGAACTTATCAGCATCAGTGACCAGTCTCCATTTAATCCAGATAACACACAACAATGGCTTGAGACAAAAGACATTCAACTTGTAGTTTTAAATATGTGTAGAGCAGCCAACATCAGTATTGTGAAATCACAGAAGGAGCTTCAGCATTTCATACAGAATCCACAGAAGAGCAGAGTGTTTTGCTTCACTATTTCCCCAATAGATGCTGAAGATTCTTTCCTCGCTGCTATGAAACAGCACATTACTTTAATGAAAATGTGCACATTGACCGGAGCAGATTACATAAATCCACTGCAAGCACTCAAGTCTGTTTGTATCAGCCAGAAAGTTGTTTTTGACCTACAAATGTTCATTGCTGCAAAAGAGACAAATGAAGAAGAAGAAGAAACTAAATTTATTGCAGCATCTGTACCAGGTGACTTTAATGGGCACACTGTGCAGTTTTATTATAATGGTGAGATTGTGAGCAGAAATATAAAGCTTGATTCAAATCCAGATCCTGCAACAATAATGCATGTAGAAGACACCAGTGTGGACATAAAGCTGAAACATCCACTGAGCGAAATCCCTGAAAGATATGTGGTGGAGTACAGAGTTTTGGCTGATGGTATTAACCGCAATAAATGGGAACACTGTGTTATAGTCATAGATGCCTCAGTTCTGAAAGAAATCTATACTGTGTCACATCTGAAACCAAACACACAGTATCAGCTGAGGTATATGATCATATTCAAGGACTATATGAGCTATGTCAGTGGGATCAGTACCTTTAAGACTTGCAGACTTGCACCAGTTCCTGGGCAACCTTTTGTTAATAAGCTGAACAGCAACACTATCAGACTAACCTGGTTAAAAGCTGAAGCAGATGAAGATTGTCCAGTTCTGCAGTATATGGTTGAGTATAGAGAAGCAGGACTGGAGGGCTGGTCATCAGTATTAACACAAGGACCTCAGTGTGAATGTACTTTAACTGTACCTCACAGCACCTGCTATAGAGTCAGAGTATCTGCTGTCTATAAGAACATCACCAGCAAACCTAGTGAGGAAACATATGTACCTGTGGATGGTGAGATACATGTAAAATAATAAAATTGATCCATTTTACTATGTTCTTTGCTTTGATTACACATGATTTCAATGTTCTCTTTAGTCTGGATCATAAACCTCTCAGAGAAAAAGACCTCCATCCTCCTAGAAGTGCTGAAACTCCAAACAGAGAAGAAACCAGTAGAGCTGATAGACTGGACAGATGATGAGAGTGAAGTGAGAGGATTCATTCAGTGTCTGCCATACATCTCACAAATCAGGTGAGATTAAAGCTTTTCACACTACAACAAACTCATTTGATTGCCTTTGTCTGAGTGTCACCCCTGTTGGCATATTTTGTCACTGCTTTTTTACTAACTAAACATATTGGATTTGTTGGATTGTGGAATATTTGATCAGTGCAATGTGGTTTTTGCAACAAAGGAAGCTGTCAGACATGATTAATTAAAATGTCTGTAGTGAACTAAAGCAGTTTTATGTCATAGTTAGTAAATTGTAATTGGCAGATACATATAGTTCAAATGCATAACATTATAATTAATTTGATTTCCTCAAAAGTATAAGTAGCATTTATGTTGTGCCAATGTGCTGTGGTGTGTTGTGAGCAGGGTGTGGTGGGCCGTTTTGGGTGAGAAAGTCCAGGGCATCTTCTTAGGCCCAGTCTGGCCATGGAGATGTATTGTATGCTTCTCCCATTAGGACATGACAAACTAGATTGCTGTCATTATTAGAGGTCGACCGATATGCTTTTTCTCTGGCCGATGCCGATTTTTTAGAAATCAGGGCAGCCGATGGCCGATATGTTTGGCCGATTTTCTACATAATAATCTAAATGTTCTCATCATTATTAGCAGATATTTTAAATGCTATTTAAGTCAAAGTTTTTAAAAATATATGACTGGTCTTTCTGAAGAGTTTTACAACCTCCTCTGCACCATGCATTTATCAGACACAGATATTACCTGACACTCTGCTGTCGTCATCTTTGATCAGTTTTTTACCATGGCTTTTATTGCTTTGTAGGATAAAATCCTTATTTGGTAGACCTGATAAAATATTTATTCATCATAAAGTTAACATAGTAAATGTCTATGGTTTTTAGTTGAGACTGTTATTTATGGCAAATCTTTCTAAACACATTTACATTCTCATTTCTGAGGCGCTATAAGTGACTGATTGTGCTGACAGTGACGTCTTGTGAGTTTAGTGTTGGGACAGATCTGTTGTTTCAACCGTTCATTCAAACGAATCCGTTCAAAGGAGTCAGTTCACGAATCGGACGCGCTGTGATCTAATCCAGGCTGAGCAGCGCAAAACTGTAAACAAAGTGTTACTGTAACAACACGAAAAACATTTCCTCTGTGGATATGATTTGGTCTTCCGACCTTTCGCCATCGAGTCAGTTTTGTTTTAAGTAATAAAAGCAGGGAGACAGAAAGCGTGCGCACGCGGCTCTTCTCTCTCTGTCACGCAAACAAAGATCATTATCACTCATTAATCACATGAAATGAGCCTAATCTTTGCACGGACAGTGCACCGCGAGACATAAGCCCGTCGCGCTGTTGTACTGGCTGCTTAATTTGCGCGATCCCGCCATCATTTAGTAAAGCTGTTTGTGAACAAGGCATGGCTGCACACACACGAGACGGGAGCGATCTGCTTGCAGCAAGAGGCAGCGTCACGAGTTCTACAACAGCGCTTAGGTGCCCGCAGATGTGCCTGCCTATTAATCGGACTAATTTTGCAGCAAAATCGGCCAAAGCCGATTTTTTTAAATATGCCAAAAATTGGCCAATTAATCGGCCGGCCGATAAATCGGTCGACCTCTACTGATTATAATCAACACAGCTGTCTTTAGTAAAAGCTCAGCTTTATTTATATAGCGCCAATAACAATTAAACAACAATTGTTGACCAAGGTCAATATAACAAACTAACATCATGTACAACATACACTCACCTAAATGATTATTAGGAACACCTGTTCAATTTCTCATTAATGCAATTATCTAATCAACCAATCACATGGCAGTTGCTTCAATGCATTTAGGGGTGTGGTCCTGGTCGACAATCTCCTGAACTCCAAACTGAATGTCAGAATGGGAAAGAAAGGTGATTTAAGCAACTTTTGAGCGTGGCATTGTTGTTGGTGCCAGATGGCAGGTCTGAGTATTTCACAATCTGCTCAGTTACTGGGATTTTCATGCACAACCATTTCTAGTGTTTACAAAAAATGTTGTGAAAAGGGAAAAACATCCAGTATGCGGCAGTCCTGTGGGCGAAAATGCCTTGTTGATGCTTGAGGTCAGAGGAGAATGGGCCGACTGATTCAAGCTGATAGAAGAGCAACTTTGACTGAAATACCCACTCGTTACTAGAGCCCGACCGATATGCGTTTTTTCGGGCCGATGCCGATACAGATATTAGGGAGTAAAAAAAGACCGATAACGATATATCGGCCGATATTCTTTATGTGTATATTATAGTTTAGTACACATATACTACAGTATATTATACTACAGTACTGTACATAGAATACACTATACACTTTAACATAATATACTGTATATGAATAAATACAATGCAATGCAATGATCACTCACAAATGTGGTGATCCAACACTTATATTGATGTGACAAAGATATGTACTATAGGCAAGAAGTTAACAATAAACTTTATTATCCAAAATGAGTCGGATATCAGTGCACTAAACCAGTGGTTCTTAACGTTATTCCTGGAGGCCCACTGCTCTGCACATTTTGTATGTCTCCCTTATTTAACACACCTGATTCAAATCATCAGCTCATTAGAAGAGCTCTCCATGAACTGAACTGAGTCTTTCAGATAAAAGAGACATACAAAATGTGCAGGGCAGTGGGCCTCCAGGAATAACGTTAAGAACCACTGCACTAAACAGTAAACTTGACTTATTATAAATAACTTTAAAACACAAAGAGAACAAAATACATAAAACTTGCATCATTTGCAGTTTTGACGAGAATAACGTTAAAAAGAGAAACTTATGAAGTAATTGATTATTAGCTTTACAGTAAGTTGTGTAACGTTACTTCACAAATTAGTAAGCAACTCACCGTTATGAAGACAATGCTTGACGGAGCACATACTAATGTACGCTATGTTTAATGTTGTGCACAACGTTTTTATAACACAAACCCAGGGTTCCGTGCAAACTTTAGACTTTTATAAAACTAAAGCGTCTTCGATCCGCCTCTTTTATTTAGCAAGGGTGTAGAGTTGCGCGAGCTTATTGAATCAATTGCTCTGAAATGAGCATGTTACCTAACAACACAAGCACAAGCAGCAGTAATCTCATATAGTGTTATATAAGTACACGGCTGCGCGTAGTTTAAACGTGTCATTTCTCCGTCTCGCGTCATTTCTCCCGCTTGCGTTTTAACTCGCAAGTCGACAAAGAGACGGATTAAAAACACCAAATGTAAACGGGAATGCGTCTCTCTTGTCCACTTATAATCCAATCGACCAAAGCGCGTCTTAATACCAGGTGTAAAAATGTTGTGAAGAAGGAAGACACTGCATGACTGCCGCCACCTGAACTGAGAGACTGACTGACTGAAGTGAAGGGGGTGGGGGATTGGCTGGTGTCACTACAGTGAGTGATCTGGGTCACCATTAGCAACCAGTAGGGCGCACTCTGCTGGACAAACAAGTACTTACATCTTTCAAATGCATTTAATGTGTTCTGTAACAAACGTTCATATCGGCCCATATCTGCGGCTTATACGCCGATACAGATATATCTGCGACATGCTCATATCGGCCGATAAAATCGGCAAAACGATAAATCGGTCGGGCTCTACTCGTTACAACTGAGGTATGCAGCAAAGCATTTGTGAAGCCACAACACGCACAACCTTGAGGAGGATGGGCTACAACAGCAGAAAAACCCACTGGGTACCACTCATCTCCACTACAAATAGAAAAAAGAGGCAAAAATTTGCACAAGCTCACCAAAATTGGACCGTTGAAGACTGGAAAAATGTTGCCTGGTCTGATGAGTCTCGATTTCTTTTGAGACATTCAGATGGTAGAGTCAAAATTTAGCATAAAAAGAATGAGAACATGGATCCATCATGCCTTGTTACCACTGTGCAGGCTGATGGTTGTGGTGTAATGGTGTGGGGAATGTTTTCTTGGCACACTTTAGGCCCCTTAGTGCCAATTGGGCATCGTTTAAATGCCACGGCCTACCTGAGCATTGTTTCTGACCATGTCCATCCCTTTGTGACCACCATATACCCATCCTCTGATGGCTACTTCCAGCAGGATAATGCACCATGTCACAAAGCTTAAATCATTTCAAATTGGTTTCTTGAACCAGACCAGGAGTTCACTGTACTAAAATGGCCCTCACAGTCACCAGATCTCAACCCAATAGAGCATCTTTGGGATGTGGTGGAACGGGAGCTTTGTGCCCTGGATGTGCATCCCACAAATCTCCATCAACTGCAAGATGCTATCCTATCAATATGGGCCAACATTCTTAAAGAATGATTTCAGCACCTTGTTAAATCAATGCCATGTAGTCGGAGCCGATGGTGTAGTGGACGGTGCTCCGACACATGGTGCAGACGCACTTCTGGGGAGCCGAGTTCGAATCCCGGCTTGCGGGCCTTTGCCAATCCCATACCCCTCTCTTTACCCTGTACTTTCCCGTCTTCTCCTTAATTACTATCTATCCAAATCAATGCCACGTAAAATTAAGGCAGTTTTGAAGGCGAAAGAGGGGTCAAACACAGTATTAGTATGGTGTTCTTAATAATCCTTTAGGTGAGTGTAAATTATATAGCAGGACAAACCAGACACAGCTCACATCAGCAGCAATTAAAGCAAGAGAATAAAGAGTTTTGAGTTTTGTTTTAAACTTGTATTGTGTAGAGGCAGTTCTAATAAGTCCTGGTGCAGCCACAGCAGTCTCCTTTTGACTTCAGTCTAGCCCGAGGAGCGTTTAACTGTCTCTGGTTGGAGGATTCAAGAAACCTTACAAGATTGTACAGATAGTAAAAAAGAAATATATACCAGAGCTGAACCATTCAGAGCTTTAAAAACCAGCAACAAGACTTTAAAGCAATGTTCCCTCTAAGCTGCGCGCGCACGGCCGCGCAGGCCAGTCGAAGTGGCCTTGCAATAGATTTGTCAGACCGCACACATTTTTCAGACCTCACAAACTATTTTTTTTCAGGGGTTAAGCATCTGAGCATCAAAGGCTAGGAAATAAACATTTAAATATCCAGAGATCATGTGACAACCAAGCCGGATGTACATTAGAATATTTCTATACAAGTATCCTAGGTTACTCTTGGCGTGCCCTGGCAAGCACAGTAGGCTACCATTGTAGCTGCCCCCTGGTTTTCTTAATAATAAGCAGAGAGTCTCTAACGGGTGTAATCATTTATTTTTCAGTCAACTGCATAAGCACCGTGAAAACTTAAAGGAATAGTCTACTCATCAGGCATGAAAATCCCTCACCTTTCGGCGAAATTCGCCGTTTTGAAGCCAAAAAAGGTGACCCCCGTGAATCATGTAGATTCGATGAGAAAACTTTTTTTTTGGTGGGGGGGGTGCGCACGTTGTTTGTAGACGCGCCCTTCGCTGTCATCCAACATGTATCCCACACATTAGATTTGTTTGAGTTCATGCTGCGTTGCAAAACCCGACAGGCAGACAGGTGACATCAAAGTATCACGAGAGTGAATCGAGAAGCCATAAGGTAGTCTGCTTTCGAACGGCTCTCGCGCTACTGTGATGTCATCCGCATTTCTGTGTTCTTCGTCATACAAGCTTGTTGAAGATGCGTAGAGCGACTGCCTTCGGGACATAAAGTCAACACAAAACGCTGTAAAAATATTATTGTGGAATTGTAAGGCATCAACCAATTAAAACAACATATCTACACAGACTGACACTGCAAAGTGACCTAAAATATTTTTGTTGGAATGGATTGGAACGAATTATGGACGTACTCCTCGCTTGTAAGTCATTGGTCTACGGCTGTAAGTACTTAAATGTAAATATGGTGAAACTGCAAATATTGCATGAAATGCTGTAATAAGAACATACTATTATTAATACTGCTAATAAGAAAGTTTACAGTAACATTTAAGCGAGACTATTTGAGCGACAAAGATGCTTTTTCAGCTGTTTTCAGTGCGCATACGCGCACAAACTCAAAAGCCCACGCCCAACGCGCGTTTCAAAAATCACGCAAAGCAAACGCATATTTTTTGGGGCTTGACAGGAGATATACGCACAAACTTTATTGTAATACCACAGTCTCTGAAAGTATACTCATAAAAACAGTCGTTTATTACAAGTGAGAAGTTGATCATGTTTCAGTGATCGCTTCTCCGTTGTTAAAGGGACAGTTCGTCTCATAAGAAATGCATATGTTTGAGTCATTATGTTAATCAAACTACAAAAGACAAAAGGAAAATCACTTTTATAGCTTTAAAAAGATCAATGATATTTAATTTATAGAATAAAAACAGTGTTATGTTAATTTGATACTGTTTTTTCAACCTAATCAATAGATCTTACTTTATTTGTAACTTTGTTCTTTTCAAATTATATGCTTGTAATGTCTTGATTTGTTCTTGATTATCACTTTTTTGCTTATCTAAAAATTATTCAACCCATGACTCAAAAACCATAATGTAATTCATTTAACCAGTACTATATTGTAAAATTAATTCATTTTAAATTAGATGTAGGCCTTCAGGTACACCCTATTGCAAGGCCAACTTAAAATTGTATGGCCTTGCGACTGATGGTCAGATTATGGCAAAATAAAATTATTGCAGATTTAAAATAGTAAGGGAATGCTACTTGTTACAGCTTTCCACATTTATCAACCCATTTAATTAAACATGGTTTCTGTTACTAGTTAAATGTTTACATTTTAAATTTGAAAGAATTATATAATTGAAATAATGGTCATAATGTATTTTTTGCGTATGTTATGGTGTGCATTTTGTTTCTGCGCACATGGAGCGATGTTGCGTTCCTTCCTTCTTTTTTGTCCTTGGCCAATCACATGCCTGAAGAATAAATAAGTTAAGTTACAGCGTGTTCCCTAATGAGGCCATAATATTTATTCTGGGGGGGTCCTCCCACCTCGCGGCCCCATCAGAGGCCACATCGCCCCTCGAGCGCCCTTTTTACCTTTTTCACCCCTGACCCGTTTTCATGCCTGACTCATTTTCAATATTAAAATGTTATTACCTTAACTAAGAAGAGTTGATACATCCCTCTATCATCTTAGTGCGTGCACGTAAGCGCTGGAGCGCGCTGCTACACTTCGATAGTATTTAGCTTAGCCCCATTCATTCAATGGTACCATTCAGAGATAAAGTTAGAAGTGACCAAACACATCAACGTTTTTCCTATTTAAGACGAGTAGTTATACGAAAAAGTTTGGTGGTACAAAATAAAACGTAGCACTTTTCTAAGCGGATTTAAACGAGGAACTATATTTTATGGCGTAATAGCACTTTTGGGAGTACTTCAGCTCCCCTGAAAAATCCGCTCCCCTTCTCCCTCTCATAATGGGAGAGGGAGAGTGTTACTGCGCCGAGTCGAAGTACTCCCAAACTGAACTGATTGAGACACACGGATAGACAAACCATTCACGCCCACTTGGTATTAAAACTTCTGCTCCTCTTCTGTTGGTCTCCTTGGTTTCCTTTTTACGCAGGGGTTAGTAACCCCAGCTAAGTATTGCCACATTATTATGTTTGAGTCTAGTGCACCATTATATGTTGTGTAGTGACGGATGGTTGTGTTTAAGTAAGCCAGAGATGCGCAAAATAATACTGTATTTAGAATACCATGATGACTCAAGAACTTTTTCGTATAACTACACGTCTTAAATAGGAAAAACGTTGATGTGTTTGGTCACTTCTAACTTTATCTCTGAATGGTACCATTGAATGAATGGGGCTAAGCTAAATGCTATGGAAGTGTAGCAGCCGCAGTTTTTGAATGTCAACATTCATGAGGCGCATCCAAGCGTCACAGAGTTTCTGTGTGCTTCTCTATGTCGCGTACTTGCTGTGACGGGCGGGCTCGCGCAGAGCGCGTGTATGCGCGCTTGAGTTGCATTAAACCATATCGATATGAACGGTATTGGCTAATTCCGCATCGCATCATGAACCCATATCGATATATCCCCTAAATCCGATATACCGCCCAGCCCTAACGTGAAGCGTTTAAGACCACGAAAACAGTTTGCAAAATAGACAATGACATAAATAAAGATTAAGTTTCATAAACATAAAACACAAACTACACACCTCGTTCCGCTCACCAAGGGGTGCAAATCTTCAATGTGATGCTGCTTGCATTAATCGTTGACTTTGTAATCAAAAAAGCTTATTTTAGCGCTTCAGAGACGAGCAGGAAAACACGAGCAGAGAAAACCTTTTGCAGCTATTCAGATTCCGGGGTTCACAGTCTCAACCCGATAATGTGATTAACACTCCATGGAAGAATTAACTAGACTAGTTTGTTGCACTAGTTTGTTCCAGTTATTAAATTGTTTATATAGGCTTCCTTTATTAAAATTTACACCATGTCAATTTTATAGGCCTATAAATACTGTTAAGCACTGCATTAGCAGTGCATTTACGTTCCACTTAAATGTTGTACCTGAAAAATGACTAAACATCTTGGATACTTTTATTTTTTTATATATCTTTATCAGTCATAATAACCAGTGAACCAGTCATAATAACCTCTCTAAACCTTATTAAAACCTTATCAACCAAAGATCCTTTAAGTTTAGCTAAACTGACTGGTAAAACACCATCATTAAAATGTTCCCAAAGTCCAAACATTATGAAGGATATTGAATAAATATCAACCTTGTAAACATTGATGCATTTGCTGTCATCTCTTTGAATCTCCTATGGCTAACGCAGGCTCGTGGTCATTTTCGGCAGATCGTGTGGTTGCGAATTGCTCACAGTACTGAAATGTGCGCTCAGAAAAAAAAGAATTTGCTCAGTGCTGAAAACAATTAGAGGGAACATTGCTTTAAAGTGTAACGAATTGGTTGCCAATGCAATGATATCAGTACCGGGCTAATATTTTCTTGTGTATGCACAACAGTAAGGAGACTTGAGGCAGCATTTTGTACTAGCCAATTTGCCAGGTTACCTTTTATAAATTGTTCAATCGTTAATTTCTTGGTAAAGCTCATGTAAGCCAAATCTGCACACAAACACAAATACTCAAATCTTGAGTCATCATGGTATTCTAAATACAGTATTATTTTGCGCATCTCTGGCTTACTTAAACACAACCGTCCGTCACTACACAACATATAATGGTGCACTAGACTCAAACATAATAATGTGGCAATACTTAGCTGGGGTTACTAACCCCTGCGTAAAAAGGAAACCAAGGAGACCAACAGAAGAGGAGCAGAAGTTTTAATACCAAGTGGGCGTGAATGGTTTGTCTATCCGTGTGTTTCAATCAGTTCCCCAGCTCCCTAGGTTGTGAATCAGTATAGCGTGTTTAGGGCAGGGCTCTATAGTGCAACAAAAAAATCTGAGGTTGCACCGGTGCGACCAACCGTTCGAGGGAAAAAAGTCTCTGTGACTCTGAAAGTCTCCCTGTGGTTCAACAATAGACACACATTAGGCAGGCCGCCACGCCAAGAAACATTTCCACCACGTCTGCGGTTGTGGCGAGTAGGGATATTGCAAACTTAACTATATTATTTTACACACAATAACAGTTGATAACGATAGTATTATGTTATGTAGATGATCTGCTGTTGCTTTACGTTTCTAATGACAAACACATTGCCCCACAATCTGACTGGATGCTCTCTCTGAAGGTTAAAGGTGTGCTCGTCGCTGGCATGCAAAACATATATTTTGCCAACTTGTCCATATTAAATAAGTATTATATCACCCCACTTCCCAACTTCTGCCATCTTTAACTCTTTCGCCCCCAGCGTTTTTTTTTTTTAAGTCGCCAGACAGTTTTTCATGATTTTCACAAAAGTTTAATGCCTTCCAGAAAATGTTCTTCTTTAAATATATAAACATACAATATACCAAATGAAAGAACAGACCCTCTGCTTTCAAACAAAAAAAACTTTCATCCTACCTTCAGTAGTTCTTTTGTAATCAGCTTTTTAATATGAGTAGGTTTCTGCAAAAACACCACATTTTGAGCAAAAAGCAGATAATTCCATTTTTGTGACAGACTTTTCATAGAGATCCCATTCAGAGCGATCTTTAAAACAAACATGGACATGCAGCCGCTTGCCATAGGGCAATACTTCCGGGTTTAAAAAGTTGCGGAAGGGTGCCACCTGGTGGATAATAGTATTCCGGTATTGCGGAGAGCCGGAAATACTCGTCATTGACAGGGAACCGTTTTCTCTTGATTGACGAAATATCTTGTCAATGGCGGTGAAAGAGTTAATCCAAACATTAAAGACACAATATGTACGATTTTTGTTATAAAATATCAAAAAATCACTTGAAACACTTGTGCAGTTTTTTTTACATTATCCCAAAAGTTCCCAAGGATTTGTAAATGTTTTAAATAATGTCTTGTCCTCTGTCTCTCTTGTAATTGTTGCCCTTTCAGTGACTAAATTTCTGCGCTATCCTCAGTTTCTGGTTGTAAAAACTGTGGCAACACAAGTGGACAAATGCGGAAATAAAATAATGAGATCAAACGTACATTTTTTTTTCATTAACTTGCCATGTTTAAGGCCTTTATTTTATTGTAAAATTCTGATCACACAAAATCGTCAAGTATTGACTTCCTTTATACTAGTTTTCTAACAAAGTCATTTAATATTTTCTTATTTTGGTAGTAAATTTCAGCTGATTAACAGTAAATTTAAAATTACAACCTGTTGTTTGCTTTGTAATCACTAACAGAATCTCTTTTGCTCTCTGTTTAGATTTATTAAACCAAATGAATCAAGTCTCTCCAGTAGTCAAAGCTTTTAACATTTGGATTTAATTGATTTAAATGACGAGTCTTTGGCAGCATCTCGTGTTATCCTGCACTGGACATTTAAAGTAAAAATCATTTGTGTTTTCTCTACAGATTTACTGAGGTTTTCTCTAAGAAGAAAGAATCTGTTCAGTTTCTGGTGAATCTGTTCACTGCAGCATCAGAGTTTGAAACAAATACAGAAGAAAAATACACTGAACTATTAACATCTGTGTGCAACTACACAACTTTCCCATGTGTTGAGAGAACCTCTGTTCATTCAAGTTTTTTACTGGATCTGTACTCCCATCTAAAGGACTATGAGAGTCAAACAGGCAACAGTGTCCTACCAGCATTACAGTCAATTTATCAGTCATCTCCTGCAGTCTGGACCGTAAACCTCTCAATGAGAAGGGGCTCCATCCTCCTAGAAGTGCTGAAACTCCAAACAGAGAAGAAACCAGTAGAGCTGATAGACTGCACAGATGATGAGAGTGAAGTGAGAGGATTCATTCAGTGTCTGCCTTACATCTCACAACTGAGGTAAGATTAAAGCTATTTGCACTGCAACAAACTCATTTGTTTGTCTTGTGGCATCCCTGTTGGCGTTTGTAGTCATTGTTTTTACCAACTTAACATATTTGTGTTTGTTGAGTTGTAATATTGGAGCAGTGTTATGTGATTTCCCACCAAATAGAGCTGTAAAACATGATTATTTAAAGTGTTTGTAGTAACCTAAAGCAGTCAGTTAGCTGTTAGAATAAATAAGCAGTTAAATGTTAAGTTGAGGTAAAAATAAGGTACAATCATGCATTGTTTTGCAGCTTGAACAAAGAACAAAGACTATACTCATTCTCAAGTATTTAAAGATGTTTTACAGCTCCTGCTGTTTCCCTGGCTGTATTATCAGAAGTTATTAATATCAAATTAAACAGATAACCATGGTTAAAACAAATAATATTGTGGGGGGGGGGTAAGATGGCGGCGTGAACAGTTGAAAGTTACAAGCTCTCGGTACCGAAGCTTTGTAAGACGTTAAGGAATATAAAATTAATAGCCCAATTTAGATTGTTCCACATTTTGTGCACATTGGTGACATTAGCTATGCCTAGAGTCGCCCAAAAAAGATCAAGTGAGGCGGGAAGAGGAGATACTTCACTTATCGCCAATGGTGACCATGAATATGAAAAAACCTGACAAATAATCTGGAACTGGAGTCGGAAGAAGAATTTCCTGCTCTACCTGTAAAGCCGAGTAAGCCTCCAATAGCAAAAAAAACCTACAATCTCCGGAGTCCAAGCTGCAAATATATCTAAACCTGACGAGATTGTGGCTACGCTTGCTAATCTAATAAACACCAGAAGTGTTGCGCTCGAATCTATGATAAAAGAGTTGAAAAGCAAAATGACTTATGTTGAAAAACGGGTGGAGAGAAGTGAGTAATCAACCAAGATTTGCATGACTCGTGTGTGGAATCTGGAAAGTTACGGTAGACGCTGGAATCTAAGGCTCCACGGATTACAAGAAACGGCAAAAGAAAATGTGCGAGAAGTCATCATACTTGTGTGCCAAAAAGTGTTACCACATGAGGCGACAATACCAGATGCTATTGATGTTGCACACCGAACGGGATTCAAACATTCCAACGAATCAAGACCGCGAACAATCATCATTCCCTTCATTACCAGACGACTTAGAGATGCTCTGTGAAAAGCTGCTAAGAGTAACGAGTTCCTCAAAAATCAGGGCTTGCAGTTTAAGGAAGATCTCACAAAGGAGGACAGAGATAATAGACAAAAGTTATGGCCTTTGATTAAGAAAGCTCGTGAAGAAGGTAAACCGGCATACTTTGTTGGGGGTCGTGCTTTTATCGAAGGGGCAGAAATTTCTGAAGGATAAGACCCGATTAAAATGTCTGATTTTGAAGATGGTCATCATCGGGGGTTTTCCATCCTGAAACTTTGAAACATGCTTACTTAAATGGATCCTGATATGTTGTTACAAGGTAATAACTGTATCCACACTATATTTAAAGATGTGCTATTAAGCCAACGTTCAAAAGGGCTTTAACATATATTGGAAATATGTTTATAATAAGTTTAATGCATTCTAAATGCTGCTAGTTCTATACTAAGACAACCTTTATGTTGTGTTAATCATATTATATTCCCGTTATATACTGCATTATTTAAGTACCGATCTTGATTGCAATTTGTTCATTACCTTCTTTAAAATCAAATAACAGCTGTGGGTTTTTGTTGAAAGCGTTATGTCTAAGTTATCTTTTGTTTCTTTTAATGCTAGGGGTTAAAAAGAATATTAAAAGGGAAGCAATGTTTTTGTTTGCTAAACATTTTAGGTCAGAAACTTAGTTTGTTTTTTACAAGAGGCTCACTCTATTAAAGAGGATCTAAATTTTTGGAGGTCACAATGGGGTCATTCAATATGGTTTTTGCATGGATCTGAACGATCAGCTGGAGTGGTTACTTTAAAGAATAGATTTAATGGGAATATATTACAAACGAAGTGTGATTAAAATCATTTCTGTCATTTCATTTGCCAGTTAATTAAACATCATGAAAATATCTTTATTATTTGCAATATATATGGATACAATAACAATTTGGGAAACTCAAATCTTTTTGAAACTATAGAAAGTATATTTCAGGAATGGCTAAAAAAAATTCAGAGTGCCACCCTGTTGGTAGGAGGGGATTTTAACATTGTCTTAGATGGAGTTTTGGATAAATGGCCTCCAGGTCGACCTAATATTAATAATAATAACCTAAAGTCCTTCATGGAAAAATTTATTCTCATAGACATCTGGAGAGACAAATTCCCATTTCAAAAGTCCTTTTGTCAGAAAATTTTAATAGAGACTAGAAGTGAATATAGTATCAACGCCACTTACAGATCATAAAGCTATATGCATCAATATCAAACTATCTAATACAAACTGCACTGTTAATAGGACATATTGGAAATTGAAAAACTCATTATTGTTGTACAATGAAGCCCAAATAGAAATTACAAAATTGGTAAATACGTTTTGGGAAAAGGCCAACAAAGACTGTAAATATGGTCTAATTGGGAACTTCTAAAATTTGAAGCTGCAAAATTCTTTAGGACATTTAGTAGCCAATTGGCAAAGTCTATTAAAATGAAGGAAATAAATATCATTAGAGGCATGACTAATTTGTCAGAAAAAAGCCCAGATGATCTATCAGAGGAAGAAAAAATAATTTAGCCGATCTTTAAATAAAACTTGACGAGATCTATAAAAGAAAAGCCAAAGGAGCTTTTGTCCGTTCAAGGAGAAGATGTCTGGAAGAGGGAAAGCAAAATTTACACTATTTTTTTTAATTTAGAGAGATGTCATTTGAAGAATAATAGCATTTTAATCTGAATATTAATGTGGTGTTAACAATTGATCATAAATGAATTTCTAACTACTGCAGTGAATTTTAGGCAAGGCAAGGCAAGGCAAGTTTATTTGTATAGCACATTTCATACACAAAGGTCATTCAAAGTGCTTTACATAGAAATGAGAAAACAAAAATCAAAGATACATGAATTTAAAATATCAATTAAAATAAAAAATAAATGTGATTTAAATAAAAACTGTTTAAATGGGAAGAATATAAGAAGTTTTATAAGAAGTTATACAGTTCTTATTATTTTAAAGCTGAATCAGATACTTTCATGAATAACTTAGAAGTTAAAACTATTAATGACAGTGATAAAACATTTTGTGAAGCACAATTTTCTATTGAAGAAGTTATTCATGCAATTTCACACCTCAAAAATAATAAATCACCAGGCACTGATGGCCTGAGTACAGAACTTTACAAACAATTTTCTAAAGAACTATGCCCATTTATTTGAGGTCTTTAAGGAAAGTATGGAAAATCAATGACTTCCACCCACCCTAACTCAAGGATTAATTACATTACTTCCCAAACCAAAAAAGACATTCTCCTCCTTGACAATTGGCGCCCAATCAGTTTACTAAATAATGATTATAAAATATTTGCTCTCATTTAAGCTAAAAGATTTTAAACTGTATTGGACACAATTATTGATGAGACACAAATGAAGTTCTAAACATAGGTTCGGGAGGAGCCTAAAACATTCAGTTCTGTCTATCATCCTGAGAGCCTATTTAAGGGAGTTAATCTCTAAGCCTTATATTGACGATTCATCCAGCATAGGCCCCGCCCATTTCCAGAACAATGTCCTCCCAAGACCAACTTCTGCTCTTCACCTCCGAAGCAGATCTATCATCAGCGGTCGTCGAGCCATCACCAGTTCCTTCCAACTCTAACCCAGCTCCCAAGCAGAGCCTCGACAAAAGAGGACGTCCTCCTCAGCGTCCTCCTGCCGTTTCACCTAAGCGCCGCCGCTTAAATCTCCCCTCTCCGCCTCCAGCGAGACACCCTCGAACCTCTCCTTCCGTGACTCTACCCAGTACATCTCCAATCCCTGCAATAGAAAAATGGACCGTGAACGGGCTGCGGCTCGCTCTCGCGTCCGCCGACATCGAGTTTTCTAGAAAGTTGACAAAAGCCCAACTCTATGAGCTTTATCTCCGTGCCCAAACCGGTCAGATCCCTGTAGCAGCTACCCAGACAACATCCAAAAAAGGTCCCGGCCGCCCTCGTAAGAATCGGCAGCGCGTTTCCGCAAACCCAAGGCCTTCTCCAACGTCAAGCGCCTCGAGGGCTTCCCCTCCGGTCGCCGCGCATGCGCCGCCTACTACCGCAGTAGCCCTCTGCCCCTCCCCTTCTAACCCAGCCGGTCCGACTACCGCCCCACACACCTCACCAGGCGCAATCTACCCCTCTCTCGCACCCACTTCTGCCTCCCTCTTCGCTAATGCTTTCCCTATCCAACCCCTTCTCCCTCCCTCTTCAGCTTTGCTAAATCAGACTCAAAACCCTCCAATTCTCCCTCCCTCTCATTTTCCACCTGGGCTTTCCTCTAACGTCATGGGAGTTCCCCCTAGTGTGAGGCCGCCCCCGCTGATGGGAATCTCTCTAGCTCCTCCCCATTTTCCTCTTTCTTCAAATTTCTCTCTTCCGAGCGCAGCGCACGGCGTGAGGCTGCCTCCGCAAACAGCGCCTGCCCCGGATTTACCTCTCTTAAGCCGTACTCCTTCCTACACTCTTCTCACAGCAGTGCCTTTAGCAATGCCTGCTCACGCCGTTGCCATGGACCCGCCACCCGTTTCCAACTCACTCCGCTCTCAAATTCTTTCAGGTATGGATGTGGACCTGGCGTACCTCCTCTCTCCCTTTCCAAAAAAAGACAGCCATCGCTCTCTGGACTGTGGCGCTTTCTCCGTCGTTCTTAAAGACTCGCCCTCCAACTCCAACCGTATCCTTTCCTTTGCAGAATTCGTCATAGCATTTAATAAATCCTTTTCCAAACAGGCGTAAAGAACTTAACTTGACTAACTTTCCATAATTTCAGAGTTCTCATTGTCATTCGGCGGCTGTCATTTTAACATTTACCACAAATTATTTTCTGCCAAATGCGCCACGAGAGTCACCCACTTGAACCAGTGCCCTTACTGGGGAGCACTGGACTTCGAACTATACAATAGAGTTTTTCTCGGCTGCCACAACATCTCTAGATCTCTCGACAGGGTTCTAAATTTACTCTTTTGACCACCAGCCAATGTAGTTGGTTACTTTCTAAAGTTACCAGCCAATCAGCATTTCCACTAGCCAAATTTTTTCCGGTGAAAATAAGAGAAATTATGAGTGCCACTGAATGCAACAATGATTCGCTTTTTTTCGAGTACATCATGCGACAATCCTGACAAAACATGATAAAATTTTTGTGATCAAATACAAGCTTTCTTCGTTTCTCTGTTGATAGACATAAAGCTCTACTGAGGCACAGGCCCCCCATTTTTTGCTAACTTTTTTTGAAAGCCTGCTGTGTGCAAGAAGTGTGCAACACTTCTATACAATGTCCTTTACTTAACCCACTTTTCTACAGTGCAACAGTTACTGTGAAAGATAAATATTTATTTAATAGGGCCGGGACTCGATTAAAAAAAATTAATCTAATTAATTAGAGGCTTTGTAATTAATTAATCTAAATTAATCGCATTTTAATCACATATAAATATTTGACCTGAGAACATTAAGAAGTAATTTTTTTACATGGATTTTTAGTATACACTCTTAGAAATGATGTGTTAATTTTATACACATCATTGTGCGGTAAGCTTTTAACACATTATGTGTAATTTTAAGACATTATGTGTCATTTTGTGTTGATTTTGTGTTCAAGTATAAAACATGTTGTGTTAAAAGTAACACAAAATGTGTTATTTCAATAATAACACAGAGATGGGTGGATTCCAGGATGACGCAGTTTGTTCAACACTAATGTGTTGTTTTGACTGTCTGTGTTCCGGTACCTATTTGCGCGGATCCCCCACCTCACGTATAAAAACAACAAAACATAATATACTATATAGCCTATATTAAAATTAAAATATAAAAAATATATTATGCACATTTTTAAGTTGCACCTCGTTTATAGTTTTCTTAAGTGGGATTCAGATGTGAAAAGCGCTGCATAATGTACGCGCTTTTAGTCTTACCATTGAAACTTAACTAAATTAAAAAATAAGAGGTGATATATAGCTTTAGCCTACATAAATGCTTGTTTCTTTAATGTTGCAAGATCCTCTTCAGGTTTTCTTGCTGTTATGTTTATAATAGTTCATTGTTCAGAGTTCATATTGATGATCTTATAGTCCATTTAAAAATGTTCTTACAAACTGACTTTATTCGTCAGAAAAACACCATTTAACTTTTTTCCTTTACCTGCCGTCGCTATTCTCTGTGCGTGTCCTCCGTCAAAGTAGCCTATTAAAATTAATATGAAGTTGATTTTTGAAAGTCTAAGCACACCGCAAATCAAACGTGCTGCTACAGTATGCTCTAAATGCGCGTGTAAATTTAATTTCTGGGCACTGCCAAGCTGATTTTTAAGTGATATAGGCTACTCACTGCATGTTTTGGCATTCGGTAGCATATGCATCAATGAGATGCACGGTGTTGCTTTTAATGTTCTTTTTAATTTATATTCACAAAACCTAACAACAAAACATTGTTTATAATTAGTAGACAAATTATTTGAAACGAAATTCATTTTAAAGTAGCAAACAAAACTTAAATTAAACTCGCAATAAGCTAATTAAATTGAAACAAAACAACATTACAACAATATTTAAACCCAACAACACTCAAACATTAACATATAACAGACATTAGGATACATGTTAAAATAATCTGTAGTTTGTTGGTAGATGTTTATTGGGCAAAACCTCCGTTGCAAACCTCCATTTACCAGAATAAATAATTTTTACTTTGAACTAGATGCTTTGTCCCCTTAAAATCAGCTGTTCGTTTAGGTTCCGTCTACTTTTATTTAAACTGCAGCACAACTCCGGAGTTCTCGAACTAAAACAGGGTCTGCAGCATTTACGAATGACTCCGTTAATAAGTGCGATTAAAATGCGTTAAAATGTTTAACGCGTTATTTTTTGTGTAATTAATTAATCTTAATTAACGCGTTAAAGTCCCGGCCCTAGTATTTAAAAATATTTAAGTGTAATCTTCATCATACCTAACATTATTAACATGTTTAGAGGCATAAATGGCATAAAATGTTTGGAAATAATGACAGCAGAGAAATATTTTCTAAATTATACAATGATAGCAATGATTAATAACTTATTTTAACAAGAATATTTTAAGAAACCAGTCTTTTTATGACTGCTATACTAAATAATCTCAGTCAGAGTTACTGCTAACTTATGTAGTGTCCTAGAGTTAAATATTAGTAAACTAAATATTAATTTCATATGTGAAAATACAGAACAGTATAACATATACATCTGTTGATTTTCTCAGCAAAAATGCAATCCTATAGTCTTGACAAGAGGTAATCCTGAGATTTTTCCTCTAATGTTTGAGACCTGACAGGGTGAGGTTAATTTCTCTTACCTCCTTTTAACTCGTCATCTCTCCTTTCTTCTTCCCTATCCCTGCTTTGCACAAAACATTTCTGATGTACATCTACAGAAGCCAATAGTGATCGATTCAAAATAAGATTATCAATATTATTTAGAAACATATTTCTCGTCATGTTTTCATAATTACTCACTCGCGTGGCATCATCTTGTGAATGCAGTTGCACGAGTGGATGAACGCAAAGACGCCCGTGGACATGGATACATGCGTGCACGCGTCAGTGCGACTGCTTCGTCGCTTTTACATGCGTAAATTGGGTAACTGCATTGCATAAAGATCTGTTTTTGCCGCTATTATCTTTGGAAAGGAATACACTAGTTAACTGCTAAAATTTAAACTTGAGATTTACACCTGGGCACAAAAGATTTACACTGGTAAAAGGGGTGTGGCGACATCCCTGTCTTTTGGTCTATCCTCCCTGCTCTGCCCGTTCGTTCTCCTTCTTCCTTGTGTTTTCTAGTGGACACGCTCAGTTCATTTCCATGGTTTCTTGCGCTGGTTTCGCTGCAAACTGTGCGCAGTCAATGTGCGAATAAAACATCATCACGTAGAATTACGGCACAGTGTTCATGGGAAATGTAGGAAGTACTGCCAGAGGGATAAATGTCCGAGAGCTTTATGTATCATGCATGCAATGCCTCATGCATCACCGGCCAAACTGGCTAGTAAGTGTTAATTTAGAACCCTGTCTCTTGATCGCCAGGCTCACTCTTGTCTGTCAGTACAAAATACCACCAGCCCCCGTGTCCCCTGACTCCACTAAATCCACTTCATACGTGCCAGAGTCCCGATTCGCTCGCCCAGGTCCTGCAAATAACCAAAGTCGTTTCTCTGCATCCACCAGCCAGGTCTGCAATAATTTTAATGAATTCCGCTGTTCCAGGCAAAGATGCCGCTATTTGCACGTTTGTAATTTTTGCGGCGGTGCTCATGCCCGCCCTGTTTGCCCAGTGTACAAATCCTCTGCAAAAAACAATAAAGACCTTAAAAAATATCTATCTTCTCCCATCAATGTCTCTGCTCTTGCACACGAACTTCAATGTCACCCCAATAAAGAATTTACAAATTTCCTTCTTCAGTTTTACAGCAAGGTTTTGACCCCGGTCTTGAAACCATGCCCGACTCAACCTTCACCTATAAATAATTTGCAATCTGCCCGTTTCGACTCCGTAGACTCCCTCCTACAAAGTAGAAGTAGAATCTAAATTTATGATCGGCCCATTCAATCCCCCCCATTCCTTACCTCTCAGATAGGTCATTTCGGGTATCCTGGATAGGTGACGTCTCCGAACCCCAACATCTTGATACCGGGGTTACCTTTTATAAATTATGTTCAATCATTAATTTCTTGCTAAAGCTCATGTAAGCCAAATCTGCAGTTTTAACACAAATACTCAAATCGTGAGTCATCATGATATACTAAATACAGCATTATTGAGAAGCATCTGCACATCTCTGGCTTACTTAAACACACCAGTCACAACACAACACACAATGACGGGCTAGCTCAAACATAATAATGTGGCGATACTTAGTTGGGGTTTTCTAACCTCTGCATAAAAAGGAAACCAAGGAGACCAACAGAAGAAGAGCAGAAGTTTTAATACCAAGTGGCAAACTGGGTGTGAATGGCTTGTCTATCCACGTGTCTCAATCAGTTGCCTGGCTTCCTAGGTTGTGAAGCAGTATAACGTGTTCAGGGCAGAGCTCTAGAGTACAACCTAATTACTCAATGGTTCAACAAAAAAAATCTGAGGTTGCACCGGTGCGACCAACTGTTTGAGGGAATAAAGTCTCTGCGACTCTGAAAGTCTCCCTGTGGTTCAACAACAGACACACATTAGGCAGACCGCCACGCCAAGAAACATTTCCACCATGTCTGCGGTTGTGGCGAAAAGGGATATTGCAAACAAAATCTCGCCCGATAAGCACTGTTTTATCCTAATCCTACACCCAAACCTAACCCTAAACACAATTTTATGGGATTTAGGCTGGAACTAAACAGACAACTTATTTTTTTGTAGACAACAAAATAAACAAGCATACACGATATATGTTTCGTAAGGACTAATTGACGACGGGCCATTGAATTATAAGAAAATAACGCACACCCAAGGTGGTAATGCGGCAGGACGCGAAGCAGAGTGTGCATTATTTTTTTTTTCAAATAATTCAAAGGACCGGAGTCAATTATTCCGCTTACACCACGGTTACCACAAACATTGCTCTGTTGCCTATTTTTAAGACATTTGAAAAGTTAGGTGTGCGGTTTACAGAAAAATAATCAACACCCATAGAACATTTCTCAGCCAATCAGAATGCAGCATTCAACAGACCCGTGGTATAAACTAATATAATTATCAGAAGAAAAGCTCACACATTTAATGCCTTTATTTTATTGTTACACACTGAGTCATCATGTATTGTCTACTTTCATGCTAATTCTCTAACCATGTCATTTAATATTTTCTTATTTTTGTAGAAAATTTCAGCTGATCAACAGTAAATTTAAACTCACAACCTGTTGTTTGATTTGTAATCACTAACATAATCTGTTTTGCTCTCTGTTTAGATTTATTAAACCACCAAATGATTCACCTGAACTGTGGGAAAAGAGAAAGAGATTATTTATACTGGATTTGTGTCTGCAAGCTGCTGTCTGTCAGAAAGAGACCATAGAGACAACTGTGAAGATGCTGCTGTCATCTGTGAATTATGAGAAATGTGATTTTCTGCTGGATCTGTACTCACATGTGAAGGACTATGAGAGTCAAACAGGCAGGAGTCTCCTACCAGCATTACAGTCAATTTATCAGTCATCTCCTGCAGTCTGGACCATAAACCTCTCAGAGAGAAAGACCTCCATCCTCCTAGAAGTGCTGAAACTCCAAACAGAGAAGAAACCAGTAGAGCTGATAGACTGCACAGATGATGAGAGTGAAGTGAGAGGATTCATCCAGTGTCTGCCATACATCTCACAACTGAGGTGAGAGATTTATGTCAATAAAATGATCAGTGATTGTTTACCAAAGTACGAACAAGAAACACCAAAACTGAATTTCAACACATCACAGGAACAGACTTAAATAAAATCATGTTGTTTCAGTAATGCTGTGAGTGAAGCTGTCTGTGTAAAGCTAGGTACACACCAAAAGATTTTTTAAATCTTATCAGATTTTAAAAATGTGAGAGACCACAAACATGATGAAAAAAATGGCTGATTTAACACGTTTGTTCCTAAATTGTGTAGACTGCCACTATGTGGTCATGACAGCACACCACGCAGAATCAGATTAACTTCACAAACAACGCGAGTCTCAGCTGAAAACACAGGAAATCTCGTGAAGATCTTGTGATATTTCTCTCGTCCACTCCAAACGTAATGTCACAGTAAACAAACATGGCAAATAATAAGGCATAAAGTAATGTCATTAATACAATGGACTTCTTTTTTACATCTCTGATGTCCATCCCACTTTGGACTGTGTGTGCTGAGCCATGTAGTTGTTTTGGTTTTATCTTTCATCTGCTCACTTTTAGATTGGGTATTGTTTGACGTGACAATCTACAGCGTGTGTGTGTGCGTTTGTCCTCAGGGCTTCCCCCACACAACAAGACTTTTGCTTGTAAATATTCAACATGTTAACTATTTATGATCGGAGCTGCCAAGCAGATTTAGACGCTCTTAACGCACCGCGCACCACAGGAAAATCTGTTAAGATAATCGGTGCAACCACAAAGACGATCTAGACTACCTAGGATTGTCGTAAGGGGGAAAATCAGCACAAATTCAGCCTGAATATCTTGTGGTGTGTACCCAGCTTTACACAACACAATAGCACTTAACTTTAATGGAGCTTTATTTACTTTCATAATAGGGCTGCACGATAGATCACATGCGATAGTCATGCACATGTTGTCAGTAAAGCCGGTTCCTTAATTAGTAGTAAATTGCCATCACCTGCTTTCAGATGGAGCGGCATTTCCCTGCTGAAAAAAACAGCATAGATCAGCATAATTCCCGTGCTGGTTTAGCTGGTGGTCAGCAGCATACCAGCACCAAAACACAACATATGCTGGTATGCTGTTTTTTTTTCAGCAGGGTTACTACACAAAGCCAGTTCACTGACAATTGGAGCAATTTCGCACTAATTATCAGGGATGTATCTCCTGCGATGTTTGCGATATGGCCCAGATTGTCAGTGGACTATGGCTTTGTTTAGTAAATGCTGCATCATCTGAAAGCAGGTAATGGCGATTTACTACTAATCAAGGAATCGGATTTACTGACAAGATGCACCTGACTATCGCATGCGATCTATCATGCAGCCCTATTTCATAATAGTAAGAACACAAACACAGTGAAACTGACTGACATCAGCTGATTCGGGTCAGTTAAAAGTCATTTTACATGAATAATGCAAGATTATTTGTTACATAATCTTTGTACGACATTTACTATCTGAAAGACAGCAGCTGAACAGTAAACAAGAAAAAATGTGATATATTTTTTATAAATTTAGGATTATATTTACAACACAACACTCTGCAAAAACGTCCAGTAGAAGTGAAATATGAACTGTTATTGCCTGAATCATTGATTATGATTTGGGACTTGGTGTTTTTGGACAAGTCTCTCCAGTAGTCAAAGCTTTTAACATTTGGATTTAATTGATTTAAATGACGAGTCTTTGGCAGCATCTCATATTATCATGCACTGGACATTTAAAGTAAAAATCATTTGCGTTTTCTCCACAGATTTACTGAGGTTTTCTCTAAGAAGAAAGAATCTGTTCAGTTTCTGGTGAATCTGTTCACTGCAGCATCAGAGTTTGAAACAAATACAGAAGAAAAATACACTGAACTATTAACATCTGTGTGCAACTACACAACTTTCCCATGTGATGAGAGAACCTCTGTTCAGTCAAATTTTTTACTGGATCTGTACTCCCATCTAAAGGACTATGAGAGTCAAACAGGCAGGAGTGTCCTACCAGCATTACAGTCAATTTATCAGTCATCTCCTGCAGTCTGGACCATAAACCTCTCAGAGAGAAAGACCTCCATCCTCCTAGAAGTGCTGAAACTCCAAACAGAGAAGAAACCAGTAGAGCTGATAGACTGGACAGATGATGAGAGTGAAGTGAGAGGATTCATTCAGTGTCTGCCATACATCTCACAACTGAGGTAAGAGTCTTAAAGCTATGTGTGCACTGCAACAAACTCATTTGTTTGTCTTGTGGCATCCTATTGGCGTTTGTAGTTATTGTTTTTACCAACTTAACATATTTGTGTTTGTTGAGTTGTAAAATATTTGAGCAGTGTAATGTGATATCCCACCAATTAGAGCTGTAAAGCATGATTATTTTAAGTGTTTGTAGTAACCTAAAGCAGTCAGTTAGCTGTTAGAATAAATAAGCAGTTAAATGTTAAGTTGAGGTAAAAATAAGGTACAATCATGCATTGTTTTGCAGCTTGAACAAAGAACAAAGACTACTCATTCTCAAGTATTTAAAGATGTTTTACAGCCCCTGTTGTTTCCCTGGCTGTATTATCAGAAGTTACTAGTATCAAATTAAACAGATAACCATGGTTAAAACAAATATAATGGGGGGAGGGGGGGCGGGCAAGATGGCGGCGTGAACAGTTGAAAGTTACAAGCTCTCGGTACCGAAGCTTTGTAAGACGTTAAGGAATATAAAATTAATAGCCCAATTTAGATTGTTCCACATTTTGTGCACATTGGTGACATTAGCTATGCCTAGAGTCGCCCAAAAAAGATCAAGTGAGGCGGGAAGAGGAGATACTTCACTTATTGCCAATGGTGACCATGAATATGAAAAAAACCTGACAAATAACCTGGAACTGGAGTCGGAAGAAGAATTTCCTGCTCTACCTGTAAAGCCGAGTAAGCCTCCAATAGCAAAAAAAACCTACAATCTCCGGAGTCCAAGCTGCAAATATCTCTAAACCTGACGAGATTGTGGCTACGCTTGCTAATCTAATAAACACCAGAAGTGTTGCGCTCGAATCTATGATAAAAGGCGCTTGTGCCGAAATAAAAGAGTTGAAAAGCAAAATGACTTATGTTGAAAAACGGGTGGAGAGAAGTGAGTGATCAACCAAGATTTGCATGACTCGTGTGTGGAATCTGGAAAGTTACGGTAGACGCTGGAATCTAAGGCTCCACGGATTACAAGAAACGGCAAAGGAAAATGTGTGAAAAGAAGTCATACGTGTGTGCCAAAAAGTGTTACCACATGAGGCAACAATACCAGATGCTATTGATGTTGCACACCGAACGGGATTCAAACATTCCAACGAATCAAGACCTCGAACAATCATCATTCCCTTCATTACCAGACGACTTAGAGATGCTCTGTGGAAAGCTGCTAAGAGTAACGAGTTCCTCAAAAATCAGGGCTTGCAGTTTAAGAATGATCTCACAAAAAAGGACAGAGATAATAGACAAAAGCTATGGCCTTTGATTAAGAAAGATCGTGAAGAAGGTAAACTGGCATACTTTGTTGGGCGTCATGCTTTTATCGAAGGGGCAGAAATTTCTGAAGGATAAGACCCGATTAAAATGTCTGATTTTGAAGATGGTCATCATCTGGGATTTTCCATCCTGAAACTTTGAAACACGCTTACTTAAATGGATCCTGATATGTTGTTACAAAGGTAATAACTGTATCCACACTATATTTAAAGATGTGCTATTAAGCCAACGTTCAAAAGGGCTTTAACATATGTTGGAAATATGTTTATAATAAGTTTAATGCATTCTAAATGCTGCTAGTTCTATACTAAGACAACCTTTATGTTGTGTTAATCATATTATATTCCCGTTATATACTGCATTATTTAAGTACCGATCTTGATTGCAATTTGTTCATTACCTTCTTTAAATTCAAATGGAAGCGCTATATGTCTAAGTTATCTTTTGTTTCTTTTAATGCTAGTGGGTTAAGAAAAAATATTAAAAGGAAAGCAATGTTTTTGTTTGCTAAACAGTTTAATGTCAGAATTTTGTTTTTTACAAGAGGCTCACTCTATTAAAGATTTTTGGAGTTCACAATGGGGTAATTCAATATGGTTTTCGCATGGATCTGAACGATCAGCTGGAGTGGTTACTTTAAAGAATAGATTTAATGGGGATATATTACAAACAAAGTGTGATTAAAATCATTTCTGTCATTTCATTTGCCAATTAATTAAACATGAAAATATCTTTATTATTTGCAGTATATATGGGTACAATAACAATTTGGGAAACTCAAATCTTTTTGAAACTATAGAAAGTATATTTCAGGAATGGCTAAAAAAAATTCAGAGTGCCACCCTGTTGGTAGGAGGGGATTTTAACATTGTCTTAGATGGAGTTTTGGATAAATGGCCTCCAGGTCGACCTAATATTAATAATAATAACCTAAAGTCCTTCATGGAAAAATTTATTCTCATAGACATCTGGAGAGACAAATTCCCATTTCAAAAGTCCTTTTGTCAGAAAATTTTAATAGAGACTAGAAGTGAATATAGTATCAACGCCACTTACAGATCATAAAGCTATATGCATCAATGTCAAACTATCTAATACAAACTGCGCTGTTAATAGGACATTAATTGGAAATTGAATAACTCATTATTGTTGTACAATGAAGTCTAAATAGAAATTACAAAATTGATAAATAAGTTTTGGGAAAAGGCCAACAAAGACTGTAAATATGGTCTAAATTGGGAACTTCTAAAATTTGAAGCTGCAAAATTCTTTAGGACGTTTAGTAGCCAATTGGCAAAGTCTAGAAAAATTGAGGAAATATCATTAGAGGCATTACAAATTTATCAGAAAAAAGCCCAGATGATTTATCAGAGGAAGAAAAAAATAATTTAGCTGACCTTTAAATAAAAATTGAGATATATAAGCCAAAAGGAGCATTTGTCCGTTCAAGGAGAAAATGGTTGGAAGAGGGAGAGCAAAATTAACAATATTTTTTTTAATTTAGAGAGATTTCATTTGAAGAATAATAGCATTTTAATCTGAATATTAATGTGGTGTTAACAATTGATCATAAATGAATTTCTAACTACTGCAGTGAATTTTATAAGAAGTTATACAGTTCTTATTATTTTAAAGCTGAATCAGATACTTTCATGAATAACTTAGAAGTTAAAACTATTAATGACAGTGATAAAACATTTTGTGAAGCACAATTTTCTATTGAAGAAGTTATTCATGCATTTTCACACCTCAAAAATAATAAATCACCAGGCACTAATGGCCTGAGTACAGAATTTTACAAACAATTTTCTAAAGAACTAAGCCCATTTTTGAGCTCTTTAAGGAAAGTATGGAAAATCAATGACTTCCACCAACCCTGAATCAAGGATTAATTACATTACTTCCAAAACCAAAAAAAGACATTCTCCTCCTTGACAATTGGTGCCCAAACAGTTTACTAAATAATGATTATAAAATATGTGTCTCTCATTTTAGCTAAAAGATTAAAAACTGGATTGGACACAATTATTGATGAGACACAATCTGGCTTTATGAGAAATAGGCACATAACAAGTAATATTAGATTAGTTTTAGACATTTTGGATTACCCAGAACTTGTTGAAGATAATAGTTTTATTTTATTTGTAGATTTCTATAAGGCATTTGATTCTGTGGAACACCAGTTTATTTTTGAATTACTGAGAAAGTTTGGTTTTGGGGACCTACTTTTTCTAATGCAATTAAAACAATAAGAATAATAACAGCTCAATTAAGTTAATGGGAGGTTCTAGTTCTAGGTTTCCCCTATCTTAGAGGTATTAGACAAGGTTGTCCTGTCTCCCATTATCTCTTACTGGTACTAAGTCAACGTCTTGCAAGCCACATTAAGGCCAGTACAATGGAAGGCATTTCTAGTATTGAGAAAAAGCTAATTATAACTCAATTGGCAGATGACACTACGCTTTTTCTTCAAAATGACAAGCAGATTTCTATTGCAATTAAAGTTATTGAGGAATTTTCAAAGGCCTCTGGTGTTTATCTAAATTTAACCAAGTGTGAACTATTGGCTATCAAAAATTGAAAAACTGAAATTAATTACTTGGGAATTGTGTTACATAAAATCAACAAAATAGATGTTCTTTGAACTTTAATCCTATTATGCAGAAAACCCAGAAGAAATTAAACCAGTGGCTCGTGAGAGATTTATTTTACTCACCAAAGCAGAGGGAATATCCAGATTAACTTATGCAGCTCTGGCTCTTCATGTGGACAGTAAAGTAACTAAGGAGGTTGATAAAATGCTGTTTAATTTCATCTGGAGGCGCAAAATACACTATATCAAAAAAACGGTTATAATGAACATGATGGCCTTAATGTTTTAGACTTTAGTTCTTTGAATAATACATTCAAAATTAACTGGATGGCACAATTCATCAGAAGCCCTAACTCCATCTGGAATGTTATCCCCTTCCACATCTTTTCTTAACTAGGTGGCATAGAATTTTTTCTAGCTTGTAACTATGGTGTCAACAAAATATCTATTAATCTTTCTAATTTTCACCGCCAGGCTCTTTTGGCATGGAAACTAATTTTTCACTTATAGATATTTTATATGGGACAACAAGGACATTTTATATAAACAAAAAACACTTTTTTTGAGAATTGGTTTCAAAATAACATTGTTTTAGAAGAAGTCATGAACTGTTATTGCCTGAATCATTGATTATGATTTGGGACTTGGTGTTTTTGGATCTTTAAGTCTCTCCAGTAGTCAAAGCTTTTAACATTTGGGGCCCTATCTTGCACCCAGCGCAATTGACTTTGTCAGTGACGCATGTATCATTCGTATTTTGCACCGGCGCACAGCGGGTTTTTCCCTCCACAGACGCACTTCGGCAAACTAGGGAATGAACTTGCGCTCCCTGGACGGTTTAGCGCAAAAAAGGAGGCGTGTTCCGGCGCAAACCATCCCTGATCCTATTCTCCAGTTTCAAAAAACAATTGCGCCACTGACCAAAAAAAAAACTATTCTAAAGTCAGTGGCGCGTTGTTCATTATGCTATTTTAAAGGCAGAATAGGCAGGAATTATCTAAAAAAACTTTTTTACAAATTTGTTTAAACTGACTTTATATATCAATACATAAGTAAAATGTAAGTACTCTGAAAAAGAGAGTATAAAAATCGAGTGTCTGTATACCTCTCTGCACTGTTTTAAACACAGCTAACTTTTCCATTCACTCCACCCCCTCCCTTCTGGGTTTCTTCTTAAGCCACGCCCCCAAAACACATGAACGCGCGAATTACCTCAGACAAGCGGAGAGGAAGGAGCGCGGTGCATGTAATATCATCAAGTCACAATCACATGTAATAATACACCTAACTTTATCACTAGGAATATAAACAGATGGCTTTTAGTACTCACTCAGCCAGTGTTTTGCATGGAAGAGTTTCTGTGATGAAAGCATTGTTGACTCTGACGAGGACTACACTCCGCAGACAATACCGCTACCGCATCATCGACTCGAGGAAAAGCCACGCGATATTTCCTCTCGTTTGATTGCTTCATTTATTCCTTTTTTGCCTTCGCTGACTGGATATGCAGGTACTGTAAGATGTGAATGCAGTTTCTGTGAGTTGTGAGTGCTATTTCTCTGCTGTACTATTGCTCTTCCTATTGCCATGTGCACGTTCAAATCAATCGGGTGTGCGCATGTCTGGGCAGATCCCATAGCAACGGGTGGTGCCATGGTCGCGAGAGAGAGTGATATTTGAGCAAGCTAATCATATGTTTCGTCCCGGATGGAAATAATTAACTGTGTTTAACACAGTCGTGAGAGGTTTACAGACACTCGAGTTTTATACTCTCTTTTTTAGAGTACTTACATTTTAATTATGCATTTGTATACAAAGACAGTTTAGACAAACTTGTAAAAAAGCTTCTCAGATAATTCCTGCCTACCCTGCCCTTAAGGGCGCATGCTTGACCATAATGTATAGCGTGCACAACGCGCATTGCTTATCTAATCTACACAGATGCAACAGTTATTTTTGCAAATCAAAAATTGTTACAATAAAAAATATTAACACATGAGATAAGGGAAATCATTGTGGTGAGCATTGTGGTGATAGTTTTTATTTATTGTGTGGCTGCGTTAAAAAATTCTCATGCAAATAACGATTAAAATATTTTCATAAGTTTGTTGTGTGGCTGTATTACGTTTATTTTATGTCAATAATAATTAAAATGTTTTCATAAGAAACCTTAATGGCTGTGAACCGCTCCTGGCGTGTGCCTGGTAAATCCGTCATAATAATAGCAACCCACCATGGAACTTGCGCCCTTGCGTTTAAAGGGAATGTTGGATAGCGTTCTGATTGGTTTATTTTACGTTACGCCCAAATCACACCTATGAATAATGAACCTACTTCAGACCAACCCCTTATTGATTTGCGCCTGGCACAAGAGTTATTTCTCACGCCGGGAAAATAGCAACAGCACCCAAGATCCGCCCACAAAGTCACTTGCGCATTGCGCTTCGCACTTGCATTTCAGATCGTTAAAATAGGGCCCTTGGATTTAATTGATTTAAATGATGAGTCTTTGGCAGCATCTCATATTATCCTGCACTGGACATTTAAAGTAAAAATCATTTGTGTTTTCTCCACAGATTTGCTGAAGTTTTGTCAAAGAAGAAAGAATCTGTTCAGTTTCTGATGAATCTGTTCACTGCAGCATCAGAGTTTGAAACAAATACAGAAGAAAAATACACTGAACTATTAACATCTGTGTGCAGCTACACAACTTTCCCATGCGATGAGAGAACCTCTGTTCAGTCAAATTTTTTACTGGATCTGTACTCCCATCTAAAGGACTATGAGAGTCAAACAGGCAGGAGTGTCCTACCAGCATTACAGTCAATTTATCAGTCATCTCCTGCAGTCTGGACCATAAACCTCTCAGAGAGAAAGACCTCCATCCTCCTAGAAGTGCTGAAACTCCAAACAGAGAAGAAACCAGTAGAGCTGATAGACTGCACAGATGATGAGAGTGAAGTGAGAGGATTCATTCAGTGTCTGCCATACATCTCACAACTGAGGTAAGAGATTTACAAGAAAATAACACACTGCATTGTATTTCGTTTTATTTTGTTGTCAATTAAATGCCACTGCTATTATTATTTAATAGCAAAGGTTGTGTAACTATGTATTTATGTGGGAGTGCAAACACCAGAACAAAATTTTAACGTCATAGGTACAGTCTAAATACATGTTATGTATACATTCACCAGCCACTTTATTTGGGTACATTTATTGCTGCATTAATTCAAAACATTCCTCAGAGATTATGGTTGGTACTAGATTCTTTCACACAGTAATTTCGGTAAATTAACATTAATTTACCAGAAGTACCTGTAAATACCAAAATGTGCCGGGTTATGACTTCATATTGTGTCAACAGTAATTAAATGTTTTTAGAAAATGGTTCCCTGTGGATCCAGTCATTTGGTGTCAGGATATGAAATTAGCCTTACAGTATCCATGGTCTGTATTTTGTTGTTTTCACTTCTGTGGCAAACTCTGTCAGTCGCGCAGTTGCTTGTGACCAAACGTTGCGTAAGGTGACTTAAAACGGACCAGAACTGCAGAAGAGTAGCAACCTGCGTCTTGAACAGCAGTAATGTTTAAACTTTAGGCTTCACAGAGAATGTGCTGAGGACGTCTTAACAACTTTGGTGAAGAAATGTTGGTGTGAACTTCAAGTGTGCTCGACTTTAAGCAGCATGCATGTGCAGAAACGTCCATAAACAGTGCGGGCGTTAGGATTGGCCCGTAGCTGTCACGTTATGATATCGTTCATTCTAAATGCTGGTAATCCTTTTCCTCTGTTCACACATAGCGCTTACCAGTAAATGACTCGTAATCTTACGATCTCTCTTACCGGTAAATTGGCAGCACTGATTTACCAGAAAGGTTCTGTTCACACATCATCTGTTAATTGCAATTTACCAGTAAATTATCAGCAAAGACTGTATGTGTGAAAGGGACCAATATTGACATGATAACAGCACACACATGATATGAATTTGATATGAATGTTATCTTGTTTGATGTACTTTAGCGATTAGAACATGGGTGCAATGTGGTGATAAAAAGGATGGATATCAGCATTAAAGTTTAGGCTGTGATGTTTAAACGATGCTCCTTCACCCGTTTGAACTGTTGATACATAGTAGGATGGATCCATGCCATGTGGTTTACATCACATTTTGACTAAACTATCTTTATGCTGCTGCTGATATAAACTCATGAGACCAAACAACATTTTCCCATTTTGGTAATCCTGTGTCCATCGTAGCCTGACATTCCTGTTTGAAGGGGACAGAGAATGAAAAACCATTTTTACCTTGTCTTTGTTGAATAATGGTAGTCTACCCACATTCACGAACATATAAAAAGTGCTAGACATGCTAAACATCTCAGTCTCATAGAAATTCCTCTTTTAGAAATGTCAGCCAGAAAACGGCCCAATCTGAAAAACACATGCTTATGACATCACAGCCATCTCACTGCCCCTTCACTTTAAAATAATTGGCTACATTTTTTGAATGGCAGCAAAGTCAGCCAATCAGTTATGAGCTTACAAGTTAAGCCAGTAGGGGGAGCCAAATAGGTGCAAAACCAGTTGTTTAAAATCCCCCACCCTAATAGAGCTATCTGAGAGAGGTTTTTAGGAAGCTTCTAAGGCATTACAGACCCCAAAAAAATTGTCTACATGTCACATCACAGAACAAGGATAAATACCCCGTTCACTCATTCTATGTCACCTTTAAGCTGACAGGAGTGAAGGCTGATGTGATCTGCTGAAGCTCATCTGATTCAGGGTTTGTTATGTTGTCCATTCAGAGACACACAGAGATACATAACTCTGTAGTGTTGAGTTGTTGTTTGAGTTACTGTTGCCTTTCTATCATCTACAAGACATTTTCATCCACACAACTGCCACTCACTGAAATTTTCTTTTTTCTGACCATTCTTTGTAAACCCTAGAGATGTTTGTGCATGACAGTCCTAGTAGATCAGCAGTTTTTGAAATACTCAGACCATCCGGTCTGGCAACAACAACCATGCCACGTTCAAAATCACTTAAATCCCCTCTCATCTCCATTATGATGCTCGATTGGAACTTCAATAAGTTTTCTTTACCATGGGTGTTTCTCAATAGCTCTTTAGCTTCTGAGGCCTTGAATCAGTATATCGTGTACACAGGTTCGCGCACTGGTAAGGACTCTAGCTCACTTCACATTGGGAAACTGTTCACTTATGTTCCTGTGACGTGACTGCTTAAGCGCGTCGTGATAACCGACAAAACCAACATCTCTCTGACTTAATTTTGAAACACGTGTTAAAGTATATTATGAAAAACACTTTCTTTACTAATGTAATATTCCTCCAAATGTATGCACGGATATGTCTCTTACATATCCGTGCATACATTTGGAGGAATATTACATTTATATACTATTAAGTAGATTGTGTATCCTTCCTTTCTAGCAATGTGTGTTTATATTAAAACTAAAACAAATGTTTGTCTCGTGAGAGTTTCAGAAAAAGTCACATGATTTTCGGTAAGGAAACATAGGGACTATCGATGCTAACTAATTTTTGCGTTGCATTGTTGGAATTTTTAGGGAACAATTGTTTCAGTGCACTAGAAGGATTTTGCGGGATCAGTGCCCAGACTACTGAGCAAGGGAGCTGAGATGCAGCTCATGTCTAAATGGATTGAGTTTCTGCCCTGTGATTGGCTGATTAGCAATTTGTGTTTACAAGCAATTGAACAGGTGTAGCTAATACATGGTCAGTGAGTTTATAGCTGTGTCCCAATTCAAGGGCTGCAACCTTCTAAGCATGCAACCTTAAAAGGGAACTGAAATGAGACGGTCTAACCTTCGGAGTACCCATAATTTGTGTCACCTGCTGCAAGTGCACACCGCGCCTGTCAACAGGACACAGCAGAGACGTTTCTGACTTACTAAAATATACATGGAATATTTGAATAATGAAAAATTTATTTTAGAAAATATGACACGTTGATGTAGATTCCACAATATATCAAATTAATCAACCTTAGAAAAGCAATTGAAACCTTAGAAAACCCCTGAAAGATCTAGATAAAAAAATCATCAGGTCCAGACAAACTGGAACCATATTTTCTAAAAATATCTGCAGACTTGATAGCAAATCCAGTTGCATATTTAATTAATCTTTCTTTAGCTACAAATCAAGTTCCAGCTATGTGGAAATCTTCCAATGTTTTCCCCCTTCATAAAGGTTGTGATCCAGCAAACATAAATCATTATAGGCTTATTTCTAAACTGTCAGTATTAGCCAAATTAATGGAATCATTTGTTAGCATGCAATTAAAAGACTATTTAATTAATATTTTGAATGAATTTCAACCTGGTTTCAGGAAAAAAACATTGTACAATAAAAGCTGTCTCAAAAGTTGTCAATGACCTGGTTAAGTTCTTGGACAATAAACAGTGCCGTGCAGCTTTTGACACACTCAAGCTCTCTGAAGATAAACAGTCAATGATATAAGAATGATCATAAATAATTATGCATGTATGTATAGGCCTATATATTTTTTATTTAAGGTAGAAAAGTGATTTTATCAGGAGCAGTGAGAGATTTCCCTCAATGCTGTTTGATTAACACGAGTGACAGACAAGAGCAAAATTAGGTAACTTCCCCTTTAAGACCAAAGTCCGGATCCAATACACTGTTACACATGCGCTTTCTCTTTTAGCTGTTTACTTTCTCTTAAGACCTAACTGGTCGTGTTTATGAGGAATTTTGACGCATAAGTGTATTTAAGGCCAATAAAGCGGGGAAAATGCGCGCTCCTCACAGACAGAAAGAGCAGCGGTTGTCGACTTGTCTGCTCCTGACACACAGAAAGAACGCACGCATACAGATCTGTTGTCTGTGTTTCAATGGCTTAAAATAACTTGTTTTAAAACTGCAGTGCTTAAATACGTGTACAAACATTACATTTTCGCAATCACACGCACAGGAGCGTGACGTGGGCACGTAACCTCGATAGAAACGATAGTCCAAAATCTCTAACGTTACTGGTTGACAAATTTGTACCGGTTAATTATGTCTACCGGCAGGGTCCGAAATTAACACCCGCTAAGTGCCATATGCGGGTAGATTTTCCGTTTGGCGACTAAATTCAAAAGGCTACCCGCCACACTGGCGGGTGATTTTCATACCAAAATATTAATGCAATCTAATGTGGTTGCCCGTAACTAATCTGGGAACGAGGTGAGCTTGCCACAGAACGTCTCTACGTTCCAAGTCTCGCACTAGAGACGGTCTGTTGCTAGCTACTGCAGGTAACTTGCGGTCTGCAGTTATCTGCTGCATATTAGCTATCAAAATGCAAATATTAAATATATTTAAATGCTTATGCATTCTTTCACAGATTTGGATGGGTAATAATGGTGTATGAAATTCAGGCATTGTGTATTTAAATTGTGTTTGAGCGCGCGGTCGAGTTTTACTTTCACTTTCGCGATTGCGCGAAAAGAGGCAGTACCTGAAGAAGCAATCCGTACTGATTTGTCATGGATTTGTTGGGCAAATTCTCCAACTTTGCCTGTCAGTCATTACTATCCTCACGTGAGAAAATTAAAATCTCTCGCCGCAAGCATTAATCTATAGATTGTACGGGCAGTGAAGAGATTGACTCTTAACGCGACAGTAGCCCCTGTTTTTCTGACCGAAAAAAATGATCCAATCTGTAACTGGATGATCCAAACTGAGTTTTGTGACCCACTAAACCACTTTTAAATGGTGAGTATATCTGGCGTGAGGATGAGCAGGAAAAGTTGGTTACATGGAAATCCAGTCTTTTGTTTGTTAAAAAAAACAACAGCATCAAAACAACAACAAGAATAGCAGATTAAACATTGTGGTTAGAGGCCCTATTGGCTTTGTATTGGCAAAATTTGGCCTGTGGTAAAACTAATTGAATAAGCCTGTGCTATGCCCACAAAGTCAAGTGGCATTTTGTTATCTGTGACTTCAGTTAATATTTCAGATTCAGAATATGATGTATAGATATTTCACTTCGGTTAGAAGAAAAATTTGTACTGATGATTGATATGTACTGAAAATTGATATGTGTTATTTGTGTTTTGATAGATGTTTTGTCTTAATATTCTACATTAGAAGTAATGTATTTTTTATTCGGGCTACTTGCATTCATTTCGGGCTACCAAAAACTGAAGAGTGCCTGCCCGAAGGGCTACCAGGGATTTTGAAATTTTGCGAGCCCTGCCATGAATACAGCAAATTAAATTAATATACATGTGACAAAAAAGGCTGTTTATTATTCTGGCCGGTAAGAAATATGCTTGGCTGGTGGATTTTTTCATCTACCAGTCCCCGTGGCAGGTGAGCCAAAAAGTTAATTTGGACCCTGTCTACCGGTTTATCGCCCACCCCTAATTATTATGCTGATGATACTGTTCTCTCTATTGTTCTGGGTCCACAGTAGGTCAAGCTATTACAAATTTACAATCTGCTTTTAACATTTTGCAACAAAATCTGGCTATTTTAAAATCGGTATTAAATGTTAAAAAAATAAAGTTATGACTTTCACTCGTGGACAACAATGTTCCGGCCATTTACACAATTTCTGGAACAGAAATTGAAGAAGTGTCACATTACAGACACTTGGGCATTACTATTGAGAAATCATTATCTTTTACATTGCATGTCCAAGACTTGGTTAAAAAACTGAGATTGAAGTTAGTTTTTTTTTTTTAGAATTAAGTCTTGTTTATCTTTTAAAGCAAAAACACTTTTTCTGTTAATGCTACATTCCTGTCTGTCTTGGATTATGGTGATATTTTATACATGCATTGATCTTCACAGTGTCTTCATGCTTTGGACACAGTATTTCATGGAGCCTTAAGATTTAACACAAATTAAAAATCTCTTACTCATCACTGTTTGTTATATTCTCGGGTCGAGTGGTTCTCCCTGTCCGTTCGGCGTTGGATGCATTGGCATCTTTTTATCTATAAAGCAATTTTAGGTCTTCTTCCTCCTTATTTGAACACTTATATTCTCCCGAGATCTGCAGGATCATACCATCTGCGTTCACAGGATCTGTTTTTATTGATAGTCCCTAAAGCCCGTACTGATTTTGGCAAAAAGGTGTTTAGTTATGCAGCAGCATCTGCTTGGAATCAGCTTCAGAATGAGTTACACTTGAAAGAGTTGGTTTCACTAAATTCTTTTAAAGGCTTTTTAAAGGACCTTGCAGAAAGGCAGTCTGTCTGTCATTGTTTTTAAATTGAATTAGGTCCCAGGTCTTTTTAATGATGACATTGCTGTTTGAGTATGATGAGTGAAAGTGTGTTTATGTATTTACCTGTAAATGTATTTATTCGTAACCACGTTGCTGCCACTTGCCAGGACACTCTTGTAAAAGAGATTTTTAATCTCAAGGAGTTTTTTAATCTGGTTAAATATGTTTGAATGAATGAAAAAAAGAAATATATGCAACATAAACAGAATAATATTAACACAAAACATAACTTATAATACTTAAACAGTGACAATAATTTTTTTTCTGATAAATACACACTTTTATATAATAAAGGTTTTAATTGTTTATTTTAGAATATCCAGCCGTTATATGCTATCTTGGGACAGCATTGGCTGTTAAGGATACATTCGTTCTATCCTTAACTCTTTCCCGTCATTGACGAGTTATCTTGTCAATCTGCAATACCGCTATTATCCACCAGGTGGCTATTCCGCAACTTATAACACCCGGAAGTATTGCCCTAGGGCAAACAGCTGTATGTCCGTGTATGTTTTAAAGATCGCTCTGCATCTGATCTCTATCAAAAGTCCTTCACAAAAATGGAATTATCTCTGCTTTTTGCTCAAAATTTGGTGTTTTTGATGAAACCTACACATATTTGAGAGGTGATAAAAACAGAACACATGAAGGTAGGATTAAACAGATTTTTTTTGTTTGAAAGCAGAGGGTCTGTTCTTTTAATTCGTTTTAATATTGTATGTTTATATATTTAAAAAGGAGCATTTTCTGGAAGGCATTAAACTTTTGTGAAAATCATGAAAAATGCTGGCGGTGAAAGAGTTAACAGCACAGAGAAATAAGGACGCATTTTGAGGCTTCATTCTAAGCATCCTTTGAATCGGGACGGCCTTACTAGCCTCAAGTCGCAATCTGTCTTAAAATATGTCCTTAGAAGGTCCCAGCATTTGAATTGGGACGCAGCTGATGAAGTCACATACACTCACCTAAAGAATTATTAGGAACACCTGTTAAATTTCTCATTAATGCAATTATCTAATCAACCAATCACAAAATCACCTTCCAGAAAATGTTCTTTTTAAACAAACAATATATCAATTGAAAGAACAGACCCACTGCTTTCAAACAAAAAAAATATATATATTTCATCCTATCTTCACTAGTTCTTTTTTATCACCTCTCAAATTTGGATAGGTTTCTTCAAAAACACCAAATTTTGATGTGTAATAGATAATTCCATTTTTCTAAGGACTTTAGATAGCGATCAGATTCAGAGCGATCCTCAAACATACACGGAGTTCTTTCTTTTTCACTTGAGACGTCACTTCGGGGTTGTTTAATTTGCGGAAGTTCTGGTGGATAATAGCGGTATTGTCGAAAGCCGGGAAATGTATTAGAAAAAGAATACTGTGAAGATCATTTTGTTTCTATGTGCCCTTTCAAGAGCAGAAAGATTTTATGTATGCTTGCTTTTTGAAACGCGTCTCCATATGTGCACTATTGAGTGCCCTTAAACCCATGCGCACACACACACACACACAGACGGAGGAAGAATTCCAAACTGCGCACATAAACAGTCAGCCCACATTTTCATTACTCTATTTGCATAATGTATGTTAATGTAATACAGTATAAGACACAGTAGCGCAACTCTCTCTAAAGTTTACACATCAAGAGTTCTGATCCGTCACAGCACTACACATCTGTGCAACTGTGATTGTACTGTAGCCTATGTCAGCATTGCATTCTCATCCCATCTCACCAACAGTTTAATACTTACTCGCACATCCAAACATAGTCACAGAAGTGCCTCATCTTCTTTCCAATCACATGAACGTTGCGAAACAGCAGTCGCATCCTCTCAATGAATCACTCAATTCGCATCAGTGATGCACGGGTTGATCCGAAATGGTTACAAAAATATCATCCAAAAATATTTTTTATGATATTCAGGCCACGGTCAGTCGGGTCATTTAAAATTAAGATGCCAATTAACTATTTTAAACAAATGTGGGCCAGGGCCGAAAATAAAAAAAAATTGTGGTCCGAGTTGTGGGCAGGTTGGTTGAAAACAACGGTCAGGTGCGGGTTGTTTATACATTGACCCGCGCATCACTGATTCGCATTGGCTATCCCTTTATGACCACCATGTACCTATCCTTTGATGGCTACTTAATGCATCATGTCACAAAGCTCAAATCATTTCAAATTGGTTTCTTGAACATGACAATGAGTTCACTGTACTAAATTGGCCCCCACAGTCACCAGATCTCAACCCAATAGAGCATCTTTGGGATATGGTGGAACGGGAGCTTCTGGCCCTGGATGGGCATCCCACAAATCTCCATCAACTGCAAGATGCTATCCTATCAATATGGGCCAACATTTCTAAAGAATGCTTTTAGCACCTTGTTGAATCAATGCCACGGAGAATTAAGGCAGTTTTGAAGGGGAAAGGGGGTCAAACACAGTATTATGGTGTTCATAATAATCCTTTAGGTGAGTGTATACTGTCCAGTGTTTAAACTTATTTAGGTTAAATGACAAACATGTTCTTTTTGACGTATTTTGTTGTTCCGTGTCGTGATGAAAACAGAAATACTATGACGGTGCCTGTAATGGTTTAAAGGGCCATTTCACCGATTGGAACATTAATCTTTATGGAAAGTGAGTCATATTTGTAGTCAAAATGTAACATAAATGTAGAATTTTGTGCCTATTTGACAGAGAAAAGACAAAATGTGACTTTAGAGCACATTTGTATGAAAAACTACAACTGCCACTATGCACCACAATGCACAGCTCTGCAAGCCACTCCCATTACTCGGAACACGGCTCAGACATGCTATTATGTACATAAATGCCACGTTAGTAAAACAAAGAAAATAGCCACCACCACTGTGTCTAACAGACACCAATCATGACTTACTTTTAAACGTGATGTTACATTGTGTTACACACAATAACACTCTGGCCTGGTGTGTAGCAAAGTCTTATTCAAACAGTAACGTGCGGTTTCAGATCCACAGTACAAATGTCTTTCCAAGTACTTAAAAAAAGTGTATGCATTTTAAATTTTTATTTAGTTTTACCAATTTTCTTTTTGTCTCTTGTTTACTGTAATTACATTTGTGTTATTATTGGCCTCACTGCTCTCACAATATAGACATATAAAACACCGCTCAGATATGCTATTGTGTACATAAATGCCACGTTAGTATAACAAAGAAAATATAAACACTCACTTTAGTCAGACGTCCGTTTATCCCTGCATCCTCCACACAAACGCGTCCCCTGCACAATATCTCCACAGACGCGCTGCCTCAGCTCTTGGAGCTTGTGCTCGTAAACCGAAACACGTCTTTGAAATAAGCACGCGACCAGAAACATTCACAAAACAAACGTTCATATCCTTATCTGATCCAGAAATGTTAAACCTAAAGCAAACGGCGCGAGTCCATCCAAGCTTATATACTCCGCAGCGCGTCTGCTCGTAAACCAAAACATGTCCGTGAAATAAACGTTCCAAACGTGCGCAAAGTTCCTCTCTTGCATAGAAACCTTCACCAAACAAACGTCCATATCCTTATCTGATGCAGAAATGTAATAAAGCAAGCACACAGCGAGAATACAGGCAGTAGTCTGTCCAAGCTTCTCTACGCAGCAGAGGCCGATAGTTGCTGCGTCTTCACCGGGCTCCTCTACCCAGCCGACGCCCAGGCTCCGGCTTCTCCTCGGGCTTCTGTTCCTACATCTGCTCAGCTCTTTTCAGTATTGTGGCTCATAAAGGTGCAATGTACAGCGGATTAGAGCATCACGCTTGTAAAATCACCCTCTTCCATGTAATATTGATTAACTTCCACTGTTATTGTAACATGAATTCTGGCTCGCTCCACAACTTCTGTTTAGCTTAGCTTAGCATAAAGATGGCGGCTGGTCGTTTTTTTTCGGTCTGTGTTCGTATATTTTTGTAAGTCCCACCCACTTATCTGTAATTGGTCTGAAGCGTGAGTGGGTCCCACCCATAGCCCCCACCTTGGAAAAATGAGGAATGAGTGTCTGTAGTCTTTCACACTCAATAGAGATACAGGATTTCCTTCTTTCAATGACGCAAAAAGACGATTTTTACATCATTGAAAGAAGGAAGTGCCTCACTGAAATCAGTATTTCTCGCCTCTCAGGAGAAACTGAGGGAATGATGCACGACCATTCAAAAACATGACTGGGGTTCTAACGGTACAAAGCTTAATGCAAATGGGTGAAGTTTCCCTTTAATACACTGCTGTTGCGTTATTTGAGCTGTTTCTGGGTGAAGGCAGACTGTTGTCACCTACAGTATTAGTGTTGACAGAATTCAGACGACATTCCTAATTTCAAGTTTAAAACGATTTTGTGATTAAGGTGTGTCACCATAAACGCACACACACTTCAGTTAGTGTGGTATAGATGACTAAAAATGGTGTATATGCCACCTGTTTTAAGGATAACGTTTACATGAGGTAAATTATAATCATTATATTTCCAAAATCCCATTATATCCCATTATGAGGGTGCATGTAAACATGGTCAATATTTAATATTCTCTTATTTGATGGGAAATTTCAGCTGATCAACAGTAAATTTGAAATCACAACCAGTTGTTAGGTTTGTTATCACTAACAGAATTGTGTTTGCTCTCTGTTTAGATTTGTTGATCCACCAAATGAATCATCTGAACTGTGGGGAAAAAGAAAGAGTTTATTTATAGTGGATTTGTGTTTGCAAGCTGCTGTCTGTCAGAAAGAGACCATAAAGACAACTGTGAAGATGTTGCTGTCATCTGCCAATTATGATCATTGTGATTTTCTGCTGTTTCTGTGGCCATATGTGAAGAACTATGAGACTCAAAGACGCAGGAGTCTCCTACCAGCATTACAGTCAATTTATCAGTCATCTCCTGCAGTCTGGACCATAAACCTCTCAAAGAGAAAGACCTCCATCCTCCTAGAAGTGCTGAAACTCCAAACAGAGAAGAAACCAGTAGAGCTGATAGACTGCACAGATGATGAGAGTGAAGTGAGAGGATTCATTCAGTGTCTGCCATACATCTCACTGCTGAGGTAAGAGAGTTTTAAGAGTAAAATATAAATTTCTGGGTTTGGTGATTTTTTGGTCCTGTAGAGAGTTTGTCTGTGTGTTTATGTGTTTTTAATGTAGCGGCTTCATCCAGCATACAGTGATGTAACACACACGACACAACAACACTTTCATGATCAGAACACAGACACAGTGTAGAAACTGTCTGACATCAACAGAATCTGTGTTAAATTAATTAATTACTTAAAATTCATGATTTGAAGAAACATGTACATTGACAAAATGTTTATTTTACATTTAATAATAAGAAATCCAAAAATAGCAGCTATCCACTAAAGAAGAAAACATGATGTATTTCTTTCATTTGAAATTTTGTACTTAAAAGATTCAACAACCAGCCATTAGAACTGAAATAAACGGTTATTGAATAAATCATTTAATGTTATATGAGACATTGTCTGATTTTCTCTTTAGTTATCCAAGCCCTTTTCATTTGGATTTAATTTATTTAAATTATGAGTCATCTGTTAAATCTTATTTTAATCTGCACTAAACATTAAAGTGATAATTCTGTGTTTCTCTGAGATTTACTGAAGTTTTCTTTGAGAAGAGAGAATCTGCTGTTCAGTTTTTGATGAATCTGTTCACTGCAGCATCAGAGTTTGACACAAATACAGAAGAAAAATACACTGAACTATTAACATCTGTGTGCAACTACACAACTTTTCCTTATGATGTAGAATATTATGATGATGATGATTTTGATTATCTGATTGAACAAAGTGATTTTCTGCTGGATCTGTACTCACATGTGAAGGACTATGAGGGTCAAACAGGCAGGAGTCTCCTACCAGCATTACAGTCAATTTATCAGTCATCTCCTGCAGTCTGGACCATAAACCTCTCAGAGAGAAAGACCTCCATCCTCCTAGAAGTGCTAAAACTGCAAACAGAGAAGATACCAGTAAAGCTGATAGACTGGACAGATGATGAGAGTGAAGTGAGAGGATTCATTCAGTGTCTGCCATACATCTCACAACTGAGGTAAGAGTTTTAAGAGTATAATATTTTTTCTGGGTTTGGTGATTGTTTGTCCTGTAGAGAGTTTGTCTGTGTGTTTGTGTTTTTAATGTAGCGACTTCATCCAGCACACAATCATGTAACACACACGACACAACAACACTTTCATGATAGTCAGAACACAAACACAGAAATTGTCTGACATCAACAGATTCTGTGTTAAATAAATTAATTACTTAAAATTCATGATTTGAAGAAACATGTACATTGACAAAATTTATATTTTACATTTAATAATAAGAGATCCAAAAGCAGCCGCTATCCACTAAAGAAGAAACATGATGTATTTCTTTAATTTGAGATTTTGTACTTACAAAATACAACAACCAGCCACTAGAACTGAAATAAACTGTTATTGAATAAATCATTTAATGTTATATGAGACATTGTCTGATTTTCTCTTCAGTTATCCAAGCCCTTTTCATTTGGATTTAATTTATTTAAAATATGAGTCACCTGCAAAGTCTTGTTTTAATCTGCACTAAACATTAAAGTGATAATTCTGTGTTTCTCTGCAGATTTACTGATGATTTCTATGAGAAGCGAGAATCTGCTATTCAGTTTCTGATGAATCTGTTCACTGCAGCATCAGAGTTTGACACAAATACAGAAGAAAAATACACTGAACTATTAACATCTGTGTGCAACTACACAACTTTTCCCTATGATGAAGATGATTATGATGATGATGATGTTGGTGATCATATTCAACGATGTGATTTTCTGCTGGATCTGTGCTCACATGTGAAGGACTATGAGAGTCAAACAGGCAGGAGTGTCCTACCAGCATTACAGTCAATTTATCAGTCATCTCCTGCAGTCTGGACCATAAACCTCTCAGAGAGAAAGACCTCCATCCTCCTAGAAGTGCTGAAACTCCAAACAGAGAAGAAACCAGTAAAGCTGATAGACTGGACAGATGATGAGAGTGAAGTGAGAGGATTCATTCAGTGTCTGCCATACATCTCACAACTGAGGTAAGAGATTTACAAGAAAATAACACTCTGTGTTGTATTTAGTTTATTTCATTGTTGTCAATTAAATGCCACTGCTGTTATTATTTAATAGCAAAGTTTGTAGGACTCCAAACACCAGAACTAAATTTGAACACATCACAGGTAAAGACTTGTCAAAATGCAGCCACCAGAGGTGTTAAAAGTACTCAAAAATGTTACTCAATTAAAAGTAAAAGTATGTGGCTAGAATCATACTTGAGTAAAAGTGAAAAAGTACCACATTAAAAGTGTGAAAAAAAGTACCACATTAAAAAAGTAACGGGATGAATGAAAACTAGAGATTCTTGTTTAAGCTTTTAATATGAGGGTAATATGAGGGGCCGTGCGGCTAAAAAGACAAACTTCACTTATGAATACATATATAAAAGCATGCATACACATATATAAACACTTGCATATACATGCATACTGTTGGATGTTTAGGCAAATACCTATGAAATACATGTGCATACTAATGTGAAATTCATACCAATACATCTTAAGTTAGTAATGCATACACTTGTGAATAACTTGCATATACATGTAAACTTAATGCACGCATACACCTATAAAAACTGGAATATATATATAAACTTAATACACGCATACACATATAAACACTCGCATATAAATATAAACTTGATGCACGCAAACATATAAAAACATTCGCACATACATATAAACTCTGTCCAAGCATATACACCCATTAAACACTTGCATATATATATATTAGGGCTGTCAAAATAAACGCGTTAATAACGCATTCACGCAAATTCATTTTAACGGCACTAATTTTATTAATGCGCGATTAAGGCAACACACAATTTCTGTTTGACCCACAGCTGGATGAATTGAGACGCAGCAAGTGACTGGCGCTGTCTAGATGAGTCGGAGCTTTTCATAAAAATAAGAACATTAAGCTCTCGTCTAGCGAATTCAATGCTCTAAATGGTCATTAAACATCTAAAATGCACGTTTTCTGCACGTGCAGTTTTCTTTATCTGCACGTTTTTTGTGAGGTGTACCGTCCCAAATCCATATAAAGCAAAGATGCGTCTTCTTTAACTTTTTAGTTTCGTTTTAAAAAGCATTCAGAAATTATAGAAAATAGACCGCAGGACTTACTTGATGGTAAAATAATTATTAAGAGAGATAAAGTTCGGGATCTGATTGATGTTAAAAGAGTTATTAAGAGTGACAAGGCTCAAAAGCGATGTCTGACGCAGACGTCTGAAGCGCGTGCACACAAACGCGCGAGTGCGTGACACTTCGTGCTATTTATACGCATCTTCAGGAGACTGGGCTCGATATATATAGACATCTAACACAAATTTACAGGTTTAAAAATATCTGTTTTGACAAGAATTCACGCAGGTATGACCTATAATCTGTCATATCTGAAGTGAATGTTTGGTTAACTGTTAAGGAAAAGTATCTGTTGTGTCATTTATATTAAACCCTTGCATTATCCTACAGTCTTAAAGTGGTCTGTCTCAATGTCAAAATTAAACAATAAAAAAAAACATATATGTATATTGATATTGTTTTTGCTCTGCATTAACAGATATAGTTCTGTCATGCTTTGTCAGATTCCAACAATTGGTCCAATTGTTTTGAAGTTTTTTAATAGAGAATGTTAAAATATAAGTGACACATTTTTTTAAATTTGCTTATCCCAACTCAATTTGCCAGCACAGGTCACAAATGATGCAGCAGCAAACAGAAATGGAGAAAGAACAAGGTCTTCTAAAGGCAAAAACATTTATAAAACTATGGCTGATGGTTCTGTTGAAAATGTAAACAGGCTGTTGTAGACGTACATTTGCATATAGCATATATATTATCCAAATTCATGCTGATTAGAGCATTAAAAACGTAAAAAGTGTTACATTTAGGTAAATTTAGAACAGATAAAAATGTGCGATTAATTTGCGATTAATCGCGAGTTAACTCATGATATCATGCGATTAACTGCGATTAAATATTTTAATCTATTGACAGCTCTACTATATATATCAACTTGATGCACGCATACACAAAAAAATACTCGCACATACATATAAAAAAAACTTGCACATACATATAAACTTGATGCACGCATACACATAAAAACACTCGCACATACAAATTAACTTGATGCACGCATACACCTATTAAACACTCGCATATACATACAAACTTTCAGTATAAAAGGAAGTCATTTCAGTATAAAAGGAAGTCATGTCAGAATAAAAGTCTCGATGGAGGGGAGGAGCCAAGGTGACCGCAGCTACCATGAAGCAAGCCTGTGCACCGCTATATTTGATGTAACTTGCAGTAATTAACAAAACTTGAGCCTTATTTGACAGCAGCACTAATTGAACTATTTGACCGGATGCTTTTTGATATACAGACCGTGACCGGAATGCACTCACAAATCGCACTGTTATTAGAAATCTTTAACTGTTTCCAGACTGAGCATGGACACAAACAAGCAGAAGACGTTTATAAAAGCAGCTGCCTATCAGCGTGTACGGAATCGAATCAAAACTTGACTTTTAGACCCACAGTCTGCTTGTGCCATTCCACCCTAACCCGGACTGCAAATGAAATGTTAATATTATTCTACCCGTTACAATAAATATTAACAGCTCACTAGCTGGATACCCGTATCCACCCGCCCGCCCGCGTACAGGACTCTGCCATGGAGTATGCCTAAATAAAAAAATCCCTGCCACCCATCTAGCCGACTCTTGTAACTCTTTTAATAGATTTTTGTGAATCTAGAAGGACTTCGATCATAGTCTTTCACATTCCGTCCTGTAGGTTCGTTTGGAATGTGTCTGCCGCACAGCTCCAGTCAGGACAGATCAGCCACCAGCGAGATTGTGGGCTTTGTTTAAAAAAAATATGTAATGCATTTCTTTATATTACAATAAATATGATGACCAAGTCACCCATTTATCAAGTATCGATTCATTATTTTTACTTAATCCTTTTTGCTTTTTACAAAAAGTAGAATAGGCACACATATTCTATAATCGAACCAAAATAATGGCTGTGGCGTTGAAGGACCTTTCCTGTTTTAGTGAAAAAGAAATAAGTTCTATTGCTGTTATTTTGTAGCATATATTGGTGATTTTTTTACAACAAATATGACAGTTTTAAACAAACTAAGTAGCCTATTTATTTATTTATTGGCAAATACAGATCAACGAGGAAAAGTAGAACAAAAGGTAGGCGACACGCCTTTCTACCTTGCGACAAAAAGATTAATCATAGTCAACTTATGCTAAATGTAATTTTAAAATTTCGTTAATAAAAAAAAATGTAAACCGAAAGCCGATTGTTTATGCTTGTCAAATTTATACTGACTCGTCACAAAATTTCATCACGCAGTATTTGATATACAGTATTTATTTGTGTTAATGGAAAACAATATAGGCTATAGAAATTCATGCTGAGTGACACCAAAAAGACAGTCGTGATAATTTACACGCGAGAATAAAAAAGGAAAATATTGTCAATAAATACGAATAAATAAATCAAATATTTCATGACAAAATGCCTTAAGATATTGTTGGTTCTGCATTCATCCAGCCAGCATAAATTTGACAAGCATAAACAATGCGCTCTTGTTTTAAAAATGACATTTAATCCTTTATCATATAAGAGAGAAAGGTGTGTAGCCTACCTTTACTTTCTCCTCATTGTTCTGCATTTGCTAATGAATAAATCAATACTTAGTTTGTGAACTATCACATTTGTTATAAAAAAACAATGTATGCTACATAATAATAGCAATAGAACTTGTTTACTTTTAACTACACTGTAAAAAAAAATAATACGCTGGATTTACTTAAAAATATAGTTCATCATTTTTGCATCCACTATTTTTTTGTAAGTTTAAAAAAAGTTTTTTTGTACTTAAAATTCCATGTAATATTTACTTGCAAAAATGATGCACGATATTTTTAAGTAAATCCAACCTTTATTTTTTCAGTGTACTTTGAAAAAAATAATACGCTGGGTTTACAATTTTTTTTTTTAAATATAGGCCTAGTGCATTATTTTTGCGTTTACTTTCCATGCAAGTAAGTTTTACATGGAATTTTAAGCAATAAAAGATTAAATTTTTTTTTAAAGCAATCGCTTAAAGTTCCATGTAAAACTTACTTTAAAAAGTAAATCTTATCCAGCTAATTATTTTTAACAGAATGCAAGTCCACTGCCTAGTTAGTTATATTTACTAAAATTATTCAAATAAATTAATTTAATTTCCTTTTTAAAAATATTACATGATAAGTATTTAGTTAAATTTACTAAATAATGTGTTCCTTTAGAATTACTTACCATTTCTGTGTTATTTTTACTCAAATTTGGTTAAAAAACAAGAATATTTTTATAGAATTTACTTTTTTTTAGTAAAATTTACTAAGCCACAAAATCATTTTTACAGTGTGAAATAAGAAAAATGAAGTCAGTAAAACCGCACACCCAGCTACACTCAAATCGAGTCAAAACGGTCTTGACTTTTATTTTTTTTTTTTTTCGAAGCATTTATTTCGAATTTATGCAAAAAGAACATCACTCAAAAAAATAAATTCAAGTATACAAATCACACAAACATAAATCTATATCAAATGTCCTTTGCCAATTCGAAAAGGAGTGAGAAGAAGAAAATAACTTATTTAATCTCACCCCTTCTCCATAACTTAAAACTTACAGTAAACAACCATCATTCCAATTATTCATGCATCTTGCTTCTTATACCTCAAAACAATGTAAAAAAAGAAAAAAAAGCACATCAATTATATAAACCAAAAAGAGAGAGAAAAAAAATATTAAAAACATTATTCACACCCATCTTCATCCCTGTAACTTCTGAAGACCCTATCTTTAAACCTAAATTTAAACTGATTTATGTTTGGGCATTGTTTTAATTCCTCATCAAAACTATTCCATATCCTCACTCCAGAGCTTGAGATACAAAAACTTTTTCTTGTTGTCCAAATTCTGTTAATTTTAAAATTATTTGTCCTCCTTAGATTATACCCTTCATCTCTTGCCTTAAATAATATTTGAATATTTCTCGGTAACAGATTATTTTTAGCTTTAAACATTATTTGGGCTGTCTGATACTTCACAATATCAATAAATTTTAATATTTTTGATTGTAAGAATAATGAATGAGTATGATCCCTATACCCAGCATTGTGACTAATTCTTATTGCTCTTTTTTGAAGAACAACTATTGAATGTAGTGAACTTTTATAATTGTGACCCCAAATCTCAGCACAGTAATTAATATATGGGGAAACTAGTGAACAATACAACATGTGGAGTGATTTAAGATCCAAAACCTGCTTTACTCTATTTAATACTGCAATTGATTTTGATAGTTTTGATTGTACATGATTAATATGTGATTTCCAATTGAGTCTGTCATCTATAGTTATCCCCAAGAATTTGTTTTCATAGACTCTGTCAATTCTAATCCCATCTATTTGTACGTTCACCTGAATATTCCTATTATAATTACCGAACAACATTATTTTTGTTTTATTTAAATTTAATGATAGTTTATTTATATCAAACCATGTTTTTAATTTGTTCATTTCTTGAGTTACATTTAATAGTAATTGCTGTAAATTTTCACCTGAACAAAATATATTAGTATCATCCGCAAATAAAACCATCCTCAACAACCTAGAAACTAAACATATACCATTAATATACAAAATATATTTTAGACCCGCAGTCTGCAATCCACCCTAACCTGGACTGCAGGTGACATGTTAACTGCCCCCCTTCAGTGCCCACCAACCCCACCACCAGTAAATAAATACATACATACATAAAATAAAAACAAGCAATTTAAACAAAAAGCACACAGAATTCTTATTTTTTATTGTTTTTTCACTTAGTGTTTCACAAAACACTAAAGTCTAAACCACCCTAAACCCTGAATTTGCAGGGTTAATTTCTAGTCCTCCCCTCGCGAGTTGTTCTTGTTCAGGGCCTGTAAATGTCCATTGAAATATAGTTTAATGTATTTCATGAAATGAATGAAAGCTATAAAATTATGATTTTTTTGTTGAATTATCCCTTTTCCCAAATACATATGTCATTATGCACAATGTATCAAACTTTGAAAGTGAACAAAATCAATAACTTAAAAGTTGTTCTAAAAGTTTCCAGTAGTTGAATGACATAGCTGCATATGTTGCATATGCATACTGTACATTGTATCCTTGGCACGTTTCTAATCCCCTTTTTATCCTGCTCAACTAAAGGCTTCCGCTAGACCGTTTCTCGTGACTCGTCTATAAGGTTTTTGTACATTAAAGCTATGAGTTTCTCCTGCGGACTTTTCCCCCCCGCGCTCGGGCAATTGTCTACTGCGTTGGGCGCGTTGTCCGCATATCCCAGAGAAAAGGAGCATTGTTCTCGATTTGCTCTCGTTGTAGCAGGCCCGGAGTGGCCATAGGGACGACCGGGAGAATTCCTGGCCTCGAGGGCTGGTGTTGTTATGCCACTGGGTTGAAGGTTGCTGTCCCTAGGCTGCCAGCACTCACAGCAGCCCCCCAATTTGCGGGTGAGAGATGTTCCCACCGCTTTATGCCCAAGTTGATTGTGTCCCGAGTCCCGATCACTTATTGGAAGAATTCTTGCATTAGGGTCCATTAACATCTAAAACAAATGGAAAACGCAGGACGCGACGCTTTCTTCTGGTTTTCAGTGCGCTCAGATGCGTCTATATTTGAGTGCGCTGGCTGCGCGTCTTGATTTAAAATGACCTTGAGCGCGACGAGCAGCCTATAAAAGGAAAATTATCTATTCATATTTTATTGCAAGTTGATCAAAAATCTATTTGATCCAAAACTCATCAGTTTATTGGAAAAAAGCAAGTTTTATATGAAGGTGATGTTTTCTCAAGTAAAAATTTTTTTGAAAGTCCATTATATAATTGTTCTTTTTTGACACAAGGTATGCATACATTACGTTATTTGGCAATATATATATATATAGTAAAAAACAAATTTTTTCCCTTTTAGTATTTTGAATAAGTTTACTTAAATAATATTAAAATACCTAGGGCTGCACGATTATGGCAAAAATCATACTTGCTTAGGCTAGTATACTGTATACAATATAATAATATATAACAAATACTGTATATCAAATACTGCGTGACAAAATTTTGTGACCGAGTCAGCATAAATTTGACAAACAATGGGCTTTCGGTTAAAAAAAATTCAATTAACAAAATTTTAAAATTACATTTAGCATAAGTTGACTATGATTAATCTTTTTGTCGCAAGGTAGAAAGGCGTGTCGCCTACCTTTTGTTTTACTTTTCCTCGTTGATCTGTATTTGCCAATAAATAAATAAATAGGCTACTTAGTTTGTTTAAAACTGTCATATTTGTTGTAAAAAAATCACCAATATATGCTACAAAATAACAGCAATAGAACTTATTTCTTTTTCACTAAAACAGGAAAGGTCCTTCAACGCAACAGCCATTATTTTGGTTCGATTTAGAATATGTGTGCCTATTCTACTTTTTGTAAAAAGCAAAAAGGATTAAGTAAAAATAATGAATCGATACTTGATAAATGGGTGACTTGGTCATCATATTTATTGTAATATAAAGAAATGCATTACATATTTTTTTTAAACAAAGCCCACAATCTCGCTGGTGGCTGATCTGTCCTGACTGGAGCTGTGCGGCAGACACATTCCAAACGAACCTACAGGACGTAATGTGATAGACTATGATCGAAGTCCATCTAGATTCACAAAAATCTATTACAAGAGTTACAAGAGTCGGCTAGATGGGTGGCAGGGATTTTTTTATTTAGGCATACTCCATGGCAGAGTCCTGCACGCGGGCGAGCGGGTGGATACGGGTATCCAGCTAGTGAGCTGTTAATATTTATTGTAACGGGTAGAATAATATTAACATTTCATTTGCAGTCCGGGTAAGGGTGGAATGGCACAAGCAGACTGCGGGTCTAAAAGTCAAGCTTTGATTCGATTCCGTACACGCTGATAGGCAGCTGCTTTTATAAACGTCTTCTGCTTGTTTGTGTCCATGCTCAGTCTGGAAACAGTTAAAGATTTCTAATAACAGTGCGATTTGTGAGTGCATTCCGGTCACGGTCTGTATATCAAAAAGCATCCGGTCAAATAGTTCAATTAGTGCTGCTGTCAAATAAGGCTCAAGTTTTGTTAATTACTGCAAGTTACATCAAATATAGCGGTGCACAGGCTTGCTTCATGGTAGATGCGGTCACCTTGGCTCCTCCCCTCCATCGAGACTTTTATTCTGACATGACTTCCTTTTATACTGAAATGACTTCCTTTTATACTGAAAGTTTGTATGTATATGCGAGTGTTTAATAGGTGTATGCGTTCATCAAGTTTATATATTTGTGCAAGTGTTTTTATGTATATGCATGCATCAAGTTTATATATTTGTGCAAGTGTTTTTATGTATATGCATGCATCAAGTTTATATGTATGTGCGAGTATTTTTTTGTGTAGGCGTGCATCAAGTTGATATATATATATGCAAGTGTTTAATGGGTGTATATGCTTGGACAGAGTTTATATGTATGTGCGAATGTTTTTATATGTTTGCGTGCATCAAGTTTATATTTATATGCGAGTGTTTATATGTGTATGCGTGTATTAAGTTTATATGTATATTTCAGTTTTTATAGGTGTATGCGTGCATTAAGTTTACATGTATATGCAAGTTATTCACAAGTGTATGCATTACTAACTTAAGATGTATTGGTATGAATTTCACATTAGTATGCACATGTATTTCATAGGTATTTGCTTAAACATTCAACAGTATGCATGTATATGCGAGTGTTTATATATTTGCAGGCCAGCTGACAGTCTTGCCTGGGCCCGGGACAAGATAATCTTGGAGGGCCCCTCGGCCCCCCTACTTTTTACTGGTAACAAGACATTTGGCATTATCAGATTCATGACCCACGAATATTGCATTATTATACATTGTATTCAACATTTATATAGTAAATAAATGTAGTACTGACACTATATACTGAAACAAAATAACTTTTATTTATATAACGTCAACCCCCTCTTTTCTTCTTCTCTTTTCTTTTCTTCTCTTTTCTTTTCTTTTCTTTTCTGAGCACCGGACTTGTGCTGAGTCTGACCAGATATTTTGAGCGTACTGAACTTCAAATCAAATGACATCATAAAATTTTGATCAGTTACCAAACCATTTTTGTGTTGGGCGGGGGGTTTCTTGACCACTATTTCAATTATAGGAAGAAAACAAATAAAACGTTTTTTTATGTATCTCAAATACACCTCCATAAATATTGGAACAGAAGCACATTTTGTGTTATTTTAGCTGTTTACCAAAATGTATTCCAGTTACAGTCATATTATGAATATTGGCTTACAGTGGATTTAGGAATTACAGCCATTTAATATGTAGCTCCCCCTTTTTAAAGGGATCAAAAGTAATGGGACAGTTGACTTAAAAACTGTTTTATGGACAGGTATTGTCTATTTGTTAAATAATTTCCTCATGAATGACAGATGTTAAAGGTCTGGAGTTGATTTTTAGTGTGGTATTTGCATTTGGAAGCTGTGGCTGTGAACCCAAATCATTTGATTCAGGGACATCTCCATGCAAGTGATACAGACCATAATTAGGTTTCAAAAACACAACAAATCCATCAGAGAGATGGCAGGAACATTAAGAGTGGCCACATCAACAATTTGGCACATCCAGATAAAAAAACAACACAGTGGTGAGCTTAGCAACATTAAAATCCTGTATGTCTAAATGGGATAACAGTGGTGGATGATCGCATTATCCTCTCCATTATAAAGAAAAACCATCATAACTGTAACTGGAATACATTTTGGTAAACAGCTAAAATAAACACAAAATGTGCTTCTGTTCCATTATTTATGGAGGTGACTGTATTAGATTTTTTTACACAAATATGCCTGTTTTCTTTATTTTTTTTAACAATTGCAGTGTTTCCCACAGGATTTTGAGAGACTGTGGCGGTGATGACGTCACACGCCGATTAGCATATATGTGGCGTCATTGCGTCGTGTTTTACTCTTTAATCTGTCACATTATATTGCATTTTAACACAACTGAATGCTATTTTTACATATTATTTGTTCTGTTGTCTATAAAATAGTGACTAAACAGGACCCAGTAACGACCCAGTGACTCATTGTTAATGTATGTTAATGTCAATGTAAATCCAAACAGCTCTTCTTTAACTGCTGCTAAAAACGCGCCCTCATCTGACAAAATCATCATACATTTACATTGAGGCTGTACTGATGTTGCTCTTCTCATCAGTGTTGTTGCGTTGTTGCGTTATTTTAAACACGAGTGGTAGTTTTATTGTATATCATCGCGTATAGCGCAGACAATTTGTTGCAAATTCAGAATATGAGAGAATACACGGTTAGTGTTACTACAGAACACGTGCACGAGCATACCGCATCATAGGTAGGGAGAGAGCTCGGACACAGACTCACACCAGAACGGGTATGTACGGTAATGCTGACCTTTTGTTTAATTCACTCATGATGAACTCGATCAGTCATCTTCTCTATAAGTGACATCCGTGACTGTTGACATTTACGCGAAAAAGAAAGTAAAAGGAACGCGGAGTTAAAATACTTTTGACTGTAGAGAGAGCCGCGCTGCTTGCAACAGGAGAGAGAGGGGAGGGGCGCGCGCTGTTGAGGCGCTGCATGCAAAGAGAGAGGGAGGAGGGAGGCGCGCTGAGCGCTCACTACAATGAATATAGTAAAATTAAAATGTAAATGGTAATCATGAAAAGTCTATTTGAAGCGGCCAGTGTTAATTCTATGGCAGATAAATCAATGTATTGAAAACACTGAATTATTCCATAGGTTCCAGTTCTGGGCCCCCCCTCATCCTGGGCCCGGGACAACAGACCCGTTTGCCCCCCCCTGTCGGCGGACGTGTATATGTGTATGCATGCTTTTATATATGTATTCATAAGGGAAGTATGTTTTTTTAGCTGCACGGCCCCTCATATTTTAATCTCTCAAAACATGAAGTGAATGAATCACATACAAGGTTTTATATATATATTTATCAAACTATAAAACTACTACCTAATTTCAGTATGCAACATGCTACTCAAAGTTGTAAAACCTCGAATTTAACTTAAAATCCAAGCTGCAGGAAAAGGTGTATTAGCCTTGTTCACAACGTGAATCCAAATCCGATTTTGGTGCATGTACGATAGGAATCCAATCACATTTAAAACATGTGATCCGCTTTTCTAATCTGTTTCAGGCTGCATCCAGAGGTGGTTTGAAATCCTTTTCAAAATGCATTTTCAGAAATCCATTTCAGTCCAGAGGTGTAAAGAGTAGCTGAAAGCCATACTTGAGTAAAAGTACAAATTACTTACTGTAAAAATTACTCCACTACAAGTTACAAGTTACCAATTTCAATACGACTTGAGTAAAAGTATTAAAGTAACCCAATTTAAAAGTACTCAAGTATTTACTCGTACTGAATGTTGGCTCAAAGATGCACTAGTCCTCAACACAAAGAGACGTTGTAGATCTGGGCAGTGAAAAACAAGAAAGTTTATTTATGAGGTTTTATTTCCTAATATAGAAAAGAAATCAAACTCCTTTAACTCCAAACACAGATTAAACATAGTCATAGTCTTTTGACAAAAATTGAATTAAGTTTTAGTCATATTTTTGTCATCTGAATTGATTTAGTTTTATTCTAATTTTATTCAACTAAATGCCATGAGATTTTAGTCTAGAAATCTACATTCAATTTAATTTAAACCCATTTAATTTTAGTCTAGTGTCATTGTGTACTTGAATGTGCCATGCTGAAAAATATATAGCCTAATTTTGTGATATAAATATATGGAAACACTTTACAATAAGGTTCATTAGTTAACATTAGTTAGCTACATTACTCAACATGAACTAATAATGAACTGCACTTATACAGCATTTATTCATCTTTGTTAATGTTAATTTCAACAATTACTAATACTTTATTAAAATCTTGTTGACATTACCAAATATTCTTATATAGGCCTATCCTAAAAAAAAAAAAAAAAATGTAATATTTAAAAAATTCCTGTAAACTAAAATTACACTAACAGAAATATGATAATGCATATTAAAAACGTGAAGTTGTTCATTTGAAAGATTAATTGTTAACACATGTAGTACGTAACACCACTATCTCACATTAAGTGCACTACATTTCTTCCGTCATGCATCCCTCTTTACAGTAAATACATTACAGCATACTTGATTAAATGTGAGGACAGTGAAATTGTACACTTATTATCAATCTTATAATGTACTTAAGTTACTCGGGCAATCAGTACAGGACCTCGCTGGTTTATTTTGGCTTATATAGTAAGTTATATCAAGTTATGTAACCAGCTCAGGTTAGCTGATACAGTAGCGTCAGAGTATATAAACATTTGTGCTTGCCTTTGAGGTGCGGGATGACCCTCCTGCAATCGCGCATCACTTTTGTTTTGATTGTAGCATCACATGTTTAACAAAGGGTCCCTTGACAGAAGCAAATGTGATATGCATCCATATGTTTGCTCTTTATCTCTTCTCTCAGACCAGACGCGAACTTTTCTCTACAGTTTATGACATACGCAGCACGCAGGTGTCCCGCTACGGTGGCTCAACGCAAGCCATTCAGCGTTTGACATCAAAGTACCGCGAGATCAGACTTCTCCATATGCATTTGATTCGCTCTCGCAGTACTTTGATTTCATACGTTTGCTCTGCGCAACGCCAAATGAAGTCCCTCAGTTGTGTGTGTGCGTGTAACCTCGCGACCACAGATTCTATCCATCATCACCCTCTGACACTTTCGTCTCGTTTTTATTTGACGAATAAACAATGTAGCGAGTAACGTTAAGTGTCATTTCAAATGTAGTGGAGTAAAGAGTACAAATACCCGATCAAAAATGTAATTGAGTAGAGAGTAAAAGTTGCCTATATTTTTGATACTCAGTACAAGTACAAAGTAGCCCAAAAAATACTTAAGTACAGTAACGAAGTACATTTACTCGAGTACTTTACACCTCTGTTTCAGTCTGATTACCCTGATCGCATTTGTGTAGCTTTTCGGTTACATCATACAGTCGCCTCTCGTTAAACGTAAATCTGTCAGACGTCGAAGCAGATTGTCGTGCCAGCGCAACGTCATTGCCATAGAAACAGTGCAGAAAATCCAGAAAACAGCAGAATGCTACAGGACGCACAGATTGAATCTGAACAGTTGTGATACACAATATGGACAGCGAGTCTGTCAAATTGAATATGCACCAAAATCAGATTTGGACTGACAGTGTGAACAAGGTCTTAGTCTTGATAAAGAGGCTGCAAATAGCAGGAAACATGTGTCACACGGGAACACACTTCATGTGTTGTTGGTTTCAAAGAAGCAAAAAAATCTTCATCATCAGATGAACTGTTGGCCAATTCCTTGAAGAAGAAACAGCAACTTGTTGTGTATGATTTAAGAAGACTTCCAATAATGGATGTAAATAAACAGCAGCTTTTGTTGCATTTTGAGTTAAATCACTCCTCAACTTGGCCCATCTTTGTTTTCACCATCGCAAACGGAAATGCCTATGATACAGTTTTTATACCTGACGGGAGGGGTTCCGGTGAACCAATCACATCGCTTGTGGTCCGCGTAGAACTGACGCGCTGTTAAAAATTTGGCTACACAGAGCTACACGGAGGCTTATTGTTGATATTGATATGATAGCAGCACACAGTTGCTGGGAATTTGTTGGTTGCACATTCATGGTTGTGCATGAAAATCTCAGTAGATTAGCAATTTTTGAAATACTAGGACCAAAAGGTCTGGCAACAACAACCATGACACATTCAAAAAACATGGACAGACAAATCCAAATTAAACCTTGCGCCTTGTGATAACATATCGATGTACTAAGACACAAAACGATCGGTTTGTGCAAGAAACCGAACAGTATTTATATAATTTTTTACCTTTAATACAGCACTATGCCCAAAGCAATACGTACGGGCACATCACCTGCTTGTAGTATTCACTTTTTTCCTGCCAGCATTTTTCATGATTTTCACAAAAGTTTCATGCGTTCCAGAAAATGCTCTTCTTTAAATATATAAACTTACAATATATCAAATGAAAAAACAGACCCTCATCATCCTATCTTCATTTGTTCTCTTTTTATCATCTCTCAAATATGGGTAGGTTTCTTCAAAAACACAAAATTTTGAGATAATTCCATTTTTGTAAAGGATTTTTGATAAAGATCAGATGCAGAGCGATCCTCAAAACTTACATAGACATACAGCTGTTTGCCCTAGGGCAATACTTACAGGTTTTATAAATTGCCACCTGGTGGATAATAGCAGTATTGCAGATTGACGGAAATACTCATTGATCAGGGTTGCGATTTGCGAACCAACTTTATAGGTGCATACCACCACCTACTGTATTGGGTGCCCTGTATAGTGTATATGCACCCTCATACCATGAACAAAACTCTACATTTGTGTTCTGCTCAAAAAATAACAAAGTCACCTACATCTTGGATGGCATGAGGGTAGGCTAATAGACATCAACATTTCATTTTAAGATGAACTATCGCTTTAAATCCTCATTTACAATATACCCATTCTGATGCTCAGTTTGAACTCCAGCAAGTTGTCTTCACTATGGGTGTGTCTCAATCGTTCCCTAGCTTTCGAGGTCGTGAATCAGTATATCGAGTACACAGGTTCATGCACTGGTAAGGACCCTAGCTTACATCACATTTGGACACTGTTCACTTATGTTCCTGTGAGGTGACTGCTTAAGCGCATTGTGAAAATTCACAGCTGTCATTCATCAACAACCAGCAAAACCAACATCTCTCTGACTTTATTTTAAAACATGTGTTAAAGTATATTGTGAACACTTTCATTATTCTCTTAGATATATGTGCATTAATTGGAGGAATTGCAATATGTCTGAACTTCATCTCTTCATATTAGGCAGAAGTCATGTTTTTCAAAGTTTTTATAATATCCAGCACTAAACAATAAAGTCTCATTTACATTTGTGTCTTTACAGATTTTATCCATTTTCCTGTCAGCATAAGCCTGAAAAGTGTTTCCAGTTTCTGATGAATCTGTTCACAGCAGCATCAGATTGTGAAACAGATACAGAAATAAATTACACTGAACTTTTAACATCTGTGTGCTGCTACACATCTTTCCCATGTGAGGAGAGAAACCTTCATGGTTTTCAGTTTCATCCGGTTCAATCTGGTTTCCTGCTGGATCTGTACTCGCATGCAAAAAACTATGAGAGTCAAACAGCCAGGAGTCTCCTACCAGCATTACAGTCAATTTATCAGTCATCTCCTGCAGTCTGGACCATAAACCTCTCCGAGAGAAAGACCTCCATCCTCCTAGAAGTGCTGAAACTCCAAACAGAGAAGAAACCAGTAGAGCTGATAGACTGGACAGATGATGAGAGTGAAGTGAGAGGATTCATTCAGTGTCTGCCATACATCTCACTGCTGAGGTAAGAGCTGTACAGGAAAATCCCACTCTGCATTGTATTTAGTTTATTTCATTGTTCAATTGTCACTTATTACAAGATCAAATGACACACCTGAAATGTAAATCTCTTTAATTATGATCTCGCTAATTCGGTTCTTTGAACACCTCTGCTGTTGATGATTAGTATGGCTGGATTAAATGTTTTGAGATCATTGCACGTTCGTGTGCCACATGAAAAGGCAATACATATCGATAGCAGAAACATTGATCAGCAATGCTGTGATTGGCCGGTTGTTTTAATGATCAAAAACCACGCCAAAGTTTTTTAACCCCTGCAAAGCATTAGCTATTAATAAAAGGTTATTGTGCACTTTTATGACCCTGCTTTTGTATACCCAGCTAGAGCTATTTCTGTGATTCACAGTTTGTTTGTTTTTGTACATTAAATCACCCTTCATAATGTAAAACAATCAGTGAAAATGTATAAAGAGTTTGATTCCAAAACGCGATGAGGTGGTTTGTTTTGATTTAAGGCTTCATAACTAAAAAAATACAGCTAAGTAGCACAATAAAAACATGATAACATAAATAATAGAAGACTGATGGCTGTCTTTTAAACAGGGAAATTAAAATAAACTATGGTCCTATGCATGTTGGTCTTGTCATTTGTTTTAAAAATAATAGTAGGCTAGCATACCGTAATAGTATTAAAGAGCAACTATTGTCCCATTCATGTTTTTACATTTCCTTTGGTGTGTATTAGTACATGTTAACGATATGCCAAAGGTACAAACCACAAAGTAAACGATGACATGATTTATCATCTCCAACGTAAATCTCTTTTCTTGGACTACAACAAACACACAGATTGACGGATTGTAGGCAACAGTTTACTTCCTGGGCTTGTTAACGTAGACAAGACCGACATTATCATAATTCCTCACGCTTGAACTCGTGTTGTGGTTTTCTTTTTTGGGTTCTTAAAAATAAAATACTCAAGACGTAGGTTTCATTTTCAAAAGATAGACTTTTATTAACCAGACAAATAAAAGCCGAGCAGTCCTGCAAAAACTCCAAGACTCACTGAAAACCTTTTCCCTGTACCACAGTATTTAAGGCTGTCTTCGCACGCAATCCATGACCTTTACATTGACCTTAGCATATGCTTTTATTCCAAAGGATTTGTAACATGAAGAAACATATGGTTTATATCATGTAGAAATACATGTTGGTCACACTTTTGTCCCTACCCTCGACATGTAGACCTTCAACATGTACTTTTTGAACAAACTGCAATTCATGCTGTTAATTTTCCTACACACACAATGGTACACTAAGTGATACATATAACTGGTTATATCCATATAGAAAAACATAAAAACATAATGGTAAAGTATTTGATACACATATTCGGATTAAAACAAACCACTTCACCCGCAGCCTGTAAGTTAACTTCTGTTAGCATTGCATTGTAAGCGAATCTTTCAAACATGGCAAGGGGCATCACATTTCCAGCTGACGTCAGAGGTATTCAGGCCAATCACAACGTACAGATTAGCTGGCCAATCAGGGACACAGAGCTTTTCAAATCAATGAGTTTTGTACAAAATCAGTGCGTTTCAGGAAGGGAGTGAAATCTGGAGCTACAAAAATGTATGGTATGTGGAAAATAATGTGTTTTTTAACCATAAACCACACAAACACATTGTATTATACCAAATACACACAATAGCATTGTTTTTCAAAAAATGAAATAGGTGCACTTTAATTGTAGGCAAAACAAAAACAAGTTGCCCAAGTAGAGAACAATTATTTATTTTTTAAAGCACATCGATAAAGGATTTAGTCTATCCTTTTTAATTACGTCTTGAATTTAAAAAGCTCATCATATAAATCGTGCATCTTCCTCAGATTGCACTTATAAAAATGGGGAAGATGTGACAGCAACAGACTTTTAGCATCACCTCCGCTTAAAAAGTGCAATCTAATCTTGTTTATATAAAATAGGCTTGCTTAGTTTAAGCTTACAGACCTGTAGCTCTGACAGCAACTCTAGGATGAGCATCAAATAATTCAAGATCAAGACAAATCCTTAAAAATCAAATCAAAACGTATGAAGAACGAGGTCCTGATCTACATTTTAACACTTCACAGGTACAGTTGTCAAAATGCAGTGTTATCCATACATTTACCAGACACTTTATTAGGTACATTAATTCTGCTTTCATACTTTAAGCCAATGATTTAACAAAGTGCTGAAGTGGAGAATCGTTACCTGGGCAGGATGTTTTTACTTATTTCCTGTGTTTGTTTCAATTATGTTAGGGATAAAGTCTGTTTATCAGACTTAGACTGATTCTCCCTCATAGCTGTGATGATGTTAACTACATGTAGATATTTTTTTCATTATGTAGGAATGCTGAGCGGTGTATCCCATCACTGTGTAAAGTGTTTGGTCCTAAAGTGAATAGAGATGAGGTGACTCCTCTGCTTCAGGCTCTGGGGTTTACAGTCACTCTGAGTGAAAAATTACCCAGCAGCACCTGCAGATGTGTGGGGAGAGTGTTGAGTCTCTCATCCTCAAAACTAAACCTGACTCTAAAGCCACAAGCAATCTCTATCAGAGGTGTTAGACGACTCTTCAGACACATCACACACCTACAGAAACTCAGGTATGAGATACATTCAGTGTAATTTCTCTGTGATTAATGAAACATCATGAAATATCTCTTAGTAATTATTGCAATAATGATGAACAAATCATCTGCCATTACCACCATAATTTAACAGCTTCCATAACTGCTTGGTTGGACTGCTAGATACCTAACTGTCTTTACATTTTATAATCAATATATTAATGTCATATACTCTTCTTTCAGGTAATATGATTTAACAGTGATGAATACAGCATACAGCAGTGATTAAATCTCTGACTTTGTCTTTAACAGTCTTGAAGACAGAATGGTGATGATGATGATCAAAGCACTGAGATCATGTAATGGTCGTTCTTCACTGATCATAGAGGAACTTTCATTGATCACAAAAGACTCAAAACAAAATCACTGTAGGATTGTGAGCAGCTTAACTTCTCTTCTGAGACGACTGTCTGTCCAACGTCTGGATCTTACTGAATGTAAAATAGATGCTGTGTCTGTCACTGCCATGTTGTGTCTTCAGGAACTCCAGACTATCAGGTCTGTGTTCATCCAAATTTATTTACTAATTTATGTTGAGTAAATCAAATTATTTTACAGTCTGTTGTGTCTGTGTGTTCAGATTGTCTAAAGAGACTCTTCAGCAGCTGGTTCCAGTGGTGTATGAAGCACAGGATGATGAACTGACACGCTGCTTTTTAAAGAAGGCATCTGTCGATCTGACTTCATGCTCACTGACCTGGGAAGTGATTCAGTATCTGCTACAACATCAAACTTTAGATTTGGACTTTAGGAAAAGCAAAATCACTTGTGAAAACATCAGAGAACTTCTGCCTCGGTTAAGCAGAATCCAGTTAAAAAGGTAATCAATTTGGTAATTGGCCTTTAGCATTTTTTATGGATTCCCTCTTGGATTTTAATAGGTTTTACAGGCTCGTTATACATGTTAACGTTTTACATTTCCTTTGTACTTTTAAAAGTAATGCATTACAATATTAAGTTACTCCCCAAAAAGTTACTTAGTTACTTTCCATGGAAAGTAATACTAATGGTGCATTCCCACTAGCTACGGTAGAGGCGGCAAAAACGCATTATTTGCATGTAGTTGGACACTTGACCATTTGAATTTGCTTGCTTTAGTCGCACGTGAAATTCTAGTCATTTGAGAAATTCACGCGGAAATTTGCGTCATGGGAGGGGCTTCTGCGACTCTGCTGAGACTCCGCCACTCTGCTCGCTTCCTGTAATCACGTTACAGCAAGGTCCTGATTGGTTAACGCGGCACGGAAATCCGCCGAAGTTTAGATTTTTCAACTCTCGCATTTCCCGCAGCAACGCTCAATTTGGTGCCATTCGCGCCGCACTTATCGTGTGTACCGCCCCGCAGGATGCCTAATTGTGTCTTTGCATTGACTTAACATGTAAATCACTTGCACTTGCCGCGTCTGGTGTGAACTCTGCATAATGTTACTTTTTAGTTACTTTTGCGTTACTTTTTCTTCCTTGGCTGAGGCTTGATATCTTTCAGGCCCTGCGGGTGTTTTTTATGACTGAGAAGTTCTGCATTCAGAAATTTTTTATTACCATTTTGTTCTGCATTAAAAATCACATTTATTATCAAAGCTAATCACTGGACTTATCTAACCCCAGATCACAATCATAAAACCCACTCAGGCATGGATGCATATATAGTCCGTAATTCTACATTAATACGTTCAGTTTAATTCAGTATACTATTTTTATTTTATAGAAGTTTTTTCAAACCTTAGGAAGTCAGCTGACATTGGCTTATCTTAGATCTTTCTTCTATACATTACATTATTACTCCGCTCACTAAAGTAAAGTTTATTCTTAGCAGATGTACTTTGCTACTTTTGTTGTCCCCTGAATTTTCTGTGCTTTCTCCTGCTTTTATTAATGTAAAACTGCTTAGAAACAAATAAAAAAGTGTAAAAAGCGCTATATAAATAAAATTGAATTGAATTGAACTTTCTTGGTCAAGATAAAGGCACAGACCAGCTTTACAGTAAACAGGTATACATGTGAAGGTCTTTCTGTTTAATCTTTCGAATAATTCATCATTGAACTCAATACCAAAACACATGAATAACCAAACCAATGTCTGCCCTACATTTAAAACATAATTGAGAGGAACAGGCAATATTTTATGATTGCGATCTGGGGTTAGATGAGTCCAGTGATTAGCTTTGATAATAAATGTGATTTATAATGCAGAACAAAATAGGAATCGGTCATTTGTGTTGGGCAATTAATTGCCATTTAATAAACAGCTGTATTGCTTGAGTAAAAATCATTGCAATCATTTGTATATTAAGAATTTGCAGTTTACATTTTTATTTTGGTCTGTTTATTTATTGAGTGCCTGCATGAATTATTCAGTAGATGTTAAGAAGTGATTTTATTCTCCATAGGATGACCCCCAGTTTCATTCTGTCCATCATTATGGAGATTTATGAGAGTCGCTCTCCTCAGTTTGTGTCCGGTCTGTTGAGTTCAGCTGAGAATAACATCAACCTGAAGAACAAAGTGTTGAATTCAGATCAGTGTTCAGCTCTGTGCTTCACTCTCCAGCACTGTAACACTGTCAAACTCAATCTGTTCTGGACCTCCATACCAGAGGAGGAGCTAAAGAGACTTCTGCCCTTACTCAACAGAGTCACACAACTCAGGTTTACACCTCTGACATCATACAAAATATTATAGTGTAGTGTGTATCTGTGTGTTAACAGTGTTTGTGTGTCTCAGTGTTGACAGACAGCTCTTACTGAAGCTGCTTCATTGCTGCAGTTCATCTGATGACCAACAGGAGGCAGCAAATCTTCTGCTCTCTGCTCTTCAGCACAGACTGGACTTCTCCTCCTGCTCAATTTTAGACCTGACAGTCACAGAGAACCATTTGAACCTGACGATAAAAGACTGTAGCGTAATCGCATCTGTGCTTCAGAAATCTCAAAGTGTTGTGAAGTTGGTTTTAGAGGACTGTAAGGTCTCTGATTCAGCCCTAAAACAATTTCTGCCAATTCTGTCTCAGGTTCAGCTCAGGTAAAAGCTGTGACTTAAACACAGGTCACTTTTATTATAATGTGTGCAATTCAGCAGTGTATTAATGTTAATCAAACATTTAATTCTAAAATTCAAATGTGTGATGAACTGATAAGTATATTTTTCTTTATCTCTCTCAGTTGTAAAGCTCTTCTACAGCAGTTTATAGCTTGTATTACTGAAGATGCAGAGAAAGGGTCTGTGAGGTGGGTTCAGGCTCTTTGTCAAGCTTTAGGAGGTGAGGTGGACCTCAGTCACACTCAGATGGATCAGAGATGTTGTGAACAGCTGTCAGTGTTTCTGGAATATTCTGATGGATTGACAGAACTGGACCTCAGTCACTGCAGACTCACTGATCAATACATGAATCCACTCTTACCACACCTGCACAAGACTCAAACTCTAGAGTGAGTTAAACATCACATCACAAATAGAAAGACTATAAAGATTAAATAATCACATTTACTCAATATTTAATATTTTTCATCTCATTGTTGCTTTCAGTCTGAGTCACAACAATATTACTGATGAACTAGCAAAGAAAATACACAGCGTTGTTTCCACTCACAACAATATTCAGACAGTACGGTAAGTGTGTGTTTGTGTGTGCGTGTGTGTGTTTTATCAGTGTAGATTTTGTTAATAAGTGTTGTATTTTGCCTTTGCAGACTCTTTGGAAACAACATCCGAGACAAAAAGCAGTTTACCAGAAACGAGCGATTTGAAATCTGGTAAAGACACTGGAGTGTAACTCGACTTGCCATCAATGAAAATGAACATTTAAACTTTTTCCTCTGCACAAAACCTGTATGAATAATAAAGAATATTAAAGATGCAATCAGCAACTGTGTTTTGGTTAAAATTAAACCGTGTTATTAATGGTCTCCTTATCTTAATCAAATTCATAATGTATTTTTTTTATTTATAATTTGAGTTGGCGTCCTTTTCCGTCAGCCCATTTAAAGATGTGTAAAGTAACCTGATATTTTATGTTTCAAACGTAGATGGGGATTTAAAGACATATTTTATATTTTAAATGACAGAAATGAACTTCTGAATTTCTACAAAGACAAAAAATATTTCCTTAAGTATGAAGTCAATGTATGTAATAATAGCTTTGAAATAAAATTAACTTTCACATAAATCCATTTGTGTGTTTTTTTCAGACATTTTGAAAATGAGGAAATTATGATCATACTAATGCAATTTTAAGATCTTTAGATTTATCTGTAACTGGTAACCATCCTGGGAAAAGGGTCATGAGAAATAATAAATAATAAGGACAATAAAATGTAAATAAATATAAAATCACCCTAAACCAGGAAAAATAATATGATACCATCAAGTTAATACATTGAATAAGAAAAACAGTGTAAGATTAAACAGTAACAATAAGGGGTAGTTTCGTGGACAGGGATTAGCTTAAATCAGGACTAGGCCTTAGTTTAATTAGGAAATATAACTAGTTTTAACAAGCATGCCTTACTAAAAACATTACTGGCGTGCATTTTGAGGAAAAATGCCAAATCGGCGTCGCGCTGCGTTTCATCTGCAGCTCATTGATGCTTGGGGCATTTTGCGCATTATTCACAGTAGAGACTTTTGTACATTATGTGTTCTCTGCTGGTCCAACAGGATAATACGCCATGCCACACTGCTGAATCGTCAAGGTTCAAAGATCATGATGGTGAATTTCTGTTAATCCCTTGGCCTCCAAATTTACCTGACATGAACCAGATTAAACGTTAGGGGGTGGTTTCCCGGATAGGGATTATCTAGGACTATAGGCTACATAAATATTAGTAGTCATAAGTTATTGTAAAGTTTAATATTCATTTTTAGACAAATATTATTAATTTATAGCATTTAAATGTTTTAATTTTCATGTAGTGGGGCTATGAACTCTAACTTAAGTGTGTGTTTAACTTTATTTTTATTGTTTAATGTTTTAATGCACTTGATATTTAATAATAAAGAATGATCTTTATACTGAGAGTGAGGATATGACATGCATGCTGCTCCTCTGTTTTTGCTCCATGACGATGTGCAAATAAGAATTGAGGGCACCCGTGTCCTAATTCACTCACTTGTTTCCATTCATTCAGTCAGTCAAGTGGACTATATTATAGCAATCTAGGGAGTGAATGTGTTTGGTGCTATTTCGTACACAACCTAGCCGAAGAGCTTCTTCACCGACAGAGAAAACGTTAAAAATGCTTTATAATCGGCTTTACTTTATGGATTTAGTTTTGAGGATCATTCACCAGACGACAAAACTGTAGGAAAACTACATTGTGATGCGGTGCTACGCAACAAGACACAAAACGAAAGCGAAAGTATAATGTTGAGGTAAATAATGTTGAGGACGAGTTTCATTTTTAAACGTGTTCAGTTGTCATGTCGTTTGTACATTAAAATTGTAGAGGACCTATTAAAATGTTTTACGTTGTATTTTACATTGCAAGTATATTTATCCAAGTCCAATACTTTACGCGTGGATCGAGAACAGGTATGTAAACGTTATGTTATGGCTCGGAAAAGTTATGACTCGTCGTGTTTACTTTTAATTATGTTGTGGGTATTTATGTCAAAACAGTGGATAGTATGTACAGTATTTAGACCAGGGGTTTTCAAACCTTATGATGGCAGAGATGATCCTTTGAGAGTCCCCTTTACATAAATCCATATTTTGTATAAAGAAACATTTAAGATGGAATCATTAAGTTAGAAATATAGTAATTGTGATATTATACAGAGACTAAATTGTTTATACAATTAAATGATTGCCTACACAGTAAGAGTAGACTTACAATGTTTTCTTTTTCTGTGGATTTTCAAGTGAACCTTTCTGGGAAACCCCTTGGATTCCCTGAGCCAGGTAGGAAAACCCCTGGTATAGACATAACTGCATTACATAACTGCAAAGTTGCTACTGTATTTATACTTAAATGATCTTATTATCACCTATGATGTGCAATTAAATCTTGAATATTGTTTTTATGTGTGCATGTGTTTGTGATTTACCCCTGAAGACTTTAGGATTTAGGTTAAGTGTGTTAACTGTTAGTGTGGATATGGACACACAAGACTCAGAAGAGGACTCGGGGAAGATGGAACGTGAACAGTAAGATTATTTCATTTTCAATAGCAGGTAGTTTTAAATCTTTCTTATGGGGAATAAAACATTTACATCTGTGATGAGACAGGTTGTTGTTAATAGTTTACCTGGCTTAGTAAATTTTTTTACACCGTTAATCATAAAACCATGTACTGTAAAGTTTCTCTTCAATGGCAGTGTATTGATATAATAAATACATTTTATACAACGTGACACCGTTTTTCCATAGCATTTGTTGTCAACAATACACCACCTTGGAATTATAAGATTCTATTTGACATTTTTTGTCAAAATTGAGTTTTTCACATATATGATTTATAGCTTTATTAAAGGGGACAGAGAATGAAAAAACATTTTTACCTTGTCTTTGTTGAATAATGGTAGTCTACCCACATTCACAAACATCCAAAAAGTGCTAAACATGCTAAACATCTCGGTCTTATAGAAATTCCTCTTTTAGAAATGTAAGCCAGAAAACAGCCCAATCTGAAAAACTGATGCTTATGACATCACAGGCATCTAACTGCCCTTCCACTTTAAAATAATTGGCTACATTTTTTGAGTGGCAGCAAAGTCAGCCAATCAGTAATGAGATTGCAAGTTAAGCCAGTAGGGGGAGCCAAATAGGTGCAAAACCACTCGTTTGAAATCCCCCACCCTAATAGAGCTATCTGAGAGAGGTTTTTAGGAAGCTTCTAAGGCATTACAGACCCAAACAAAAAAATTTTTGTCTACATGTCACATCACAGAACAAGGATAAATACTCCGTTCAACCATTCTATGTCACCTTTAAGGAAAAGAAATCACCCATTATATAACATGGTAAAAAGAAATTTGATAGACATCTCCAAAGTTTACCTTCCAAAGGTTTACTGCTAATTACTCATCCTAAAATTCATGATTTCCACAGCACACTTTCAGCCAATTTGCTGACAGAGGATCATTACAGATGTTCAGTGTGTACAGAGGTCTTCAAGAATCCAGTTTCTATTCCCTGTGGACACAGTTACTGCAAACACTGCATTGAGATCTACTGGAGCAAACCAACTCAAGCTGAATGTTACGCTTGTCCTCAGTGCAGAAAGAGGTTCAGAGATCGGCCTGTGTTGTATGTGAACGTTGCTTTAGCTAAACTGATAGAAGAGCGGCAGCGGGCTGGGTTTAGTCCTTCTCTTGCTGATCACTGCTATGCTAGACCTAAAGATGTGGTATTTGGTCTTTTTATAATATTAAATATTATAAATGCCACCAGATTTGTATCTCACATTTTACACTTGTGTGAACTGTTGTCTAAATATAAAATATTTCACATTGTTTTATTCTTTGTTTAGCTCTGCAGTATGTCATGTGACATTAAGACCACCAGAATATCCAGAGCAGTAAAAATAATTCAAGATGAAATATTGACAGCAACAGTGACTAAACAAAAATCGGTAACTATGAAGCATTTATAGGTCTTTGAACATCGAACACATTGAATTTATGAGAAAATGTTCAAGATATTTGAATTATTCTCTGTACCTTCGTAGACCTTGAAGGAAAGGGACGTAAAGGGAAAACGTGTATGTAAAGGGTTCGAAGTTCAATGTAAAGGTGAATATCATGCTATGTTTTTAACTGCATCATCTTTGCATGACAATAAGGGTTTTTAAAATAATAATTGTTTTTTAAAGAAAATTTTTTGTTATCTGGTTTAAAACCAGACACAGAATATCAGCTCAGATATGCAGTTTGTGACAACAACAGTATGATTACTGTCCTCAGACAGAATGGATTATTAACTTAAAAACATCTTTTATAGCCAGGCCAGGACGACCCTCTGTTACTAAACTGAACAGAAACACTATCAGACTGACCTGGTTAAAAGCTGAAGCAGATGAAGATTGTCCAGTTCTGCAGTATATGGTTGAGTATAGAGAAGCAGGACTGGAGGGCTGGTCATCAGTATTAACACAAGGATCTGAGTGTGAATGTACTTTAACTGTACCTCACAGCACCTGCTATAGTGTCAGAGTATCTGCTGTCTATGAGGACATCACCAGCAAACCTAGTGAGGAAACATCTGTACCTGTGGATGGTGAGATAGACGTGAAATTATGAAATTGATAGTAACATTGTACTCTTCATTTGCTTTAATTACACACAATTTCCTCTTAGTGTGGATAATAAACCTCTCAGAGAGAAAGACCTCCATCCTCCTAGAAGTGCTGAAACTCCAAACAGAGAAGAAACCAGTAGAGCTGATAGACTGGACAGATGATGAGAGTGAAGTGAGAGGATTCATTCAGTGTCTGCCATACATCTCACAACTGAGATTTGTTTCATGTTTGTTGTGCTTAAAATCTCTAATGCTTTAATTTATAACCATAATGATTTTTTTATTTTTCTTCCATAGTTTTTACTGCACTATTTTAACTCAAAAGAGAGACAAGTCAGCTATCAAGTTTCTGATGAATTTGTTCACTGCTGCATCAGAGTCTGGAGAAAATTACACTGAACTGTTAACATCTGTGTGCAGTTACAGATATTTTCCTTTAAATTGTTATGATGATGAGCTTCAGTTGAAACAATCAGATTTTTTGCTCGAGTTGTGGTCACACGTGAAGGACTATATGTCCCAAACAGGCAGATGTATCCTTTCAGTGATTCAGTCAATTTACCGGCTAACTCCTGCAGTCTGGACCATAAACCTCTCAGAGAGAAAGACCTCCATCCTCCTAGAAGTGCTGAAACTGCAAAGAGTAATAAAACCAGTAGAGCTGATAGACTGGACAGATGATGAGAGTGAAGTGAGAGGATTCATTCAGTGTCTGCCATACATCTCACAACTGAGGGAAGAGTCTTATGTAACAATACCACCTTAATTAAGTTAGATTTAGTTTTTTTTATGTTGCTTGCTCAGTAAATAATATAGACGCAGAATAACTAAGACTAAAACTTTACTGTAGAACCAACAATCTACATGCTGGTTTAAGAAACGGGAAGTAATTCACCAACAGCATAAATTACTCGATTAAAATCATTATAATAAATCCAGAGCTAGAGAGTCTGGAATTCTCGACTTTAAATTTTATTACTGAAATTTTTTAAAGGGCACCTATTATGAACATTTTAACGAGATGTAATATTGGTCTTGGGTGTACCAAGAATGGTCTGTGATGTTTTAGCTCAAAATATTATATAGATCATTTATTACATATGGAAAATAAAACTTTGAGGGGTGCATCTAAAAAAGTTGTTTTTGGTGTTTAAAGGCATTCTAAGCGAATCTGCGAAACGTTAGTTTTTGTTGATGTTTGAATTGTTTTCAAACAGACGGAGCGTAGCTTTTCCGTGCTTTCATGAACGCGCCCAACCCCCACCCCCAAATCCTTTTTGTTGTTTATTGGCTGGAACACTTTGTTTTGTTTTGTGGTGCTAGGTTTGGCCACTGTGTTTATATTAAAGTTTGTGGAGCCTGGGCTGTCTACAGAGATCAAGTTTTTTTACAGTTTGATCAGCGGACAGGCAGCAAGCAGATAGTGAGGAGATGTTTGCTGTATGTAACAAAAAAAGTTTTATAGTCTAAAACGCGTGAATTCGCTTAGAGCACCTTTAAATGAAAATGAGCTGCATATCCCCACCTTGTTTATTACCTACGCCAATAAATTGTAGCAGAAGCAACATGACACAGATACACAGCACAGCGATGTTGCGTCTGTTTTTTAATGTAATTAATATTTCATGCATCCAGAATGAAGATCTTTATAAAAAAAAGGTGAAAATGAAGAAAAAATTAGTATAAAAGCAAGTAGCAGATGAATAGATTCTTCATTGATTTTAAGGTAACATGCAAAATCAACTTGGCTCAAAAATCCAAGGGGGCACGTGCCTCTCTGTTTGAATAGACATGATGCCTCTGGATACATATATGTAGAGTTCTGACAGCCCATTTGAGCAACACAGAGATGCAAATATTGTTCTGGAGCTGGAGAATATTAATATTTTAATAGGTAGACTGAGTAACTAAAGGCTTAAATAGTTTTAATTAATTTAAACCAGTGGTTCTCAAACTGAGGGCCGTGAGATGATTCCAGGGGGCCCCAGTTTTATGACTTTTTAAAAAAATGCATTAATTTATCATGAATAAGCACTGATAGTGGACGTGGGGGTGTGGCATTGTTTGTGTGACATCACATTAACAAGAGAATCAAAGTGGCCTGTCTAATGAGACTATTTTGGTTTAAGGGGGATTAAAAAAGAGTGGGTGGATTTTGTAGGATTGTTGTGTTCACACTGCCAACAGACATTTATGTGTAAACACCCTGTAAAAGTGGATTTTGTATAATATGTGGCCTTTAAAAGCTCCATTTCATCCAGCTTTGGACATTAAAGTGATATTTTCATGTGTGTTTTTGCAGATTTGATCCTGTATACTGTAAGGGTATGTCTAAAAAGTGCTTCCATTTCCTTATGGATCTCTTTATAGAAGCATCAGACTGTGAAGCAGATACAGGAATAAATTACACTGAATTATTAACATCTGTGTGCTGCCACACATCTTTCCCCTGTGAGGAGAAAAATCTTCATGGGTGTCAGTTTAACGCTGTTCAATCTGATTTTCTGCTGGATCTGTGTTCACATGTGAAGGACTATGAGAGTCAAACAAACTGGAGTCTCCTACCAGCATTACAGTCAATGTATCAGTCACCTGCAGTCTGGACCATAAACCTCTCAGAGAGAAAGACCTCCATCCTCCTAGAAGTGCTGAAACTCCAAACAGAGAAGAAACCAGTAGAGCTGATAGACTGCACAGATGATGAGAGTGAAGTGAGAGGATTCATTCAGTGTCTGCCATACATCTCTGAAATAAGGTTTGAGTTTTTATTCTTGTAGTTTATATGCAGTGTTGTATTTGAACAGGTTTCTTTGTTGAAGGATTTAACATGTTGTTCACGATGTAGCATTGTAACATTTAAGTGTTTTTCGAACTGTATATTGCACATGGGTATTTTTTACATTTGAATTTATAACCATTGATAGTCCCAAGGGTAAAGATGCAGGAAACTGTATTTGATGTGTTTTTATTTTATTTGATAAAAATATTACAGTAGTTATTGAGTGTTGATTTTATAATAAAAAGAAAATGCTTTATTTATTAGGCACATCATGCAGTCCTTCAGTTTAACTTAAAAAACCTCAGGTCAAAAAGTTTGCCCACCCTTGTTTGATAAAAAACAACTGGAGTTTTGTGGGCCACTAAATTGAAATTAAATTTTACCCCACTTGTGACAGAATTGCTCATGCTGAATGTTAAACTGAATATGTTAAATACAGTAAACTATGATAATATAAAGTAAAAAATAAAGTATAAAGCTCACACAACCCTTTAGAGTCAAGATATAAATCTTTAAAATTATTACATAAATATCATTGTCTTTCTGTCATATGTAAAAGCCTATTTTCATTTTTTCCATAACTTTTTTGCTCTTTTAATACTGCATACATTACAGACTACAATAACACTTCCTGTTTCGTTTGTCATCACTAACAGAATTTTGCTTCCTTCTTGTTTAGATTTGTTGCAAAAACTAATGAATTATCTAAACTATGGGAAATAAGAAAGAGAATATTTATTTTGAAATTGTGCTTGCAAGACGCTGTCTGTCAGAAAGAGATCACAGAAACAACCTTGAAGATGCTGCTGTCATCTGTGAATTATAAGAAATGTGATTTTCTGCTGGATCTGTGCTCACATGTGAAGGACTATGGGACTGAAACAGGCAGGAGTGTCCTACCAGCATTACAGTCAATTTATCAGTCATCTCCTGCAGTCTGGATCATAAACCTCTCAGAGAGAAAGACCTCCATCCTCCTAGAAGTGCTGAAATTCCAAACAGAGAAGAAACCAGTAAAGCTGATAGACTGGACAGATGATGAGAGTGAAGTGAGAGGATTCATTCAGTGTCTGCCATACATCTCACAACTGAGGTAAGAGAATTTAGTTTTCTTGTTAGTGTGTCATGTCTCTTTTTATTGCCTGTAGTTTACGTTTCAGCAGAGTTTAATGGTCCTCACCAATTTTTTTTTATTAAAAACTTTAGCATTAGGTACAGAAATCAAACCAAATGAATCATAAAACTGTCTTTATTGCATGAATTAAATATTATTATTATTTTTTAATTATTATTATAATATTATAATAATTATAATATAATAATAATTATTATTATTTTATAACTATAATTATTTAGAGCTACAGAAGTGATTTTCTCTTTGTCTTGGATTGATTGATTTACATTATTGACATGTTAATCAAAAACCTAAGACATAAACAAATGTTTTAATTGGAAAAAGAGTACTGTGGAGGTCATTTTGTTTGTATGTGCCCTGCAAGAACAGAAAGATTTTATGTTTGCTTGCTTTCTGAAACGCGTCTCTCCATATGTGCACTACTGAGTGCACTTCGCCCGCACACACACACACACACACACACACACACACACACAGACGGAGGACGTATTACAAACGGTGCAGAATAAAAGTGTTATGTTGTTTTTCCGTGCTCTATTCCTCAAATTTATGTTAATAGACTACAGTATGAGACACAGTAGCGTAACTATCTCTAAAGTTTAAACATCAAGTGTTCGTTCTCTGAAAGGCATAGTGAGAATCACCTCTGACTGGAGCTGGATCTGACACATTCAACCGCATGTGTGTCCAGAAAGCTGCTCACGTTAGCGCCTTTTTGCGGGTAAAATGGTTTAAAATCACTTGAAATGTTAACATTAGCAAATCTTTGAAACACGTAAAATGATAAACTTTCCCTATTTAAATTTGCGTATTAATCCACAAATCGCATGCGAGCTGAACCGTGGGTCGATCACGGATCAACTGCGATCTGTCACACCACTAGCTCCTGCTGCACAACTTAAACATACTGTAAATAATCATTATCTTGCTCTTTTTTTCTCCTCCTCTGTGCTTTTCTTCTTTCCCTTTTCGGCACCAGAGGGATACATACTTTTTTGTGACATGGCTTATCATTTATTACAGTTACGCCCACTTGCATGCCAGCGCGAATTGTCAATGCACACAGCAGTTGTCTACAAATCAGATTTTTTTGTCTTGAATTATTCATTTATTCATTCGTATTCATTTATTCAAACAATTGGGGGGCCCCCAGGTGGCCAAGGGGCCCCAAGCAGCCGCTTAGTTCGTTTATGCCTCGGGCCGGCCCTGTTATTTAATAAAACTGATGTTGTTAAAACCAAACAGTGGAAGTCTATTGCGAGAGCCACCCTGACAGTTTCTGCAGTGCATACCTTCATGCACAGCTACAACATAAAGAGTATACACAACAGAGATGCACGGGTCAGCTACATCTGCTATTAAAAATAAATCTCCAAATTTTATGAAAGCTACAATGATATTAGGTCAAATTAACAAAACTCGTAGTGACCTCCAGAGTTAACGGTTTATAAAAAAACTTTTTACTAAAAGTTTTTGCTAGAACATGTAGGGGTTAATAAGTTATAATTGTAGTGGATAAGTAGTACTTACATGAACAAAGCAGCGCATCAATTAGTCTTGGCATAGAAAGACCCTTCAGATGTTCAAAAGCACATTACAGACTATCATAGTAGCACTGAATGTCTCTCTACTGTCATCACTAACAGAATCTTGTTCACATTTTGTTTAGATTTGTTGAAAACCCTGATCTACTGGAATCATCTGAACTGCGGGAAAGAAGAAAGAGATTATTTATACTGGATTTGTGTCTGCAAGATGCTCTCTGTCTGAAAGAGATCACAGAAACAACTATGAGCATGCTACTGTCATCTGTGAATTATGAGAAATGTGATTTTCTGCTGAATCTGTACTCACGTGTGAAGAAATATGAGACTCAAACAGGCAGAAGTGTCCTACCAGCATTACAGTCAATTTATCAGTCATCTCCTGCAGTCTGGACCATAAACCTCTCAAAGAGAAAGACCTCCATCCTCCTAGAAGTGCTGAAACTCCAAACAGAGAAGAAACCAGTAGAGCTGATAGACTGGACAGATGATGAGAGTGAAGAAGGATTCATCCAGTGTCTGCCATACATCTCACAACTGAGGTGAGGCTAATTTAGGTTAATTCACACAGTTCAAAAAAATAATTTACTTTTTATATAAAAAAAGTTGTCCTCCGAAGAGGGGGGGTGGTGGCGGGCCAAAAAAAAAAAAAAAGATTAACTGGATCTGTCTGGAGTTGTGGTATTTAGTGAACTGATGAAATCATTTGTTGGGTTGGGTGAGATAATACGGACAAAAATCATGCATCATGCTGAAGACCAAGAGCTTTTTTTGCACTACTGCTTAATTCCTGACCCATTTGTTTTACAGTTTTAGCTGGTATGTTTATCATTTTGTTGTTGTTATTATTATTAAGATAACACTTTATAATTTTCCAAAGCATTAAAGATGATGTATGATAAAACTGACGGACCAGACAGGTCCATACAAAATAAAGTTTTCGAACTGCATTTCAGCAGGGGGTTTGGGTTGTTCCCATGCCGAAGTGACGCTTGTTGAAGAATCATGTTGTCTTTGTGAGCATATGTCCATGGCAGCTTTGTGGTTGCGTGTCTCGTTCTTCCAAGAAGAGCAAGACTACCTCAGCTGCCTCCTTGACAGCGATGTCCCCCATGGTGGTCCAGCAGCTCCACCTTTGGCTTAACCTTGCGTAAAGAAGCAGACGGAGGCAATTAAGCGCATCTTGCAGCGCCAGGACCCTGACGCAAAGCGTCCTCTGCCTGCTCCCCACCAAACTGCTCCTCCTGTGGCGCCGGGGACCCTGCCTGCCCCTGCTGGGCTGGCTCCCCCTCCACATCGAAAATCAAACCGCAGGATGCTGTCTCGCCAACCCACTAAGAACCCCCCATCTTTAAAGCGGACCTAGGAAAAGGGGAAAAGGTGAGGTTTCTTCGCAATGAGATCGACATTCTCCTTTCGAATGCTGGGATCAAGCCTGTGCCCGTGTCAAACCACAGGTCTTCGCAGACTCGCTGTCAGGCATAACTGGGTTTTCCCCCCAAAAAAAAAAAAATGATGGCAATACTCGCAGAGATGTTAAAGTGTAAAAGTGATGTTTATTTTACAGTGCTCAAGAGGTGAATACTGACCCAACACTATGTACAAAATGAACAGAAGACACAAAACTGTGAAAAAACAAGAGAAAATATAAATGTAAATACAAGCCAACTACTTTAAGACAAACAAAGATTTTCTCACGACACCACACTTGCACGTTCGCTAGCCAGGTAAACTGACCCAGATCGTTCTCTGGGGCACCATCTTTTAGGCCCAGCCCTGCCCGTTTTAGTTGAGACCATAATGTACAACAGAGGCAAATAAACAGGTAGTTATGTACTTTTACACAACCCAATTATATATACATTTATATGTATCAACAAAATATTTATAGAAATCAAAAGGTGATCAAAATAACAAACACAAAAGATAAACAAAAATAATAAACACAGAATAAAAATATCTAGTTTAATTATTTCCCCCCCTGCAACAGAAAGGATAATGGACAAGCCGGCTTCCGGCTGCTTCACGCCGACACACCCACTCACAGAGGATCTGGCTCTATTTATCCAGGCGGCTGGTGTTGCTTGGGTTCGACCAGCCGATAATGAAGAAGCAACGCGGAAGACCGGCAACACAGACGCTAACAAACGCTCATAACAAGGAAGTATAGACATAACAACAGGACAAAACATCAAACGAAAGACAAAGCTAATGTGTGTGTGTATTAAAGCCAGTGTGAATACGGTTGGGGATGGAAACGGAATGGATATATACGGTGTGTGAAGACCAGATCAGCGTGCTATAGGCGTGGTGGGCACCCGCCGCCTCAGCAGGAACGGAGAGGATGAGGTATGCAGGGGATGACTGCATGTGTGTGTGTGTGTGTGTGTGTGTGTGTGTGTGCTGCACGGACCAACGAGCATAGGGACAGGTCACTCTGTTACAGCCCGCTACCGAGATAAAGAGCATGTTTTACACTCCTAACTTCTTTGTGCCTAAAAGGTTGTGAATCGAGCTCTTTAAAGGCTTCCATTCAGAATGTTGACACAGAAACCCATTCTCACATGTGCTCAGTCTCAGGATTGGTTTGCGGCAAAAGACCTGAAGGATGCATACTTTCATGTGTCCATTCTCCCTCGACACAGACTCTTTCTGTGGTTTGCTTTTGAGCTGCGGGCTTACCAGTACAAGGACTCCAGGGACCCCCTTTTGAGCCCTTGAAATCAGTTGAGCTCAGTGCCCTCTCTCAGAATATGTCCCTCCTGATCGCGCTCACCTTTATTAAGAGAGTTGGGGATCTTCAAGTTTCTATGCCACCAATGGGTGTCTCAAATTCGGACCGGCCTCCTGTCACATTATATTGAGACCCCGGCCTGGCTATGTGCCCAAGGTTCCTACCACTCCTTTTTGAGATCAGGTAGTGAACCTCCGGGCCCTTCCTAGTGATGACCCAACTCTGTCTCTCTTATGTCTGGTACATGCGTTTCCCACCTACCTGGACCGTCCTCAGAGTTTTAGATCTTCTGATCAGCTCTTTGTCTGTTTTTGAGGTAAGCAGAAAGTGAAGGCTGTCTCCAAACAGAGGCTAGCCCACTGGCTTGTTGATGCCATCTCCCAGAATTTGCCCTGTCCGCTGGGGGTATGGGCTCATTCTACCAGGGGCGTAGCTTCTTCTTGGGCACTGGCTAACATTGCCTCACTTTCATACATTTGTAAAGCTGCAGGTTGGGCTACCCCTAACACTGCTAGAATTTACAATTTAAGGGTACAAACAGTATCATCATGAGTTGTGTCTGCTCCGAATACCTAACCTGGACAATGTCTATAGGCCTAGATTGTGCACTTGTTCAGTTGCACAAATCTCATCCCTATGAATTCCCCCTAGCGGTGAATCTGGGTATTGTTCTCTCTTTAGGTCGGCTTGCGGAGAAGTAGACCTTATTACAGGCGATTTCTGACGTCGCAATTTGTTTTTTGATTCAAGGTTCTTTTTGATCCTGATTTATTTTCTCCATTCCGTTTCCCTACGTATGTTACGATACAATTGAGAGGAGGAAACAAGTGCAGGCAATCAGAAAAGGTTTATTGTAAATGATGGTAAACACAATGAAACAACGGAGTAAATGACTGTCCAGGATGTTGGCAATGGTGATCGAAGGTGGTTTGAGGAATGTTGAAGAGTGAAGTCGGTGATGAGTGTGATGATGGCCAGTGGATAAAACCAGGAACGGACAAGAACACTCACACGTGGACGACGTCACGAAACACTAGTCCAAACACACGAAGACGAGAGACGATAATCCAAGTGTAGTGGCTGGAACATAAATGAGGATCTGACAACAGGGAGAGAGATGAGTGAGTATTTGTAGCAGAGTGAAGATGAGGATCAGCTGGAGCGAGGTAATCAGCACACAGGTGACAACACTTAATCAAACGAGCACATGGAGACAACGTGAGTACAAACACAAAACACAACACGGAGGAAACATTGGATTTCCTACCGTGACAACGTAAACCTTAGTTCTTCCCTGGGTGGGTTTATACCCTCACCCCCGAGCAGAGGTAACTTCAATTTTTGTAGCTCCGACCTTAAGTTTGGTTTCCATTTTTTTAGGTGGAGACATATTTTACACTTTTACCTACGAGTGGTAAGTTGTGTTCTCTGGATGTCTCTCAGAGACTTCCCATTGTTGGACTGGCGCCCTATGCCATGCTTTTGTAGAACCTTTTTTTCCTGTCTCTCTGGTACGTTTCACTTTCCCTGTGCACTTGATAGTTATTAACCAATGCAAAGTTCTCTGGCACACACTGCTTGCTAGCTTTTTCTTTATCATAACAACTTGCTCAGCGTTGCAGCATTATTCATAGGTGCCCCTAGTGTCACTTCATGGACACAACATTGTTACAGAAGGGGAATGTCTTGGTTACATATGTAATCTTCGTTTCCTGATGGAGAAAACGAGATGTTGTGCCCCTTCTGCCAAAATGCTGACTTCCTGATGACGGCTGGTCTTAGACCGATTTCTCAGCACTAAAACTAAATGAAATTGGTTTCCCAAGGTCAAACCCCTAGTGTGACTAATAAAATATTACAGTTTGTAAACCAACATCTTGCTACATTCTTAATAATTTCTCCTCAAGTATAAAAGTGATAATTCTGTGTTTTTGTTTTCCACAGATTTACTAATGTTTTCTATAAAAGAGAATCTGTTAGTCAGTTTCTGGTGAATCTGTTTACTGCAGCATCAGAGTTTGACACAAACACAGAAGAAAAATACACTGAACTGTTAACCTCTGTGTGCAACTACGCAACTTTCCCATGTGAGAAAGATGATGATGATTTTGAGTATCAGATTGAACAATGTGATTTTCTGCTGGATCTGTACTCACATGTGAAGAACTATGAGAATCTAACAGACAGGAGTGTCCTACCAGCATTACAGTCAATTTATCAGTCATCTCCTGCAGTCTGGACCATAAACCTCTCAGAGAGAAAGACCTCCATCCTCCTAGAAGTGCTGAAACTCCAAACAGAGAAGAAACCAGTAGAGCTGATAGACTGGACAGATGATGAGAGTGAAGTGAGAGGATTCATTCAGTGTCTGCCATACATCTCACAACTGAGGTGAGAAAGTTTTAAGAGTAAAATAGTCATCTGCAAACCTGGCTCTTTTATCTTGTGAAGAAGTTAAATTTGTATATATATATCTAATTTAGCATTGTCGTTCAGCACAACGATGTGATATAATCTAACACGCAGGGCACAGCAGCACTTTCATGATAGTCAGAACACAAACTTAAGCTCTATGTGGATGGTAATTGTTTTTCATGAGAATGTCTGTAAAGATGTATTTTCATGCCTCTTCCATGATAAAGCAATAATAACAGTTCTTTTAGGGGCCAGTCACACCAAATGCTTTTTAAATGCTTGGAAACGCAAGGCACACTGCACAGACTTTTTTGGTCAAACCTCCCTTCACATTACTTAAATTCAAGGTTTTGTAATATTAACACGTGACTGCACAACCACCCAAAAAATTATTTAATGCCATAATGTGACTGTCGGAAGTCCGAGCTATCCAGGCTCTATGGATTTGATTTTTTTAAATCATGAGTCAACTGAAGTATCTCATATTGTCCTTTACTGGATATTAAAGTGATAGTTTTGGTTTCTCTCTGCAGATTTACTCATGTTTTCTATGAGAAGAGAGAATCTGTTGTTCAGTTTCTGGTGAATCTGTTTACTGCAACATCAGAGTTTGACACAAATACAGAAGAAAAATACACTGAACTATTAAAGTCTGTGTGCTGCTACACAACTTTCCCCTTTAATAAAGATTATTTTGATGATTTTGAGTATCTAGTTGATCAGTGTAGTTTTCTGCTGGATCTGTACTCACATGTGAAGAACTATGAAAGTCAAACAGGCAGGAGTCTCCTACCAGCATTACAGTCAATTTATCAGTCATCTCCTGCAGTCTGGACCATAAACCTCTCAGAGAGAAAGACCTCCATCCTCCTAGAAGTGCTGAAACTCCAAACAGAGAAGAAACCAGTAGAGCTGATAGACTGGACAGATGATGAGAGTGAAGTGAGAGGATTCATTCAGTGTCTGCCATACATCTCACAACTGAGGTAAGAGTTTTACAGAAAAATGTCACTCTGCATTGTTTCAGTTCATCAGTTTTTTAGACAGCTGTGAAATAAAAGTACTTATATTCTTTTCATTATGTAGGAATGCTGAGGAGTATATCCCATCACTGTGTAAAGTGTTTGGTCCTAAAGTGAATAGAGATGAGGTGACTCCTCTGCTTCAGGCTCTGGGGTTTACAGTCACTCTGAGTGAAAAATTACCCAGCAGCACCTGCAGATGTGTGGGGAGAGTGTTGAGTCTCTCATCCTCAAAACTAAACCTGACTCTAAAGTCACAAGCAATCTCTCTTGAAGGTGTCACATTACTCTTCAGACACATAACACACCTACAGACCCTCAGGTATGAGATACATTTAATACATTATCTCTGTGATAAATATGCATTAAAGTCTCATAATACTCTGCTTTGTCTTCAACAGTCTGGAAGGCAGTATGGTGATGAAGATGGTCAGCAGCTTAACTTCTTTCCTGAGACGACTGTCTGTACAATTTCTGGATCTTACTAAATGTAAAATAGATGCGGCGTCTGTCACTGCTCTGTTGTGTCTTCAGGGACTCCAGACTATCAGGTCTGTTGAATGTGCAAAGTTGAAAGTCAAATTTTTGCTTAATAAACCAAATGGTTTCACAATCTGACACAGTCTGGTTGTGTCTGTGTGTTCAGATTGTCTAAAGAGACTCTTCAGCAGCTGGTTTCAGTGGTGTATGAAGCACAGGATGATGAACTGACACGCTGCTTTCTGAAGAAGGTGTCTGAAGATCTGACTTCATGCTCACTGACCTGGGAAGTGATTCAGTATCTGCTACAACATCAACCTTTACATTTAAAGTTAGACTTTAGGAAAAACAAAATCACTTGTGAAAACATCAGAGATCTTCTGCCTTGGTTAGACAGAATCAATTTTAAAAGGTCAGTAGACATTTAGCAATCGACCTGTTCAGTTCAAAATTATTTTTTACATTTTTAAGTCATAAATTGACACTGTGCTTTCAGAATAGCTGTTTTTAATACAGTGTTTGCTTTAAAGGGTCCACATTATTTATGTCCAAACACTAGTACAAGGTGTTTGGACATAAATTTCTGTTAACAGTGTGTAAACAGAAGAACCTTACAATCACAATAAATCAACCACTCCTCACTTTTTAATCTCCATTAAACCAAAGCAGTTTCATTAGACATGATGTTTGATTCTCTTGTTAATGTGACGTACTGATAAAGCCCTGCCCACGTATTTTTCAGTTTGGCCTATTATTTTTTTAACTTCTCAATTCGCCATTTTTGCACATGTAATTCTTTGTTTATGCATGTTTTAGTAAATAGTTATGAGTGATTTTATTCTCCACAGGTTGACCCCCAGTTTTATTCTGTCCATCATTATGGAGATTTATGAGAGTCGCTCTCCTCAGTTTGTGTCCGGTCTGTTGAGTTCAGCTGAGAATGACATCAACCTGAAGAACAAAGTGTTGAATTCAGATCAGTGTTCAGCTCTGTGCTTCACTCTCCAGCACTGTAACACTGTCAAACTCAATCTGTTCTGGACCTCCATACCAGAGGAGGAGCTAAAGAGACTTCTGCCCTTACTCAACAGAGTCACACAACTCAGGTTTACACCTCTGACATCATACAAAATATTATAGTGTAGTGTGTATCTTTGTGTTAACAGTGTTTGTGTGTCTCAGTGTTGACAGACAGCTCTTACTGAAGCTGCTTCATTGCTGCAGTTCATCTGATGACCAACAGGAGGCAGCAAATCTTCTGCTCTCTGCTCTTCAGTACAGACTGGATTTCTCCTCCTGCTCAATTTTAGACCTGACAGTCACACAGAAAAACAAATTCAACCTGACCAGTAAAGACTGTAAAATAATCTCATCTGTGCTTCAGAAATCTCAGAGTGTTGTAAAGTTGGTTTTAGAGGACTGTGAGGTCTCTGATTCGGCAGTGAAACACCTTCTTCCAGTTCTGTCTCAGGTTCAGCTCAGGTAAGAACAGTGATTTACACAAAGGTCACTTTCATTACACTGTTTTCAATGGAGCAGTGTATTTATATTCATCAATCATTTAATCCTAATGTTTAAACAATTAACAGTTTAATATATTTTCTTTGCATCTCTCAGCTGTGGTAAAGCTCTTCTGCTGCAGTTTATAGCTTGTATTACTGAAGATGCAGAGAAAGAATCTTTGAGGTGGGTTCAGTCTCTTTCTCAAGCTTTAGGAGGTGAGGTGGACCTCAGTCACACTCAGATGGATCAGAGATCTTGTGAACAGCTGTCAGTGTTTCTGGAATATTCTGATGGATTGACAGAACTGGACCTCAGTCACTGCAGACTCACTGATCAATACATGAATCCACTCTTACCACACCTGCACAAGACTCAAACTCTAGAGTGAGTTAAACATCACATCACAAATAGAAAGACTATAAAGATTAAATAATCACATTTACTCAATATTTAATATTTTTCATCTCATTGTTGCTTTCAGTCTGAGTCACAACAATATTACTGATGAACTAGCAAAGAAAATACACAGCGTTGTTTCCACTCACGACAATATTCAGACAGTACGGTAAGTGTGTGTGTTTATGTGTGCATGTTAGTGTTTTATCAGGTTAGTGTTTGCTAAAAAGTTGTGCATTTTGTCTTTGCAGACTTTTTGGAAACAGAATCAGAGACAAACAGCAATTTACCAGAGTCAAGCAAATTGAAATATGGTGAAGACATTCAACTCAATTTGTCATGCAGTAATATTTGAAACATAATGAAGAAAATCAACCACTAACATGACTTTGTTTAGTATAATTATTATTATTGAATTACATTTCTTCATCTTTTAAAATTTTGTTTTCTGTTTAAACCAAACCACATGGATGTAAACTGTATAGTTTATTATAGAGCTATGATTAAATACTGTATATTGGTTAATATTTTAGCAAAGATTTCATTAGTTGAGTATGTAGTAGTGTATATACTGTATAGGACTATGTCAGGATAAACGTGGTTTTATTTTACTTGTGGTTATGGTTATATTTTCTGGTATATCCAGTAAAGCCTACATTTCAGTTTTAATCTTAGTTACAAAATACAGAAAATTATGTAAAGAAGTTTATTTAAATATCTTCTTTAGGGGTGAAAATATATAAAGTCAAACATTTTTACAAGTGTGTATATGTTTAACATGTTATATAATAAAATGTATTAAATAAACACACAAAACTTGAATAATTGCTTAATAGATTAATAAGATCTCATAGTGAATAACTGCACATGAGTCACTGTTATAAATGAAGTAAGATCTGTATGTGTGCTCAGAAAACATCAGGCTGCTTTTGTTTTTCATTAAGCGTTTAAGGATAAAACATGTCAACTATTATGAGGGTTTTAATAAGATTTTGAGGTCCTGTCACACATGAAGACATGTTTATTTTGTAAAAGGTTTGTTTTGAAGCCAACCAAAGCGGTTTTAATATTTAACTACAATGAAATTAAGAATTGTTGGATTTATGTACATTGTAATTTAATTACAGACACTGATTTCACATGATTGAAATAAGTTTTCTTAAAATAAATTAACATCTTACCATCTTGCCCATCTTCTAACACATCAACTTTGAGGATAAACATGCTAGAAGCAGGAAAAATGGGCAAATGTGAGGATCTGAGTGACTTTGACATGGGCCAAATTATGGCTAAATGACTGGGTCAGAGCATCTCCAAAACTGCAACTCTTGTGTGGTGTTGCCGGTCTGCAGTGGTCAGTATTTCAAAAAGTGGTCCAAGGAAGGAAAAGCGGTGAACCGGCGACAAGGTGCCCAAGGCTCGTTGATGCACATGGGGAGCGAAGGCTGGCCTGGGTGGTCCGATCCAACAGATGAGCTACTGTAGCTGAACTTGCTGAAAAAGTGAATGCTGGTTCTGATACAAAGGTCTAGTGGAGTCCATGCCTTGATGGGTCAGGGTTGTTTTGGTGGCAAAAGGGTCATAATGTTATTATGGCTGATAGGCAGCATAGACTCATCGTTAACACCTTGGTATCACAAATAAAAGTTTTCTGCTCCTTAATGCACACTTTTCCCCAGCAGCAGTTTATATCTGCTCTAAGAAGAGCAGAAATATAAAGTGAATAATATAAATATTTATTTTATTATAGCCTTATTAACGAGCACATTGAGTAATAATTGTCCGAGAGTTTAATGGCTGTATTTCCACACTATGAGATTTGATGACAAACATGCATAATTGGTAAATAAATTGTTTTTCACACTGTGTTCTGGGCAGTAATCTAGAGGAAAAACTATAAAATAAAATAATTTTTTAATAAATATATATTTTAAGTAGGCTCAATAAAAACGAATATGTTTTGGTGCAAATCGCTGCCACCATCTGGATTAACATTTTTTACATTCATTGTGCGTCCCATCGGCTCAGCTTGACAATTTAACATGCACGCTTGGGATCTTCATGCGCACTAGAACACCTGCGCCAAACACAGGAAATATGTTATGTAAGTAGTCAAGTGGCCAAGACCGCAAGTGTGAGTATTAGGACGCAGCCGTACACCTGACAGCCGGGACGCTCACTTCCGATCACGTGACGCGCTAGACAAACAGTCTGGTGTTGATGTACGATTTACCTGAGGAACTTCATCGACAGAGAAAACGTTTAAAACGCTTTAGACTTTATAGATATAAACATCAGAGGACAAGAAAACTACGATATATGTAAGTTAATGAAGTGATGTGCAACAACATTACACGAAACGCAAGTTAAAGTGTAATATTGAGGTAAAAATCGTTATCATATTTGTGTCTTTGTACATTGTAGCCGAACTGTTGACTGTGTTTTTAAAATATTTTACATTTGAGTTACATATCCAAGTCTTTGACGTGAAAACAAAATCAATCGAAACAGGTAAAGTTACGTCAGTTACAGTATGAGACTGAGTAAATGCGTATTAAAACGTGACTTTTATTTACATTTTACTACGTTGTTGTGATTTATGTCCGAGATATACAGTAGTGGACATTATGTAAAGAGTTTTCATTTTACTTTTCCTTAAAGTAAGTAAAGTTAAGGAGAAACTAACACACATTTCTACTGTTAATGGTCATCATTACTTGTCTAACGTGTGTTTGCATATTATTTATATAACACTTGGCAAAATACATTGTATTTATAGACATTGATCAATTCTTCCTGAATTTGTGTTCACGCATAAATTTTTCTTAAATTATCGACTGGTGTATCTTATTCTCCCCTATTTCCTTGTGTATGTGTTGTTATGTACCCCTGGCCTGAAGACTTGAGGATTTGGGTCATTGTTAAGTGTAGATATGGAGGACACACAGGACTCAAAAGAGGACGTGGGGAAGATGGAGTGTGAACAGTAAGAGTGTTTTAGATTATATAGCATGATGTTATTGTTTTTTACAAACCTTTACATCTGTAAAAACAGGTTGTTAGGACTTTCCTGTCTTAGTACATTTTTTCACACATTCGTCAAAGTTATAGCCATGTAAAGTTTCACATATGACACTGCATTGATACAAAAAATGTGTGCAATGGGTCACATTTTATTGTCTTTTTGCATAGTATTCACTGTTAACCATTTTTTTCGCTTCTTTATTTTTACAAAGGATCAGACGAGACAAAGCAATATCTGCAGACCCCACCCACACGCCTCCGCAAACTAACCAGTCAAATAATCCACCAAAAGATTTTAAAGATGGAGCTCCACATAAAAGAAAGAATAAAAGGTAATATTAGCAAACATTTTAATAACACATATTTTCTTTTAAGGGAGGAGCTTTCAAATTAGATGGATTGTAAAATACATTTACTGAATTTAGAATCAGTTCTCTTTTATGGACCTCTTATGTTGAAACTAAAATTAATTTTGGAAATCTATGGCTGTATAAATATGTTCAGTGTTTGCAAGTGATAATTGAACAATGCAAATACAAGATTAACTTTACATTACATGTTGCTATTTGTCTTATAATATAGCAATATTAAAAGATCCTCAACATGTGCTGCTCTCAGTGGAGTCAATGGAAGTTTTACTCAAAGAGCTGAGAACATCCTAGAACATCTTAATAAACAGATCAAGAAATGTCAGGATTTTATTACAAGCCCAGATAATCTAAGTGTTGTTATTTGGTTTCCTGCTTTGAAAGATAAATTAGTAAATTTTTCAGAGCTTCTTCAGAAATACAAAGCAGTTTATCAGAGATGTATCACAGAGATTGCTGAAGATTTTGAAACTAAAGTAGAGGAAGGAGAGAAGAAACTTCGACATCTCATAGAGACTCATGACCGATCACCATTCAGTGCAGATAACATAAACCAGTGGCTGGAGAATAAAGAAACTGAACTGAAGATTTTAAATGACTGTAAAACTGCAGACATCACTGTTGTGAAATCACAGTCAGAGTTACATCAGATCATAAATGACCCACAGATAAACCGAGTGATGTGTTTCACTCTTACCTCACCAGATGATAAAGATTCATTCCTCACAGCTCTGAAGCGCCATATTGAATCTGATCACATTACACCAACAGATTCACTTCAGTCCAAACCTGTTAAAATCAATCAGAAAGTGCTCATTGAATTACAACTGTATATTGCTGCTAAAGAGGCAAATGAAGATACAGAACAAACCAGATTCATTGCTGCATCTGTACCAGATGATGAATTTCCTGAATTCACTGTGCAGTTTTATTATGCTGGGATGATTGTGAGCAGAAACATGAAACTTGAAGTGAAACCAGATCTACCTCAGATAGTTCAAATAAAACACAACAATGTGTCTGTAAAGTGGAATCATTTACAGAATAAAAGCATTGACAGATATGTGGTGGAGTACAGAGCTCTAGATGATGATGGACACAACACTTGGAAACAGATCACTGTTAATGCTCACACTTGTATAGAAAAGTTTGTTTTATCTGATTTAGAACCAGCCACAGGATATCAGCTCAGATATGCTGCTTGTTACAACAACAGCATGAGCAACTTTAGCTGGATTATTCACTTTCAAACATCTTCTGTAACGAGGCCAGGACGACCCTCTGTTACTAAACTGAGCAGAGATACTCTCAGACTAACCTGGTTAAAAGCTGAAGCAGATGAAGATTGTCCAGTTCTGCATTATATGGTTGAGTATAGAGAAGCAGGACTGGAGGGCTGGTCATCAGTATTAACACAAGGATCTGAGTGTGAATGTACTTTAACTGTACCTAACAGCACTTGCTATAGAGTCAGAGTATCTGCTGTCTATGGAGAACAAGACCGCAGCAAACCTAGTGAGGAAACATCTGTACCTGTGGATGGTGAGATACATGTGAAATAAAATAAAAAACTTATACTAACATTTCACTTTTTTTGCTTTAATTACACATGATGCATTTTTTTTATTTTAGTCTGGACTATTGACCTCTCAAAGAGAAAGAGCTCCATCCTCCTAGAAGTGTTGAAACTCCAAACAGAGAAGAAACCAGTAGAGCTGATTGACTGGACAGATGATGAGAGTGAAGTGAGAGGATTTATCCAGTGTCTGCCATACATCTCACAATTGAGGTGGGAGATTATTTTATATTTTTATATATGATGCATGCTTTTTATGTATTTACACGAAACCTGGTACTGAGGTAAGACTTTAGTAGGACTTGTATTTTAGGCATGTATAGATCCAACTCATGAACCGCACACAGTCCACCATGCCTCACTAGTGAAGCCATATTGATAATATAAATTGTGTGCCACTGGACTGATGTGTTTGTAATGCACTTCTGAAATCACCACAGCTGTGACACGCTTACATCCTGTTTAGACAGCTCATGCCCTCTCTGGCAGGTCATTTAGTGCATCCTGGAAAGGTGACTTCTCTGAACCTCAATGTCTCCATACTGGGGTACCTCAAGGCTCAGTGCTTGGACCACTGCTGTTTTCTATATACATGATATCCTTGGGTTCTGTAATTCAGAAAAATGGCTTTTCCTACCGCTGCTAGGCAGATGTCACACAACTCCATTTGTCATTCCAGTTTGATGATCCAAAGGTTTCTGCCTGCATCTCAGCTAGGGCTGCAACGATTCGTCGACGTTGTCGACAAAAATCAATAATAGAAATAGTCGACAATGAATATCATTGTCGACGTTGTCGCCAGATATGTTTTTTTTTTCGACCGAGTGAGGCATCTCTCTTCATTACAATCTCTGCCGAGAGTCGCACATGCGCATTGGCTTCTCTGCTCAGCGATAACACACAGAAATGGCAGCGTCCAACGTAGCAGCTGCGCGTACCAAAACATGAGGTTTGGGAGCATTTTAGCCTCTATACCGTATACGGCGAATAAAAAGATTACCTGCATGGTTTTCAGAGCAGTCTTTGCATTTCACGGCAGCACCTCAGTCATGCACGAACAAGCACGTCGGACAGTTGAATGAAACAGAGTTTGACTCGCCTCGGTAAGATTTAAATAACATGGAAGCTAATACGTTTTGTTTTGGATGTACATTGTACATTTTATATGCGTATTTTCGCTTTAAAATAAATAAATAAAGGATTTAACGTTATGCCCGACTGTGCCTGACAAAATTTTAAATTAAATGCATGCAGTCTGAAGAAGAGAGCCACGGAAGCCTTTCTTGCAAAAGAAGCAGACGTGCACCCCACAACAGGCGAATGCCCTCACTGAGTATATATATATATATATATATATATATATATATATATATATATATATATATATAACTCTGTTTTTTTCTTCAGAAATCTCGTTTTTTGGTTGTGCATTCAAATTAATATCAATTCAACTGCAGTTGGTTTGTTTTGATTTAAACCTTCAAAACTTAAAAAATACAGCACATATATATTTATATATATAAATATTAGGGCTGTCAAAATAAACGCGTTAACACACATTCATTTTAACGGCACTAATTTTATTAACGCGCGATTAACGCAACACGCAATTTCTGTTTAACCCACAGCTGGATGAATTGAAGCAGCAAGTAACCGGCGCTGTCTAGATGAGTCGGAGCTTTTCATAAAAATAAGAACATTAACCTCTCGTCTAGCGAATCCAATGCTCTAAATGGTCATTAAACATCTAAAATTATCTTTATCTGCACGTTTGCTGAGAGGTGTACCGTCCCAAATCCATTTAAAGCGAAGATGCGTCTTCTTTCACTTTTTAGTTTCGTTTTAAAAAGCATTCAGAAGTTATAGAAAATAGACTGCAGGACTTGCTTGATGTTAAAATAATTATTTAGAGAGATAAAGTTCGGGACCTGATTGATGTTAAAAGAGTTATTAAGAGTGACTCAAAAGCGATGTCTGACGCAGACGTCTGAAGCGCATGCACACAAACATGCGAGTGCGCGACCCAGATATATATAGACATCTTACACAAAATTACAGTTTTAAAAATATCTGTTTTGACATGAATTCACGCAGGTATGACCTATAATCTGTTATATCTGAAGTGAATGTTTGGTTAACTGTTAAGGAAAAGTATCTGTTGTGTCATTATATTAAACCCTTGCATTAGCCTACAGGATCTTAAAGCGGTCTGTCTCAATGTCAAAATTAAACGATAAAAGAAAAACATATATTGATATTGTTTTTGCTCTGCGTAAACAGGAGTAGTTATGTCATGCTTTATCAGATTACAACAATTGTTCCAATGGTTTTGAAGTTTTTTAATAGAGAATGTTAAAATAATTTGCTCATCCCAACTCAATTTGCCAGCACAGGTCACAAATGATGCAGCAGCAAACAGAAATGGGGAAAGAACAAGGTCTTCTAAAGGGAAAATCATGTATAAAACTATGGCTGATGGTTCTGTTGAAAATGTAAACAGGCTGTTGTAGACATACATTTTCATATAGCATATCGTCGCTGTCCGATGAAACTCACGTATGTTCATTTTGCCGATTTTGAGATTTTTCGACAGATTGAATGTCCAGGTTCATTTCCATATACAGTATGCGTCACATACCTAAATAGCCAATGAAAACTTGTGAAATCATGTCATCTGATTTTCACGTACCCGTTTGGTGTCAAAGCTGTCAATCACGCCGCATATCTTCCGCCTGTGAAGCATCTCGCCGGTCTCGTAAAGTTTCATCGAAGCTCAGCACTGGATATAGCCGAATAAAAATGACAATGACTTTCCTTCGAGGTAAACGTTTCCCCCGGACGCCAGACTAACATCTATGAGTTACTTAATTACGGTAGGAATGTGCAAACAAAGTATCTGTCTAGCATTGGTGATATTTACGCTGGGGATGTCCCCACCACTTTTTGAAAGCATTTGGTTAAAATGTTCTGAAAAATCAAGCGATGCTTAAGACTGGTTTTGTGGTCTAGTGTCACATATGTTGTGTTGTATGCTTATGGTTTGTTTTCTTGTAATGAAACTCATTGTAATCATTTATTAAACGCGCTGCTGTTTTCTACGGTATGGTGCTTTGGCATTGTTCGGTTGAGCTGGTGTTGCAGGGACTGTTACATGTGTGATGTGTGCATTCGACATTGTTGAGGGTTTATAAATGTATGCTGAGTATTTTCTTGTTGTTGACTGGCCTACGCTATGCCCATTTTTGATGCGCGTTATTCAATATTTTTCCCGTCCTGCCGTAATGTTTTTATAAGATCTTTTGTCCCCACCACTTTTCAACCCAAACTGACGCCCCTGTTGTGTAGCATTACCATGTCAGTGTATTGATTCATTGTCCCTTAATGGTTTGCAAGAGACATTTAATACACTTATAATTAATATTAAATAAAGTAAGCGTATTTAACCAAGACGTAGGCTATTTAATAAACTGAGCGTATTCATCTGTCAATACGAAACGCGACTTTGGCCATTCTAATTAATGATCGGAAGAACGCGTATCGATCAAAGTTACTGTAAAATATGCACGCATGTCCATTTAAACTCAATTTTGGTCAAATGTGGATTATATCATGACACTGGCAAGAATATGGTTACATGTAAATATGCCGTATCAAGTATGACAACGCTACATTCAACTGCTTTTGATATACGGTGTTTTTTTTTTCACTTTTTGAAAAGTTACCGTTTTGGACATAACGTGAGTTTCATCAGGCAGCGACGATATATATTGACCAAATCCATGCTGATTAGAGCATTAAAAACTTGAAAAGTGTTACATTTAGGTAAATTTAGAACAGATAAAAATAATTTATTGACAGCCCTAATAAATATATATTAAAATAGCTGAAATACATAACTTCGTTTTGGTAAAATCATAGTAGCTGCAATTATTAAAAATGTAAAACGGTAACACTTTATTATAATGTTCATTAATTAACATTAGTTAACTACATTAGTTAACATGAACTAATGATGAACTGCACTTGTGCAGCATTTATTAATCTTTATTAATGTTAATTTCAACAATTACTAATACTTTATTAAAATTTGGTTAACGTTAGTTAATGCACCGTGAACTAACATGAACAAACAATGAACAGCTTTATTTCTATTAACTAACATTAACAAAGATGAATAAATACTGTTACAAATGTATTGCTCATGGTTTGTTCATGTTAGTTAATACATTAACTAATGTTAAATCATGAACATTATAATAAAGTGTTACCTGTAAAACTTGTTTTCATTAAATGTAAAAAACGTTCATTGAACTACCCCCTTCTTTCTTGTTTACTATCATTTTCCACAGAATTAAAGCAATCTCATGCTACATTTTAGAAAAAAAATTATTATTATTCGATTAGTCGACTAATCGTTTCAATAGTCGGTGACTAGTCGACTATTAAAATAGTCGTTAGTTGCAGCCCTAATCTCAGCATGCCTGAGTGACATCTCCAGCTGAACCTTGCAAAGACGGGCTTGCACGAAAATCACTTGCACAGTGTGATATATTTAACGCAGTTGTGTACTTTATCCCAAAAGTTCCCAAGGTTTTGTAAATCCAGAGAAATGTCTCGTCTATTGTCTTCCTTGTAATTGTTGCTCTTTTAGTGACTTAATATCTGTGCTGTCCTCAGTTTTTAGTTCATTAACTCATTATGTTTAAGGCCTTTATTTTATTGTTACATTCTAATCATACTAGTTCTCTAACTATGTAATTTAATATTTTTCTTATTTTGGTAGGAAATTTAGCTGATCAACAGTGTTTTTAAATCAAAACCCATTGTTTGTTTTGTAATCAATAACAGAATTTTGTTTGTTCTCTGGTTAGATTTATTAAACCACCAAATGAATCTTCTGAACTGTGGGAAGAAAGAAAGAGATTATTTGTACTGGATTTATGTCTTCAAGCTGCTGTCTGTCAGAAAGAGACCACAGAGACAACTGTGAAGATGCTGCTGTCATCTGTGTATTATGAGGAATGGGATTTCCTGTTGGATCTGTGTTTACATGTGAAGAACTATGAGAGTCAAACAGGCAGCAGTGTCCTACCAGCATTACAGTCAATTTATCAGTCAACTCCTGAAGTCTGGGCCATAAACCTCTCAGAGAGAAAGTCCTCCATCCTTCTAGAAGTGTTGAAACTCCAAACAGAGAAGAAACCAGTAGAGCTGATAGACTGGACAGATGATGAGAGTGAAGTGAGAGGATTCATTCAGTGTCTGCCATACATCTCACAACTGAGGTGAGAGTTTTGTTTCAAATTAAATGCAATATATTATCAGTGATTGTTTACCAAAGTATGAACGAACAGGAACACCAAAACTGAATTTTAATACATCACAGGAACAGACTAAAATAAAATCCTGTTGAGTGAGTAATGCTGTGAGTGGAGCTGCCTTTGTAGCACACACAACAGCACTTGACTTTAATTGTAAACTTCAGTTTACTTTCATAATAGTAAGAACACAAACACTGTCAATCTGACTGACATCAACTTATTCGGGTCAGTTAAAAGAATCCTTTTACATAAATAATGCAAGATTGTTTGTTACATAAATCTTTGTGCGACATTTACTAAGGGATCTGAAAGATATCAGCTGAACAGTATCAAGAAAAATGTGATAGATTTTTTAAATTCAAAGGATTATATTTACAACCACTCTGTACAAATATCCAGTAGAAGTGAAATATGAACTGTTATTGCCTGAGTCCTTGATTATGATTTGGGATTTGGTGTTTTTGGATCTTTAAGTCTCTCCAATAGTCAAAGCCTTTTACATTTGGATTTAATTTAACCACATAGGACATAATGGAAAGTCCCAAATTTGTAGGCCTCTTGCATAAAAATTGTATTCGATAAAATAGACAGACTTCAGGACGTTGAACCAAAGTCCAGTCACTGGCCTACATCAGTCAGCATCTTCCAGTCCCAAGCTCCCTCCAACCACCCAATCTTCACCAGTGAAGTGATCCTTTTCCGCCCCTCTTCCCCTTCTTGGATAAATACCATATCTTTTGTAGGTGTAATGAGAGGCATGGAGTTGTTCTTTTGAGCTCAAGGTGACATGAAGGATCTTCCCCTATCCACAGCTGGAGTTTTTTTTGTGATGGACGAACATCATAAGTAGCTCTTAGGAGAAAACTGATCCGTTCTGGCTCTATCTCCCAGAGATTTTTCCAGCTGATATTCCTTTTTTCTATACCCTCCCAGTTGGTCCACTGACCCTGTTGTGCTTGACCAATGGCCTTGGCGTGTCTTGTTGCCTCCTCCTGGTGACGGATTTCTTGAACCACCAGTTGCCGTTCTGATGGTGTTGCCTTATTCTACAAGGGTCTGCCCTGAGATAGGCCCAGACCCCCTCTCCCATACTGGACATGACCCACAATGTCAGCATGCTGCAGTGCTGATTTGGCTAGTTGTATGGCATCACCTGGTATCCATTTTCATCCCACTGACAGATTTGGCCTGACTTCTCATACTAAAGGATTTCAGGATTCTGAAAGTGTCATCATTTGACTCTTCTACCAAACATGAGAGGGGTAACTCAAGAATTCCATGTCCGGTCAAGCTGTTACTACTTAGACATTGTGGTACCCCTAGCCATTTTTTCACCTAGAAGCTGATTTTCCTTTCTAACTTCTCAATTTTTGTAAGGGGCCTATCTGCCATCGTAAGAGGCCACATCAACTGGGGTAATAGGCCAAATTGTAGGCACCAGAGTATTAATTTACCTGGGAGCATGGATTGGTTGATGGTCTCTAGACTCTTCTTCACTTCCTGAATCAATTGATGGACCTGATCACAATTTTTAAGGCTTTTGTCGTAATATTTTCCCAGACTTTTGTTCGGCTTTTCTAGAATAGTTGGAATTGGTTCATCATTAATATAGAACCTTTGGTCAACCAGTTTTCCTGCGATGATTGAAATACTTCTTAATTTTGATTAATTAATCTTCATTCTGGCCCATGTAATATTATCTTGAAGCTTGTTAAGTATACACCTGGTACAAGGTGGCGTTGTAGTCAGTAGTGTTAAGTCATCCATGTAGGCCCTGATTGGTGTTAACCGGGTGCCAAATTTTAGCCGCTCACCCCCAACTACCCATTTTGAAGTGATAATGATAATTCCCATTGCCATGATGAATGTAAGTGGAGAGATTATACAGTCAGCCATTATACCTACAGGGAGTGCAGAATTATTAGGCAAGTTGTATTTTTGAGGATTAATTTTATTATTGAACAACAACCATGTTCTCAATGAACCCCAAAAAAACTCATTAATATCAAAGCTGAATATTTTTGGAAGTAGTTTTTAGTTTTAGCTATTTTAGGGGGATATCTGTGTGTGCAGGTGACTATTCAGGGCTCTAGACTAACTTGTTGCACTGGTGCGCCTAACATTTTTTCTTAGGTGCACCAGCACAAAAGTTAGGTGCACCCTAATTTTTAACCGCATCGGATTTATAGTTCACCCAAAAATGAAAATTCTGTCATAATTTACTCACTCTCATGTTGTTACAAACCTGTATAAATGTCTTTGTTCTTGTGAACATGAATGAAAATATTTTGAGGAATGTTTGTAACCAAACCATTAATGAGCCCCATTCACTTCCATAGTATTTTTTTCCTAGAAGTGAATGGGGCTCATGCTTGGTTTGGTTATTAACATTCCTCAAAATATCTTGCTTCGTGTTTATCAGAACAAAGAAATGTATACAGGTTTGTTACAAAATGAAGGAGAGTAAATGATGACAGAATTGTCATTTTTGGGTGAACTGTCCCTTTAACACAGCAAGTTTAGTGCCCATGGTGGTTTAATACAGAATACAAACATGTAAGCTATTTTATAACTTTCCTTATACGAGTCATGCACAGTCCTGTTTGATAACCCGCATCCGCGCGATTAAAATAGCACTTGACCCGTTATCCGACATCAGCATCAATTTATTTCATACCCGCCCGTTTTACATAAAGACTGCGACCGGCCGCACCGCAAATCGTGAAGTAAGTAGAAACCTTTAAAGATCTTAATGCAGAACATTGACAGAAATAAGCACAGGACCATGACTGGACAAATATATTAACATTTAATGTGAAACTTTGTGGGGGTCGGCAGATTGACAGCTGAGCGGTCAGCAGTGTTTGAACACTCATAAGCGCTGCGCTTATATTTATAACTTAATTTGATGATATGATTGCAGTGATTCCAAAGGGATGTCCAAAAAAACTCAAGTAGAATGTTAAATGTTTAAAGTTTTATGTATTTTTCTCACTGCCCTGCGTAAACCCGCGCCGGTGATGGCATGAAACGCGTGATGAGATTGCATAAAAAAGTTTTTTGTGCTGCATCGGATTTGGAGCGCGTCACACAATAAATAAACTCATATAGGCTATAGGCTACTTTTGAATTCGTTTTGTTAATTTGCTAATATTTAAGTTAAACACACTTCATGTAGGCTTATTTATTTTATAATTTTTTCACAAAAGAAAGATATAATCATCATGTTCTATTCATTTTAATGCTTTTTGCGCATAAACTAAACCCTTTGCGCATAAACTAAACCCTTCTCTTATCATCCGCGGCTACATCCACTCTGTTTATCTGACGGACTCACCTCTCTCTCTCTCTCTCTCTCTCTCTCTCTCTCTCTCTCTCTCTCTCTCTCTCTCTCTCTCTCTGACTGGAGCGAACACGCATTTTTAAACGTACACACACGTAGATCTGGACCATGGCTTTTTCCCTCGAACTCCTAGTCGCACCATTGAGAAATTAGGTCGCATGTGCGACCAAATTGGTCGCACTCTAGAGCCCTGCTATTACTGTGCGTAATTATTAGGCAACTTAACAAAAAACAAATATATACCCATTTCAATTATTTCTTTTTAGCAGTGAAACCAATATAACATCTCAACATTCACAAATATAAATTTCTGACATTCAAAAACCAAACAAAAACAAATCAGTGACCAATATAGCCACCTTTCTTTGCAAGGACACTCAAAAGCCTGCCATCCATGGATTCTGTCAGTGTTTTGATCTGTTCACCATCAACATTGCGTGCAGCAGCAACCACAGCCTCCCAGACACTGTTCAGAGAGGTGTACTGCTTTCCCTCCTTGTAAATCTCACATTTGATGATGGTCTCAATGGGGTTCAGATCAGGTAAACAAGGAGGCCATATCATTAGATTTTCTTCTTTTATACCTTTTATTGCCAGCCACGCTGTGGAGTACTTGGACGCGTGTGATGGAGCATTGTCCTGCATGAAAATCATGTTTTTCTTGAAGGATGCAGACTTCTTCCTTTACCACTGCTTGAAGAAGGTGTCTTCCAGAAACTGGCAGTAGGACTGGGAGTTGAGCTTGACTCCATCCTCAACCCGAAAAAGGCCCCACAAGCTCATCTTTGATGATACCAGCCCAAACCAGTACTCCACCTCCACCTTGCTGGCGTCTGAGTCAGACTGGAGCTCTCTGCCCGTTACCAATCCAGCCACGGGCTCATCCATCTGGCCCATCAAGACTCACTCTCATTTCATCAGTCCATAAAACCTTAGAAAAATCAGTCTTGAGATATTTCTTGGCCCAGTCTTGACGTTTCAGCTTGTGTGTCTTGTTCAGTGGTGGTCGACTTTCTGCCTTTCTTACCTTTGGCCATGTCTCTGAGTATTGCACACCTTGTGCTTTTGGGCACTCCAGTGATGTTGCAGCTCTGAAATATGGCCAAACTGGTGGAAAGTGGCATCTTGGCAGCTGCACGCTTGACTTTTCTCAGTTCACGGGCAGTTATTTTGCGCCTTGGTTTTTCCACGCACTTCTTGCGACCCTGTTGACTATTTTATATGAAACGCTTGATTGTTCGATGATCACGCTTGAGAAGCTTTGCAATTTTAAGACTGCTGCATCCCTCTGCAAGATATCTCACTATTTTTGACTTTTCTGAGCCTATCAAGTACTTCTTTTGACCCATTTTGCCAAATGAAAGGAAGTTGCCTAATAATTATGCACACCTGATATAGGGTGTTTATGTCATTAGACCACATTACAGAGATGCACATCACCTAATATGCTTAATTGGTAGTAGGCTTTCCAGCCTATACAGCTTGGAGTAAGACAACATGCATAAAGAGGATGATGTGGTCAAAATACTCATTTGCCTAATAATTCTGCACTCCCTGTATTTCCAACCGCTGGCATGTGGTGGTGATGTCTGATGTACTGAATAGGCTACTGTGCAAAATAGGCTTTGACTAAGTTTATAATAGACTCTGGTATTCTAGAGAACTCAAAGGCAGCCCACAGGACACTATGAGGTACTGAACCAAATGCGTTAGGCAGGTCAAGGAAGATGACATGGAGATACCTCTTGTCTTTCTTGGCTGACTGAATCTGTGGCCAAATCATGCTGGTATGCTAAAGGCATTCTGAGATCCCTGATATTCCCGCTTTCTGGGTTGTTGTGTCCACAAGGCCATTTTTCACAAGATAAATGTTCAATCTCTGAGCTATAACACTAAAGAACATTTTCCCTTCAACATTAAGTAGGTTAATAGGCCGGAACTGACTAATGGTCGATGACTTCTCCTCCTTTGATATCAGTACACCCTCAGCCCTGCACCAGGCCTTAGGTATCACTTGTTTTTCCCAAACCACTCTGATTACTTTCCATAAAAAGTGGAGGACCTTATGTGTGTTCTTATACGGCATGCAAGGGACCCTGTTAGGGCCTGGGGCTGATGAAGATCTTGCTTTCTTAACTATATACTCCACCTCCTTTCATTTTGTGCTCCATCCATCAAGTGCTCTGGCTGTTTGATAAGTGGCATCTTGGCTGGGATCAGTGTCTGTTTGTGCCTCCTTGGGTCAGAATATGTTTTACCCAAGTAATTGTCAAGGTTTTGCTTTGATGTCTTCACAAATAGGGATTTTACAAACTTAAATGGATCTTTAAAGAAATGAGTCCTTGTATGTTCTTTCCTTTTCCTTACCATCCTTAAATGCTCTGCATGGCTTAGGGAAGTTAGTCAAATTTTGATACTCTTCTGCAGTATGTTAATTCCCTCCTTCTTTGTATCTGAGGATTTCCTCCATTGCCTCCATGATTTGCCTCCATTGAATCTAATTGATTTAAATGACATTTAACATTTAACATTTAACATTTAAATTAAATATAATTTGTGTTTTCTCCACAGATTTATTGTTTCCTCTAAGAAGAGAGAATCTGTTCAGTTTCTGATGAATCTGTTCACTGCAGCATCAGAGTTTGACACAAATACAGGAGAAAAATACACTAAACTATTAACATCTGTGTGCTGCTACACAACTTTTCCTTATGATGTAGGCGATTATAATGATGATTTGGAGTATCAGATTGAACGAAGTAACTTTCTGCTGGATCTGTGCTCATATGTGAAAGACTATGAGAGTCAAACAGGCAAGAGTGTCCTACCAGCATTACAACCAATTTATCAGTCATCTCCTGCAGTCTGGATCATAAACCTCTCAGAGAGAAAGACCTCCATCCTCCTAGAAGTGCTGAAACTCCAAACAGAGAAGAAACCAGTAGAGCTGATAGACTTGACAGATGATGAGAGTGAAGTGAGAGGATTCATTCAGTGTCTGCCATACATCTCACAACTGAGGTGAGAGTTTTAAGAGTATAAAATTGATTTCTGGGTTTGGTGATTGTTTGTCCTGTAGAGAGTTTGTCTATGTGTTTATGTTTTTCTAATGTAGCAGCTTCATCCAGCACAAAGTGATGTAACACACACGACACAACAACACTTTCATGATAGTCACAACAAAAACACAGTGTAGAAATTGTCTGACCTCAACTGAATCTGTCTGTGACAAATAAATTAATTACTTTAAATTCATGAATTGAAGAAACAAGTCAATTGACTAAATTACATTACATTTACTAATAAATCCAAAAACCGCAGCTGTCCACTAAAAAAGAAAACAGTGCCTGAAAATAGTCACCAGCAATTGAAAGTTATCAAAGGGAATATTTTCAGGCACTGCATAATATATTTGTGTCTGCTGCAGTCATGTTACTGCAGCAAATTCCTTGATTATTACGGCCGAATGGGAGTATAGTTCCTAGCCATATCTGCCTAGAAAATCCCAACTTGAATTTTCGGTTGGTCTTAGTACACGATGTAACTACAGAAGAGTCAAGTTTTAAATAGGAAAAATATCGAAACTTTTTGGGTATTTTTGAGCGCAATGCTAATGGGCTAATCAGATTAAATGGATTATGCTAAACTATGCTAAAAGTGGTACCGCCAGACTGGCTAATTTGCTGAATGGACTCCAAAACAAAATTGGAAAAATCAAATGTTTAACTCTAGGGGAGCTAGAAAATGAACATATTTTCAAAAAAATTGGAGTGTCTCTTTAATTTGAGATTTTATACAACACACGAAGTCTAAATATTAAACATTAAAGTGATAATTCTGTGTTTCTCTGCAGATTTACTTACTATGTTTTCTTTGAGAAGAGAGAAAATACTGTTCAATTCCTGATGAATCTGTTCACTGCAGCATCAGAGTTTGACACAAATACAGAAGAAAAATACACTGAACTATTAACATCTGTGTGCAGCTACACAACTTTTCCTTATGATGTAGAATATTATGATTATCTTGAGGATCGGATTGAACGATATGATATTCTGCTGGATCTGTGCTCACATTTTAAGGACTATGAGAGTCAAACAGGCAGCAGTGTCCTACCAGCATTACAGTCAATGTATCAGTCACCTGCAGTCTGGACCATAAACCTCTCAGAGAGAAAGACCTCCATCCTCCTAGAAGTGCTGAAACTCCAAACAGAGAAGAAACCAGTAAAGCTAGTAGACTGGACAGATGATGAGAGTGAAGTGAGAGGATTCATCCAGTGTCTGCCATACATCTCAAAACTGAGGTGAGAGCTGTACAGGAAAATCACTCTACATTATATTTAGTTTATTTCATTGTTGTCAATTAAATCCCACTGCTATTTGTATTTATGCTGAAATGCAACAAATTTTTTGACATCATAACACTGTATTTAGACTGTACGTATGTATACATTCACCAGCCACTTTATTTCGGTACATTCATTTCTCTGCTCTATTAATTCTTTAAGGCAAGATTTAAAGATTTTGCTCCCAAATATATTTTAAGGTGGCACAGATTAAATTTTGGTCGCATATGCGACCAAAATAGTTGCAATTACGAGCCCTGAATTGTTTGTTCATGTTAGTTAACAGTGCATTAACTACGGTTAACAAGATTTTAATAAAGTATCAGTAATTGTTGAAATTAACATTAACAAAGATTAATAAATGCCGTATAAGTGCAGTTCATTGTTAACTAATGTAAACTAATGTTAACTAATGAACCTTATAGTAAAGTGTTACCAAAAATTCTTTAATATACCACACTGCTTTTGTAATTTCTGAATAATTTTTGAGAAAAATAGTAGTATCATAAGCCAATTGACACTATTTAAATATTCTTCACAATTCTCGTATAGCCTACTCTTAATTCACTTCCTTCGCGAATCGCGATTAAAAAAAAGAAAACACAGCGCACACATCACTACGGCAAGCAGCAGGTGTCCGACTTGAAGGGTCTGTCTTCTCGGACCTTTCCTCCCTCGACTGCAAGCGGCGAACCTCGCCGATTGGTCTGCCCAGCGCCGCATGAACTTGAATACATATAGGGACATCAATGCTCACTGGTTATTGCATTGCATTGTGGGAATTTCTGGGAAAAATTGAGAGAGCCCTTAAAATGGCCAACTCCCAGATCAGTGCCCAGACTACTGAACAAGAGAGCTGACTTAGATGCAGCTCATGTCTAGATGCCTAAATGCATTGAGTTCCTGCCCTGTGATTGGCTGATTAGCTATTTGTTTTGTAGGGTGTTGCCAAACCCTGACAAAAGGTATTTCTAAAGGCAGCAGCAAATGGCTGAATCTGAAGGAAACCGCTTCCTAATTCCTGCTGAATTATCATCTGAAACCTTCCTCAATGAATTCACATCTACCCCCCAAGACAGTTACCCCATGGGGTGAGACAGAAGTGTCACATCCTACCACACTTTCTCGTCGCCGTCTCTCCTCATGTTCTAAAAGCAAACTGTATATGAAATGCTACATTCTACACGCACAAAGAATCTGAGACTGGTCTTGTTTGGTGTCATATGAAGTGTTTTAATGCAAGTGGTACATTTGGGTTTATTAATATGAAAACAGGATTCAATGTTAATCTGTGACAATAAATAAGTAAACTTAGCCTAATGTTGGGAGACAACTCCTACCTTAGACATGTTGACCAATCACCTACTGTATGTATATTAGGCAACACCCCTGAGTTTTACAACAACCAATCAGTACCAAACTCCTATATGCTTTGTTCTCTGGTTATTTAAGGAGATGTGTGGAAGACTCAGGGGGGACTTTCAATATCTAGAAATGCACCCCCATGATGCTATATCTTTTAACAAGAGATTGACTTTGTTAAATTGCTTTAGCTACAACCTCTAGTACGGTCGAGTTTTTGTTCAGTACCCACACAACGGCCGGTGTGGACTGATATGACATTGGTAATCGAATGAATGAGTTCAATGTAAACATGAGTGAATAGAATGATCAAACATTTATCCAAATTCCACAATCAATTTGATTCATATTACAATACGTTTTATATCTTTGGAGTCAGATGTAAAGTTGCGTAACATTAAACGTCATTGGTAAGCGCCGGAAAAGACAGAACGCGTTATAATCATCGGCCATGCCGTTTGGATTCCGTTGTTGGGCCAAACGGATGGATGGGGCCATATTTGCTCCCCTTACAGTGTTTACAGGTGTACCTAATAAAATGGTTGGTGAGTGTATATGATGCTCTTAAAACCATTGTAACAATTGCACTCTTAAGAGACATTCTGCGGTCTGAACTTCATCACTTCATATTAGGCAGAAGTCATGTTTCCAAAGTTTTTCACGTTATCCAGCACTAAACAATAAAGTCTTATATACATTTGTGTCTTTACAGATTTGATCCATTTTCCTGTCAGCGTGAGCCTGAAAAGTATTTCCAGTTCCTTGTGAATCTGTTCACAGCAGCATCAGATTGTGAAACAGATACAGAAATAAATTACACCGAACTATTAATATCTGTGTGCAGCTACACAACTTTTCCCTCTAATGAGCGATACCTTCATGGTTATCGGTTTCATTCACTTCAATCTGTTTTTCTGCTGGATCTGTGTTCACATGTGAAGGACTATGAGAGCCAAACAGGCAGGAGTGTCCTACCAGCATTACAGTCAATTTATCAGTCACCTGCAGTCTGGACCATAAACCTCTCAGAGAGAAAGACCTCCATCCTCCTAGAAGTGCTGAAACTCCAAACAGAGAAGAAACCAGTAGAGCTGATAGACTGGACAGATGATGAGAGTGAAGTGAGAGGATTCATTCAGTGTCTGCCATACATCTCACAACTGAGGTAAGGAAAATCCCACGCTACATTGTACTTAGTTTATTTGATTGTTATGAATGCCACTGCTATTATTAAAGCTTGTGTAACTTTGTATTTATGTGGGAATGCAAACACTCAAACTAAATTTTAACGTCATAGGTACAGTCTAAATACAGTGTTATGTATACATTCACCAGCCACTTTATTTGGGTACATTCATTTTTCTGCTGCATTATTTTTTTAAGGCAAAGATTGAGCAAAACAATGAAATATCATTCCTCGTCTGCAAAGTGCATGACGTGAAAGCGTCAGTAGGCTACCACAGATTCAACAGGGAGTGTACATGAGGATTAGTACAGATCAACCTAAAGGTAACAGTGTAGAGTTTTCATTATAGAACTCGTTTAAGAGATTGATAGTTAAAGCTGCAGTCGGCAACTCTGGAGGATTGAGATGATTTCGAGGGTTTACAATTTTCATGCCCCTCACACACTACCACCGAGCAACCTCCCATCGAGCTCGTCCTCGTCAGTGCGTGTGCAAGCATACTAAATTCTTAAATAACATTTAGAAATACAATCATTGGTTGATAAAGCACAATTACCTGTCGAGAAGAAATGTGGCAAGGTCTGCATCGAACTACAGCTTTAATTAGAAAATGGCCATTAATCAACTTGGCACTGACAAGCCAGATATAAAATTTGTGCTACAGGTGTGTGTGTGTGTGTGTGTGTGTGTGTGTGTGTGTGTAAGTACTTCTCTAAAAAGGTCAATAAACAAATCTATTAATCAACCCACATTCAGGCTGAATTACGCAAGGACACAAGGCCCTCTGCCCAAAGTGTTTTGCATGTGTTGTCATTTCAGACATCCCAACTTGCAAAAAGTCATTTCAGGGAGGTATCCCGAAGCCCCCTACCCCCCCCCCCCCCCCCAAAAAAAAAAAAAAAAAAAAAATTAAGGAGGACAAGGATATGACATTTCAAGATATAAAAGCATAATATTAATTTCTAGAGGCCTATGCAATTATTGGTAACACTTTACTAGATCTCATTTGTTAACATTAGTTAATGTATTAACTAACAAGCTAACCATGAGCAGTACATGTGTTACTGTATTTGCTAATCTTTGTTAACGTTAGTTAATAAAAATACAGCTGTTCATGGTTTGTTCGTGTTAGTTCACAGTGCATTAACTAATGTTAACAAGATTTGAATAATGTATTAGTAAATGTTTAAATTAACATTAACAAAGATAAAAAAATGCTTTATAAATGCAGTTCATTATTATATGTTAACTAATGTAGTAAACTAATGTTAGCTAATGAACCTTATTGTAAAGTGTTACCCAATTATTTGTTAATTATTTTACAATATGTAGATCACTTTTACTATTTATATAAGCTGCTTATAATATTTATATTCTATTGCAACTTTAAGCAGGTCTAAGGAGTTTGTTGTTTTCATGTAGCCTTGGCAACTAGTAGCCAGCCTGAAAAATATGCACATGATATTAAACTTGTTGAACTCACCTTCGGGAGAACTGTATATATCTATGTCCGGAGAAGAGATAAAAGCCCGCCCACACTGACAATTGATTGGTTGATTTACCGGAGCAGGCCAATCAGGATGCTCTCTGTCTTACATGCGCTGAATGAGGCACACTAGCACACACAAGCAAGGTCTCCCCCTCCCTCTCTGCCGTGCGCGTGCTACTCTTTCTTGCTCGCTCTAAATTCCGGGAGATTTTAACTAATTTGCGGGCATCAGGGAGCCGCTATCAAAATGCGGGAGACTCCCGGAACTTCCGGGAGACTTGGGATGTCTGTCATTTACATGTAAATTTTATTCCAACAGCAGTAACTCATAGGTTAGTCATACAGCTTATTATATCACACATAAACTGCCCCACTAAATGCATAGCTGACTGGAGTAATACTCCTGACTATAAACTGTAAATAATACTACTGAAAATAATAACTCTATAAACATTAAGAAAATGTCTGAACTTACCTTTACATCTCTATTAGTCTGAGATGGAGCTTCTGGTTAAAGATGGTAATAGTCTCATACAAACAAAGTTCAATATTTTTGATCATAATCTGTGACTTCACGCAAAGAAGAGCAGAAATAAATTTCTCAGATAAGCATTTATCATCGAGGAGCGTATATGTTTTTATCCAATATGTTGTGGAAAACAGTCTTTCAAAACTGCATCAAGGCTTTATCAAAGAAATAAATGATCCTTTCGTTTGGTTAACGTTTAAAAAGATGTCCTCAGTAATCCAAAATATCCATGAGTAATGCAATAGTCTCTATCTCCAATAGTGTTTGAACCAGGTAAACACACAACACTATCATCATGGAAAGGCTAAAGCTCCATGATTTGCATCGCTATTTTTAAATTCAGTTCAATCGCTTGTATGTGGAATTAACAATCACTGACATCATATTTAACGTCTCACATTGACAAGTGTGTGCACCTATAGCAGGGTTCCCCAAATTTTACCCTGGAGGGCCGGAGCACAGAGTTTAGGTCCAACCCTAATCAAACTTACCCACCTGTGATTTTCTAGTGATCATGAATACCTTCATTAGCTTGCTTAGGTGTGTTTGATCAGGGTTGGAGCTAAAATCTGCAGTGCTCCGGCCCTCCAGGGTAAGATTTGAGGAACCCTGCCATATAGGGTAAAAGAAAACCACGAATCTGCCTTAACATGCAAACTTGCACTTACTTATAAGACGTAATAAGACGTTTATTCCTAGTACTATTATTTATTTCTGTTTTTGTAAAATTATTTACACATTTGTCTGGAAAATTGTCTTCTGACTGGGTGGGCCACATAGCTTTGCTACTGGTGCACTGGAAGGATTTTGCAATTGAGATTGCTCTTAAAATGTCCGACTCCCTGATCAGTGCCCAGACTACTGACCAAGGGAGTCGACTGAGATCAGCCCATTTCTAGATGCCTAAATGCATTAAGTTGCTGCCCTGTGATTGGCTGATTAGCAATTTGTGTTTACAAGCAATCTCATCACTTGATATTAGGTGGAAGTCATGTTTTAAGTTTTTCATATTATCCAGCAGTAAACTTATTTACATTTGTGTCTTTACAGATTTGATCCAGATTTTTGTAAGGAAAATACTAAAAAGTGTTTCCAGTTCCTTGTGAATCTGTTCACGACAGCATCGGATTGTGAAACAGATACAGGAATAAATTACACTGAACTATTAACATCTGTGTGCAGCTACACATTTTTCCCCTGTGAGGACAGAAACCTTAATCTTTATCAGTTTAACCCTGTTCAATCTGGTTTTCTGCTGGATCTGTTCTCACATTTAAATGACTATGAGAGTCAAACAGGCAGGAGTCTCCTAGCAGCATTACAGTCAATGTATCAGTCTTCTCCTGCAGTCTGGTACATAAACCTCTCAAAGAGAAAGACCTCCATCCTCCTAGAAGTGCTGAAACTACAAACAGAGAAGAAACCAGTAGAGCTGATAGACTGGACAGATGATGAGAGTGAAGTGAGAGGATTCATTCAGTGTCTGCCATACATCTCAAAACTGAGGTAAGAGCTTTACACAAAAATAACACCCTGCATTGTATTTAGTTTATTTCATTATTGTCATTTACCAACCACTTTATTTTGGAACATTGCATTAATTTTTAGAGGCAATTATTTAGCAAGGTGCTGAAAATATTCCCCAGAGATTATTCAATTTTTTTTCAATTCAATTTTATTTATATAGCGCTTTAAACAATACTTAATTTTTTCAAAGCAGCTTTACATTAATAGAAGCCGTAAAAGCACAGAAAAACGACAGATAGCACAACATAATACACGATAGCATAGGCAGTCAAATTTGCTGCGGCTATGACTCGACATTATAAGCGAGCGTATTACTAATGTAACGTCTAGAAGAGGAAGCTAAGTTAAGCCCAAGAAGGCTGCCTCCCCGGGGTAAAAAAACCCCTAGGAGAAAAAAAACCCCGGGCTGTTTTGCTGAGGAAATAAAAAAGTCCTAGGAGGGAAAAACCCTTGGGAGATATATATGTATATACACACATATAAACGGATAAGGAGATTAAGCGGAGATTAAGCGGGTTCTGCCGGTGATCGTTGGTCAGGGATCAGCTGGGCATCACGTTGAAGGACCACCAGTAGATCAGAGGTGTGCCGACTTTCACATCTACCGGAACTGGGTCTGTTTGTCCCATTGTCCTCGGGGTCGAGGATGAGACAGGGAGAGAAAAACAAAATCATATTAGCGTAGGGGCCGTTCACATGTAATGCAAGTGTCACATAGTGATGTGGTTTAATCAGCTTAGTTTCAGACAGACTAACTATTGCGGCATAATTATATTATCCACAGTTGAGGATTTTGCAAATTAGGGGCCCACTGCGACGGTATCTATGGTAACTAAGGGTCACCTTCCGGTCTTTAAGAGAAAATGAAACCTGTTGGTATTGGAATGATAACAGCACACACATAATGAGATGAGTTTGTTATGAAAGTTATCCTGTTGGATGTACCGTAGCAATTGTATCAAAATGTAGTTAAGCTGTGATGTTTAAACGATGCTCAATTGGTGACCAAAGCGTGCCATGATAACATCCCCACATCATTACATCTTCACTAGTTTGAACTGTTGATACATAGTAGGATGGATCCATGCATTCATGTGGTTTACATCACATTTTCACCAAACTATATGTTTGCTGCTGCTGAAATAGAAACTCACGAGACCATGCAACATTTTCACTGATATTTTCTTTTTTATGACCATTCTTTTTAAACCCTAAAGATGTTTGTGCATAAAAATCTCAATAGATCAGCAGTTTTTGAAATATTCAGACCAGCCAGTCTGGCAACAACAACCATGCTACTGTACGTTTAAACCACCTTTCTCATCCCCATTCTGATGCTCGGTTTGAACTCCAGCAAGTCGTCCTTTCCATGGGTGTCTCTCAATCCGTTCCCTAGCTCCAGAAGTTGTGAATCAGTATATAGTGTACACAGCTTTGGGCACTTGTAAGAAAGGACTCCGGTTCACTTCACATTGGGACACTGCTCACTTATGTTCTTGTGACGTGACTGCTTAAGCGCGTTGTGATAATTCACAGCTGTTATTCATCAACAACCGGCAAAACCAACATCTCTCTGACTCAGTGTTGTAGTCGAGTCACCAACTGTCGAGTCCGAGTCGAGTCTCGAGTCCCAGTGTTCGAGTCCGAGTCCAAGTCCGAGTCACCAAAGAAGAGTCCGAGTCGAGTCCAAGTCGAGTCACCATTACCAGAGTTCGAGTCCGAGTCGAGTCTCAAGTCCCCAGTGTTCGAGTCCGAGTCGAGTCTCAAGTCCTGTATTCGAGTCTGAGAGTGCCTACATGTCTCCACTTTGGGACCTTCAAAAAACTGATAAAATGTATTAAAAAGGTTCTACATTAAACAAAAATGACACCACTGTCACGATTCCAAAGGGAGTTTATTTACTGATTTGACATACACTTTGGAACACACTTTGTAACTTTACTAAGCCATCAAAAGCATGTGTGTACTTCCATTGTTGTAAACTTGTGATTGAGAACTAGCGTAGAAAATTTACAAATTTAATTTGTAATCATGCTGCATTTTGTTTTTTGAGGAAATAAGAACAAACAACTGAGTTGGCATTGAAGTCTATTAAGAAAACATCCTGAAATGATTTTCTTAAAAAAACAATTTATTTTCCATAGTAGGAGTTATTTTTTGGACCCAACATCAAATAGGAAAATTCAACTGCAGTAGCCACCGTTCAACCTGAAGAGGGCAGCACTCAGACGTTTTTACACCATATATTGTAGTATTGAAACACTTTATATCCAAACGTACATCAAAATCAATGAACAGCACTAATAAACCATCATTCTTACAGATCAGTAACTAAATAAACTTGGATTAGGGTTTAGTTAGGCTACTCTTTTTAAGTTATCAACAGACAAAAAATGCTGTAATCTGAACCAGACATACATTAACCCTAGCTTCTTCTGTTTGTTATATATGCATTAGTCAGTAATATTTTTTAAAAAAAGCTAACGTTAGGCAATGGAATGCATTTTACTTACTTTTCTGGGTGCATCCGTGACAGGTGTCTGTTAAAGTTTGAGGTTGTCCCAGTCTTTTACCTACACACACAACATTTAGCGCTGCTATTTCCAGCATTAGAAGCAAAATTCGCGTAGGCGAACTTCACGATCCGGGGCACGTCTTTCTGCATTTTACAAATGTGAACATTTAGCCCGCGAATCATGCATCATGCATTGCACGAGTGTAAAAGTGAGTGACGTCAGTGAGTGTGTTGTCAAGCAAAGAGAGCGAGAGGTAGCAGTGTCTGTGAAGGGAGATCGCAACCGGTCTTGGGCACGAAACAGGAAAAGTGTAACACCTTATATTATTTTTTATAACATATTTAGTCAAAAACAAAGTGATGAATGCTCAAGTCCGATTGTATATATCCTCGAGTCCGAGTCCAAGTACGAGTCATCAATCCGCGAGTCCAAGTCGAGTCACAAGTCCAGAGAATGGATTCTCGAGTCGGACTCGAGTCCCAAGAATAGTGACTCGAGTCGGACTCGAGTCCGAGTCCAGGACTCGAGTACTCCATCACTGCTCTGACTTAATTTTAAAACATGTGTTAAAGTATGAAAAACGCTTTCATTATTCTCTTATATATCTGTGCATTAATTGGATGAATATTACATTTAAATATTAAGTAGATTGTGGTCCCTTCCTGTCTAACAATGTGTGTTTATATTCAAACTCAAACAAATGTTTGTCTTTTCAAAAGTTCTGTCGCGTTTTATGAAGTTTATTAAGTTGGCTTGCAAAAGTTTAAAAAAGTCACGTGATTTCCGGTAAGAAAATAGGGACCATCAATGCTCACTGGTTTTTGCATTGCATTGGAAATTTTAGGGAACAATTGTTTCAGTACACTGAAGGATTTTGCGATTGAGCCGACTTCCTGATCAGTGCCCAAACTACTGAACAAGGGAGCTGACTGAGATGCAGCCCATGTCTAGATATTATCCTTGATATTATCCAGCACTAAACAATAAAGCCATATTTACATTGGTGTCTTTACAGATTTGATCCATTTTCCTGTCAGCGTGAGCCTGAAAAGTGTTTCCAGTTCCTTGTGAATCTGTTCACAGCAGCATCAGATTTTGAAGCGGATACAGAAATAAATTACACTGAACTATTAACATCTGTGTGCAGCTACAAATCTTTCCCCTGTGAGGACAGAAACCTTCGTGGTTTTCAGTTTAACATTGTTCAATCTGGTTTCTTGTTGGATCTGTACTCACATGTGAAGGACTATGAGAGTGAAACAGGCAGGAGTCTCCTCCCAGCATTTCATTCAATTTATCAGTCATCATCTGCAGTCTGGACCATAAACCTCTCAGAGAGAAAGACCTCCATCCTCCTAGAAGTGCTGAAACTCCAAACAGAGAAGAAACCAGTAGAGCTGATAGACTGGACAGATGATGAGAGTGAAGTGAGAGGATTCATCCAGTGTCTGCCATACATATCACAACTGAGGTGAGAGATTTACAAGAAAATAACACACTGCATTGTATTTTGTTTTATTTTGTTGTCAATTAAATGCCACTGCTATTATTATTTAATAGCAGTTTGTGTAACTATGTATTTATGTGGGAGTGCAAACACCAGAACAAAATTTTAACGTCATAGGTTCAGTCTAAATAAAGTGTTATGTATACATTCACCAGCCACTTTATTTGGGTACATTTATTGCTGCATTAATTCAAAACATTCCTCAGAGATTATGGATGGTACTAGGGCGGAACACAAAACTCACGGTTCGGATCACATTACGGTTTTTCAGGCACGGATCGGATGATTTTTCGGATCAGCATAAAAAAGGGTGGGAAAAATCGAATAACAAAAAAAGAAATTACAAACATTTATAAAAAAGAACAAAGTTGCACATTTAGTAAGGTCTGAAATTAGCATTAGGTACAGAAATTGAATTAAATTAACAATAACACTCTCTATATTGTACAAATTAAGTATTATTATTATTTTTTTATAGCCATAGAAGTGATTTTCTCATTGTCTTGGGTTGTTTGATAAACATTAATGACACGGACTTAAGTAGGTTAATTAAGGTTGCTGTCTCTTTAAGACCAAATAAGCACAGAATGGTTTTCGGACTTAAGACATAAACAAATGTTTTTATTAGAAAAAGAATACTGTGAGATCATTTTGTATGTATGTGCCCTGTCAAGAACAGAAAGATTTTATGTTGGCTTACTTTCTTGAAGTATATGTAGGCTATATGCACTACTGAGGGCACTTAAACGCATGCACACACAGGCCGAGGGCGAATTCCAGACTGCGCTTCAGGAAGAAGATGCAGCATAAACTGTCGCTTTGCTTCACCTAAAAACGTTACGTTGTTTTTCTGTGGTCTATTCAGCAAATGTATGTTAATGGACTACAGTATGAGACACAGTAGCACAACTCTCTCTAAAGTTTACGCAGGAGGAGTTCTGGGGCCTCATGTATATAACTGTGCATAGGATTCTTACTAAAAGCCTACGTACGCACAAAAGCCAAAAATGGCATACACCAAAAATTATGAAGACTTATAAAACAAAGCAATGTTCCCTTTATAAATCACAGATCACCTGCAAGTGTGCGTACATGAATCACAACCTTTGCTTGGCGTTTCCAGCCCTGTTTTGTGCGTAAGCATGCTTTATACATGAGGCCCCTGATCTTTGAAAGGATTATCTGACTGGAGCTGGACGGGAGTCACCGGACACATTTAACCGCCTGTGCGTACAGAACTCTGCCCACTTTAGCGCCTTTTTGTGGTTAAATTGTTTTAAATCACTTGAATGTTAACATTTGCAAGCCTTAGAAACACGTGCAAATGAAGCAGTGCTTCGTCTTCAGAGAATATAGTTCCCAGTATGTATACTGTTAAAAGATGGCTGTCTCATATTACCTTATTATTTGTACACGGTGTGACTATACAAATCACAACACATATATAGGAAAATGTTCACGTTATTTTGTCACTTATTGGGAGCAGTTTGCTAGCTGGAGCCATTCACTTCCAGACTTTGTGCTAAGCTAAGCTAGTGGGGGCTGCGTCAGACAGAGTTACAGCACGCACGGAGAGGAGAAAGGTATGTATGGACTTTCTCACACTGGGGGATACGATGAATAAGCTAAATTCCCAAAATCTGAAAAAGAGAGTATAAAACTCGAGTGTCTGTGGACCTCTCACGACTGTTTTGAACACAGTTAATTATTTCCATTCGGGACGAAACAAATGATTAGCTTGCGCGAATATCACTCTCTCTCTCGCAACCATGGCACCACCCGTTGCTATGGGATCTGCCCAGACATGCGCACACCCAATTGATTTGAACGTGCACGAGGCACTCTAGGAAGAGCAAAATGGCAGAGAAAGTGCATTCAGAACTCACAGTACCTGCATATCCAGTCAGCGAAGGCAAACAAGGCAAAAAAAGGAATAAACGAAGCAATCAATCGAGAGTAAATATCACGTGGCTTTTCCTCGAGTCGATGATGCGGTAGCGCTATTGTCTGCGGAGTGTAGTCCTCATCAGAGTCAACAATGCTTTTATCACGGAAACTCTTCCATGCAAAACACTGGCTTAATAGTGAGAGAAAAGTTTTTGTAGATAATTCCTGCCTATCCTGCCTTTAAGTTGAGGTAAAAATAAGGTACAACCATGCAGTGTTTTTCAGCTTGCCATCAAAACACAAAGTCAAGAACAAAGACTATACTCATTCTCAAGTGTTTAAAGATGTTTTACAGCCCCTGCTGTTTCCCTTGCTGTAATATCAGAAGTTATTAGTGTCAAATTAAACAGATAACCATGGTTAAAACAAATATTTTTTTTTATCAATTTTTTATGACAAAGTCACTTGCGCTTTGCGTTTCAGATCATTAAAATAGGGCCCCTTGTATTGTATCTCACAGTGTCATGCCTGCAGATGTATGAGCACTCGCTTACTGTTGTCATCATTATATAATTATTGGTGTTCAGTCAACTTGTGTGCATGTTCCATGATAGAAAAGAGAGAGATGTACCTGTATGTGTGACAAAACTAGACTGCTGTCATTAACAGCTGTCTTTACTAAAAGCTGTTGTTTCCCTCAGTATACATCAGTAGTAAACCGTGACTCTTGAACCTAAGCCCTCTTAAAACCCCCGCCTCACAATAACTATGAAGTTATTGTACACACAATAACAGCTGATAACGATAGTATTATGTTATGTAGATGATCTGTGTTGCTATACATTTTAAGGACAAACACATTGCCCCACAATCTGACTGCAAATGTTGGATGCTCTCTCTGAAGGTTAAAGGTGTGCTCGTCGCACAGAATCATCATGTATTGACTTCCTTCATACTAGTTTTCTAACAATGTCATTTAATATTTTCTTATTTTGGTAGAAAATTTCAGCTGATTAACAGTAAATATAAAATTAAAACCTGTTGTTTGCTTTGTAATCAAAAACAGAATCGTGTTTTCTCTCCGTTTAGATTTATTAAACCACCAAATGAATCATCTGAACTGTGGGAAAAAAGAAAGAGATTATTTATACTGGATTTATGTCTTCAAACTGCTGTCTGTCAGAAAGAGACCATAGAGACAACTGTGAAGATGCTGCTGTCATCTGTCAATTATGAGCAATGTGATTTTCTGTTGGACCTGTACTCACATGTGAAGGACTATGAGAGTCAAACAAACTGGAGTCTCATTCCAGCATTACAGTCAATTTATCAGTCATCTCCTGCAGTCTGGATCATAAACCTCTCAGAGAGAAAGACCTCCATCCTCCTAGAAGTGCTGAAACTCCAAACAGAGAAGAAACCAGTAGAGCTGATAGACTGGACAGATGATGAGAGTGAAGTGAGAGGATTCATTCAGTGTCTGCCATACATCTCACAACTGAGGTAAGAGTTTAAAAGTATAATATTAATTTCTGGGTTTGGTGATTGTTTAGAGAGTTTCTCTGTGTGTTCATGTGTTTCTAATGTAGCGGCTCCATCCAGCACACTGTGATGTAACACACACGACACAACAACACTTTCACGTCAGAACACAAACACAGAAGTTTTCTGACATCAACAGATTCTGTGTTAAATAAATTAATTACTTAAAATTCATGAATTTGAAGAAACAAGTCAATTGACAAATTTTTACATTTAATAATAAGAAATACAAAAATAGCAGCTATCCACTAAAAAAGAAACCATGTATTTCTTTAATTTGAGATTTTATATTTATAACACACAAAAACCAGCCACTAGAACTGAAACAAGCTTTTATTGAATAAATCATTTAATTTGATATGAGACATTGTCTGATTTTCTCTTCAGTTATCCAAGCCCTTTTCATTTGGATTTAATTGATTTAAATTATGAGTCACCTGCAAAGTCTCGTTTTATTCTGCACTAAAAATTAAAGTGATACTTCTGTGTTTCTCTGCAGATTTACTGAGGTTTTCTATGAGAATAGAGAATCTGTTGTTCAGTTTCTGATGAATCTGTTCACCGCAGCATCAGAGTTTGACACAAACACAGAAGAAAAATACACTAAACTATTAACATCTGTGTGCTGCTACACAACTTTCCCCTGTGATGATGATGATTTTGAGTATCAGATTGACCGATGTGATTTTCTGTTGGATCTGTGCTCACATGTGAAGGACTATGAGAGTCAAACAGGCAAGAGTCTCCTACCAGCATTACAGTCAATTTATCAGTCAACTCCTGCAGTCTGGATCATAAACCTCTCAGAGAGAAAGACTTCTATCCTCCTAGAAGTGCTGAAACTCCAAACAGAGAAGAAACCAGTAAAGCTGATAGACTGGACAGATGATGAGAGTGAAGTGAGAGGATTCATCCAGTGTCTGCCATACATCTCACAACTGAGGTAAGGGCTGTACAGGAAAATAACACACTGCATTGTATTTAGTTTAGTGAGTTTTAAGAGTATAATATTGATGTCTGGGTTTGGTGATTGTTTGTCCTGTAGAGAGTTTGTCTGTGTGTTTATGTGTTTCTAATGTAGTGGCTTCATCAGCACACAGTGATGTAACACACAGGACACAACAACACTTTCATGATAGTCAAAACACAAACACAGTGTAGAAATGTCTCGGTTACGGATGTAACCCTCGTTCCCTGAAGGAAGGGAATGGAGACGTCACGTTGAGGGACCAATCTGCTTCGTTTACTACTAAAATGCCAATGAACTTGGCATTGAGGTATTTGCATAAGGCCGGCGCCGCCCCACCAGGTGCGTATATAAGCCGCAGGTGCAAATAGGGAAATTAGCTTCATTTCGCTGAGAAAACCGGAAGAGAGACCGGCCGTAAACAGCAGGGAGCAGCCCCGTGGCGACGGGATGTGGCGTCTCCATTCCCTTCCTTCGGGGAGCGAGGGTTGCATCCGTAGCCGAGACGGTCCCTTTCAGTCGGTCACTACGACGTCACGTGTAAGCAAAGCAGTGCTTTGCTGAGGGAAACGTGGGCTAGTAGGATTAACCCCACGGAAAATACTCACAAAGGAACCCGGTGGGACGCAATGTGGATGCCCGAGCCAAACACATAGGTTCGCGAGGATGCAGCTAGTGAGAGGCTGACAGTGGATGCTCCGCAACATCAGGCTGCCAGGGCAGTGGAGGAGAGTCAATCAACCATTACGCATTTTGACTGGATGGCCTTCCATACTGACAGTTATTGTGTAGCGTCAGTCGGAGGCTGCAAGCCGACATGCGAGTCTGTTCTCTGTGCTTCCCCTGATGAGGAAAGAACACAAGAGGAGACAGGCTCGATACGAACACTGTAAAATCTAATGAACGTATTAGGTGTTGCCCAACCAGCAGCTCTGCAGATGTCTGTTAGCGAGGAACCACGAGCGAGAGCCCAAGATGAGGCAACACTCCTAGTGGAGTGCGCTCTCAAATTAAATGGACAAGGAATGCCCTGCAGATTATAAGCCAGGGCGATAGTATCAACTATCCAATGAGCATCCTCTGCTTAGTGGCAGCTTTCCCTGTCTGCTGACCACCGTAACAGACAAAGAGATGGTCTGAGGTCCTGAGGCTTTGTGTGCAATCCACATAGAGGCGCAGCGCGTGTACGGGACATAATAAAGCCATGGTTGGGTCTGCCTTCTCTGGGGGTAGCACTTGCAAGCTCACCACCTGATCTCTGAAGGAAGTGGTGGGACTTTGGCCACATAGCCTGGTCTGGGTCTGAGTGTTATGCTCGAGACAGCAGGACCAAACTGAAGGCACGATTCGTCGATGGAGAATGCATGGAGATCACCTACCCTCTTAACGGAGGCCAATGCGAGCAAGGTCAGAGTTTTTATTGATAAAAACTTCAGACTTACAGACTGCAGAGGCTCGAAGTTCTGGGAACCAATATTTGGTCGTCCAGTAAGGCGCAACCAGTAGAAGACTCTCCTCGTCCTGCCTGACCTTGCACAGCATCTATAAGTGCACGGTAAGGTTTTGATGACTTTTATTTTGAAATTGTCACTTTTCGTTTGTTACGTCACTTGGTGTATTCACAGGTGCATATCATCTGTGTGTTTGCATGTGGATTCAGGGTGGAAGAGGGTGAGTAGCTGGGACGCTCACTTTCTGTTGACCGTTTCTTTTAGCTACGTTTCTTTTTATACATTTACTTTGATTTACAGTTCTTTTCATTTAGTTCATTTACTGGGGATGAACTTATCTTGCCATCATTTCATGTCTGCTGATCAACATTAATAAACCACCCTGTATGCAACTGAAACGCGTCATCTTTAACTCCCTCTACTCAGCCTCTTAGCGGCTACTGGTTGCTGCTATAACATAGTCAACAGAAAAGGCTTCCTGTTGGATTTGATCATTGGAATCGCGGATCATTGGGATCGTGAATCATTGGGATCGTGGATCATTGGGATCGCGGATCATTGGGATCGTGGATCAACGGAAAGGACTTCTCTGTTCGCACAACACGAAAACACGGACGCACACAGCGAAAGCAAACAATGTCTACAGAAGAGGTATGTTAGCGGTTTTGCTGTGTGTGTGTGTTTGGCAACAGCGTTGCTGTGTGAAGACGCCGGTGTTGTTGCGTGAAGTTTGTGCACAGTTTTATTGAATGGATTGGATCGTGGTTGTGGAACAAGGTGTATAGTTGCTACACACTTGTTATCGCGTGGTGGTGCTGCGTCCATTCATGAAGTTGTTGGATCGATTAGTGCGCTCTGTGCACGGCGCTGTTGGAAGAAAGTGGATTGCGTTGTGGTCGTAATGAACGCAGATGAGAACGAGAACGCTGCTGAGAGCAGCAAGAGAGAGCCTAAGCCTACAGCAAAGGCATTGGCACTTAAAATTGAAGGATTGCAAAAGGAACGAAAGGCTATGGTGAATAAAATGAAGAGCATGATTTTAACTATGAAAGATCTCATGAAATGTGATGACAAAGCTCCACAGGTGTGTTCAATGTTGGCATCTTTGAAATGTTTAAAGGATGATGTATCTGTGTTGCACAAAAAGATACTTGTGTTTCTACCTCCTGATGAACTAAATAAAGAAATGGAGTGGTTTGAATCAATATGTAAGCACAATGATGGATTTGTGGAAGATGTTGAAAAATGGTTGGATGAAGAGGAAAATCCCAGGCAAAATGCTCAAACTAAAGAATCATGTTCTACTCAAAGCCATGCAAATGTTTGCTCATCATCACTCCCTGTTCTACATTTTACAAGGCCAATGGATAATCCTGTTATACCTCTGTTGAGTTCTATCACTACATCTTCACTTGAACCAGTTTCATCATCTCACAATATGCATGTTCAAAGTGAATATCAGAATCTTAATGCTGGCTATGATGATGTACAAAATCAAATACAACCAACAGACAGTGTTTCTAATGTGAGCAGGAAAACGTTGTCTAGTAACACAACTCATGGATCTCAAACCAGTCGTTCGTCTATTGCATCTGCTCGTCTCAAGACAGAGGCCGAGATGGCAGCCTTGTTGGCACGTCAGAAAATGTTACAACAAAAACATGCATTGCAGAAAGAAGAGGAAGATCTGAGAAGGAGAAAAGAACAAATGGAGCTTGACACTGAAATCTCTGTATCAATGGCCAAGATGAAAGTATATAGTGACTCAAAATCGAAATCAAGTGTATCTACTAAGCCTTCTGATACTAATGTTTTAAGGAAGAAACAGACTAGAGCTGAATCTCTTATTCCTCATGTGGAATCATTCTTACCTTCGAGTTCATGTGCGGTGTCACAACATCCACCTGCATCTTATGCACAGACTCAGATTCATGCTTCTCAAGAAGATTTAATGCATTTTCCAACTCAACCAGTTCAACAACCGCAATATACTGTACAGTCTATTATAAGGCCATCACAACCAGCCATACCCAGCACCAGTCATGATAATGGACATGGACCTAGAGTGCACGGAGCACATGGATCAAGTTCACACGATGGTTTGGAAGGAGGAAATATTTTTAAGCTGATTGATAAGCAAAATGAAATTGCTGCCCAATTAATTCAGCAGCATAATTCATCTTCACTTCCTCCAAGGGAGGTCCCATGCTTTGATGGGGATCCATTACGTTACTATGATTTTATACAGACATTTGATGAGGTGGTGGAAAGGAAAGCAGTTGGTGAGGCAGATTGTTTACATTTCCTAGAGCAGTACACAAGAGGGCAACCTAAGGAACTTGTTAGGAGTTGTCGGCATATGATTCCTTCTCAAGGGTACATAAGGGCCAAAGCTTTGTTAAAGGAGCATTTTGGCAATGAGGTAAGGATAGCCTCAGCTTACATGGAGAAGGCACTCGTATGGAAAGTGATAAAGTCTGAGGATGCTAAAGCTCTGCAGGATTATGGTTTGTTTCTCAGAAGTTGTTGTAATGTTATGCAGAATATTCATTACATGAATGAGTTGAATCTTGCTACCAATATGCAAGTAATTCTTGCAAAGCTTCCTTATAAGATGAGAGAAAAGTGGAGGATCGTGGCATATGATTTACAGGAAAGACGTAATCGTCCAGCTTGTTTTTCTGACATTGTGAATTTCATAGAAAGACAGGTGAAAATACTCACGGATCCAGTATTTGGAAACATTCAAGATGTTCTGCCTAGTGGAGGAAGAAATCTGAATGTAAAATCATCTCATTCCAAATCTAGAAGCAGTTTTGCCACCACAGTCACTGCAACTGATGTGAAGGAATGTAGTGGGAAGAATGTGAAAAGTTTCTGTCTTTTCTGTGAAGGGGAACATGAACTGGACTTCTGTAAAAGGCTTGCTGAGAAATCTCATGGAGAAAAGATTAATTTCCTAAAGAAGAAGGGGATTTGTTTTGGTTGCTTATGTACAGGACATGTCAGCCGTGATTGCAAGGAGAGAAGCATATGTAAGATATGTCATCTCAAGCACCCAAGTCTTCTTCATATTTCTTCATCAGAGAAAAAGAACATTCAGTACAGTAGGAAAGAAGAATCAAAGCCTACATTGGGTAGTGCTTTGGTCTCGCTTCAATCCAGTACTCTTACTGGGGCTGGTAAAGACAATTGTGCATTGTCTATTGTTCCTGTATGTGTGAAATCTAAGAAAGGAAGTAAAGTGGTGATCACCTATGCATTTCTGGATTCTGGAAGTTCTGCAACTTTCTGCACAGAGAGTTTAATGTCAAAGCTCAATCTCTCTGCTAAGAAAATCAACATACTGATGAGAACCATGAATCAAGATAAATCCATCTTTTGTCATGTTCTTAAGGATTTGGAAGTGTCAGGATTGAATCAAGAGCATTACTGTTCTTTGCCAGAAGTATACACTCAGAAGAACATGCCTGTAAGTAAAGCTAACATCGCCACACAAAATGATCTTGCGTGTTGGCCTCATTTAAGTGACATCTGTTTACCATCAATTGATGCTGGTGTAGAGCTGTTGATTGGTGCTAATGTGCCAGAGGCATTGGAGCCATGGCAGATTATTCGTAGTCAGAATAATAGTCCATATGCTATTAAGACCATGTTTGGGTGGACAGTTAATGGACCAATGAATCGACTGGAGAAGCATGCTGTTGAGGAATATCCTTATATGACTGTTAATAGGATCACAGTTATGAAGCTGGATGAGTTGTGGGAGCGGCAGTTCAAGACAGACTTTCCTGAATGTGTTCAAGAGGAACAAGAAGGATTGTCAAAGCAAGATCATCAATTTATGAATTTTGTTTCTCAATCAGCAAGACTGATGAATGAACATTACTACATTGGCCTTCCACTCAAAAATGAAACCGTAGTCATGCCAAGAAATAGAGCAATAGTGGAACAACGTGCTCTGAATCTTCAAAGAAAGCTTCGAAGAAACCCCTCATTTCATTCTGATTATGTTAATTTCATGGAAAACGTCATCTCAAAAGGACATGCTGAAAAGGTTCCCACAGCGGAATTGGAACGACATGATGGACGCTTATGGTATATACCTCACCATGGGGTATATCATCCCAAAAAGCAAAAGATCAGAGTGGTATTTGATTGTGGAGCATCATACCAAGGAACATCATTGAATGAACATCTTCTGCACGGTCCAGACCTAACAAGTCCGCTGGTGAGTGTTCTTGTGAAATTCAGAATGGAGTATGTTGCTATGATGGCTGACATAGAATCGATGTTTCATCAGGTCAAGGTACATCCTAATGATTGTGATCTGTTGAGATTTCTATGGTGGCCAGGAGGAAACATTGATGGTGATCTGGAAGAATACAGAATGGTTGTGCATTTGTTTGGAGCAACATCGTCTCCAAGTTGCTCTAGCTATGCATTGAGAAGGTGTGCAGAGGATCATAAGGATCTGTATGATGCCAAGACAGTAGACGTTGTCTTTAATAACTTCTATGTAGACGATTGTCTTGTATCTGTGCCTACAAATTCTGATGCAGTACAGCTGTACCAAAGACTCACTGAAATATGTGCCAGAGGTGGATTTCGATTAACGAAATGGATCAGTAACAGCCGTACTGTGTTGAACGCCATACCTGAGAAAGACAGAGACCAGAAAATAAAGAACTTGGATTTGGAACATGACACGCTACCATTGGAAAGGGCATTAGGTGTTCAGTGGTGTGCTGAATCAGATGTTTTCAAGTTTAAGGTGACCATCAGAGACAGACCTCTAACCAGAAGAGGAATTCTTTCCATCATTAGTTCAATCTATGATCCTCTTGGTTTTCTGTCTCCCGTGATCTTACGTGGCAAAATTATACTTCAAGATCTGTGTCGAGAGAAAATCGGATGGGACTGCACTATACCAACAGTGTACATTCAGCGATGGACGAGTTGGTTGGATGAACTTCATGAGTTGGATACATTTGAGGTTCGCAGGTGTTTTAAACCTGACAACTTTGGAGAAGTTGCATCTGCCCAATTACATCACTTCTCAGATGCCAGCGAGAAAGGTTATGGCACTGTATCGTACTTATTGCTTCATAATGATCAACAAATTGCCCATTCTACTCTGCTAATGAGTAAAGCGAGAGTAACACCTTTGAAAGTAATCACTATCCCTCGTCTTGAACTCACTGCTGCTACGCTTGCAAGTCGTATGGACAAGTTGTGGAAAAGAGAGCTGAAGATAAACCTTCAGGATTCTGTGTTCTGGACAGACAGCACATCTGTTCTTAAATACATCCAAAATGAGACTTCTAGGTTCAAATGCTTTGTAGCCAACAGAGTTGCAGAAATTCAAAGGGTTTCTGAAACTACACAATGGAGGTATGTTAACTCTTTCAACAACCCAGCTGATTTGGTTTCCAGAGGTTTAAAGGTCACCTCTTTCTTAAAAAACAAGACTTGGATTTCTGGCCCTTCATTTCTTCTTCAACCACAAGAGTCGTGGCCCATGGATCCTACTGATGTAGGTACAATGTCTTCTAATGACCCAGAAGTAAAAGGGAGTGTTCTGGTGAATACTGTACAAATTCAGCAAGAGTTTGATTTTCTGCCATACTTCAATCACTACTCTTCATGGATGCGTTTGAAAAAAGGCATAGCTTGGATACTTAGATTCAGGAACATTTTAATTGATCTAAGCAAGGAAAGGAAAAGATTGACAACTGATTACCATGACAAGTCAATCATGGACAAGTCACAACTACAGACTCTTAACAAAGAGATGCAAAAGTTCAAATCCAATATGACTTCTAAGTTGTTGTCTCCAGAAGAACTGGAGAAAGCTGAACTGGAGATTATTCGTATATGTCAAAAAAAGAGATATTCTGAAGAACTGTCAAGTCTACGGAAGGATGGACTGGTAAAACGAAGTAGTGAACTCTATAAACTGAACCCTGTGCTTCACTTGGATATCATCAGAGTTGGTGGACGTCTGGACAAGGCTATGATGCCTGAAGAAGTTAAACACCCGGTAATACTGGCTAAGGACCTGCATGTTACAGATTTGATTCTGCAGCAGATACATAAGGATATTGGACACTGCGGACGGAATTATATGATGGCTACTTTGCGACAGAGATATTGGGTCCCTGGTGCTAGCACTGCGATAAGGAGGATTTTATCAAAGTGTGTAGTATGCAAACGTCTTCATGGAACCACAGGTCATCAGCAGATGGCAGATTTGCCGCAAGAGAGAGTTACACCTGACAAACCACCTTTCACCCATGTTGGAGTGGACTGCTTTGGTCCCTTTGAAGTCAAGCGAGGAAGGAGTGTTGTAAAACGTTATGGAGTAATCTTCACATGTTTGACCACAAGAGCTGTTCATCTTGAAATATTATCTTCACTTGAAACTGACTCTTTTATTCATGGATTAAGACGATTTATTGCACGTCGAGGACAAGTAGTCGAGATCCTTTCAGACAATGGTACAAACTTTGTTGGTGCCCAACGTGAGTTGCAGGAAGCCAAAAACAACTGGAATCATAATCAAATCAATTCATTTTTGCTTCAAAAAGGAATCAAGTGGAACTTCAATCCTCCGTCTGGTTCACACTTTGGAGGAATTTGGGAGCGGCTCATAAGGTCCGTAAGAAAGATTCTAAATTCTATCCTTGGAAGACAAAGTTTGGATGAGGAGGGTTTACACACACTACTTTGTGAAATTGAATCAATCCTTAACAATCGTCCTATATCTAGAGCATCAATGGATGTTAATGATTTGGAAGCCCTTACACCCAACCATCTCCTTTTGCTGAAGACTCAGCCATCTTTACCACCTGGACTGTTCGAGAAGAATGATTTGTATTCACGTCGAAGGTGGCGACAGGTCCAGTACATGGCAGATCTATTTTGGAAAAGGTGGATCGGGGAGTATCTTCTTGAACTACAAGGACGCCAGAAGTGGCTGGTGAAGAAACGCAATTTCCAAGTGGGTGATATTGTGCTTGTAGTTGATAATACTGCTCCAAGAAACTCATGGATTATGGGCAAAATTATTCCGATCATACAAGATAAAAAGGGATTGATACGTCAAGTGAAAATCAAGACCAAGAGTACGTACCTGACCAGACCTATTACTAAAATTTGCCTTCTTTTGGAAACTGAGAACTTTTAGTTGCTTAATGACTGGTTACCTAAATTTTGAGAGCTCTCAAATGACATTCTGAAGGCTTAATTAGTTTGGGTCTCATGTTTATTACAGATATTGTTCATACATCTAAGAACTGGACATTTACACCCACACTTGCACACATTTGTGTATATGTTGTTTATCTGTAAAAAAGATCTAATGATTTTCATGTGTAATCTGTTGTGAGTGTATTGTATTATGATTATTACATTTTTGGGGTGTAATAATCAGGGGCTGGAGTATAAGTGCACGGTAAGGTTTTGATGACTTTTATTTTGAAATTGTCACTTTTCGTTTGTTACGTCACTTGGTGTATTCACAGGTGCATATCATCTGTGTGTTTGCATGTGGATTCAGGGTGGAAGAGGGTGAGTAGCTGGGACGCTCACTTTCTGTTGACCGTTTCTTTTAGCTACGTTTCTTTTTATACATTTACTTTGATTTACAGTTCTTTTCATTTAGTTCATTTACTGGGGATGAATTTATCTTGCCATCATTACATGTCTGCTGATCAACATTAATAAACCACCCTGTATGCAACTGAAACGCGTCATCTTTAACTCCCTCTACTCAGCCTCTTAGCGGCTACTGGTTGCTGCTATAACAGCATCTGTGCGATTAAGCTCACTGGAGGGAATGCGTATTGCGCATCCCCCGCGGCCAGCTGTGTGTCAACGCATCCACGCCAAGGCTGCCCTCGGTTAGTAAATAAAACAGGCGACAATGGGTATCGTCCGGCGACGCAAACAGATCTATCTGCGCACTGCCGAACTTATTCCAAATTAGCTGAACCGTCTAGGGGTGGAGTCACCATTCGCCGGGATATACGCAACAGTTGCAATGTTGTCGGTGCAAACTAATACATCCTTCCCTCGCAACTTCCATAGTAAAGCTTACGAGTCCCAGATATACAGCCCACCGCTCGCGGCAGTTGGGGTGCTGTGCACACCCCTGAGACTGCAGCTGTCATACGTGGCTGCTCACCCCGTGCTGGGGGCATCGTATGTGATACAGAATGTCAGGAGACCTGTCTCAAGGGCATACCTGCCCTCAGAAATGCCGGGTCTGACCACGGGGTGAAATTCAAACGACACGCAGGTGTAATGGTTACACGGTGTATGCCGGTGCGCCACGCTCTCCAGGGGACTCGATCGTAAAGCCAACGCTGAAGCGGTCTCATATGGTGCAGCCTGAGCGGTGTCACAGCCGCGGCAGCTGCCATATGCCCCAGGAGCTTCTGAAATTGTTTCAGACGGACCGCTTTCTTCCCTCGAAATAAATAGAGACAAGTCAGGATAGACTGGATGCACGCTTCTGTTAAACACGCTGATAAATCGATCGAGTCTAGTTCCACACCGAGGAAAAAGATCCTCTGCATGGGCAAAGTTTGCTCTTTTCCCAGTTGACCTGAAGACTTAAAAACGAGCAGGGTGCTGAAGCATTAAGTATCTGTGTTCGCGCAGCGTCTGCCGAGAACGAGCTATTTTAAGCCGACGTAGATATAAACAGAACGCGAACACCGCTCTCTCTCGAGGGTTTTAACGCCGTCTCTAACACTATCATGGAGACACAGGGAGAGAGACATCTTGAATGGAGGTACTTTGTATTGATATGCCCTCCCCACGAACGCAAAGCGAAGAAACGGCCTGTGGCGAGGGGATATGGATACATGAAGTACACGTCTACAGGTCTAAGGCTGCAAACCGATCTGAACATTGAAATACGTGCTTCGGCGTTATCATCCTGAAGGATCTCATTTGGAGAGCCGGGTGTGTAAATCCAAGACCGGTCGTAACCCGCCGCGTATTTTGGGTACTATGAGGTAAAGGCTGGAAAACCCTATCATCATCTCAGTAAGAGGGACTGCTCGATACATCCTTCGCCAGCAGGACATGTGGATCGGACGCTTTCACTGTAGTGAACAAGTCCCTGAGAATTTGGGGGGGTGTCGGTTGATTTGTATATCGTAGCCGAGGCAGATTGTGCGTAAACCCAACCAGATGGGCTGGGGAGCTGAAGCCAAGCACCCTGGGACCTTACGAGGGGAATTAACGGCACTACTGAAGTACCTGCAGTGGGGCAGCCGAGTGGGGCAGGTGTTACTGCCGGTGTGTGTGCCTTGGGAGCACAAACATCTACAGTGATTGTGTGTGTGACACTGATCTGAGCCCGCTGAGTGACGGTTGTCTGGTCTCCTGCTCGGAGAGCGCAGACTCCGGAAAAACACCTGCTGGTGATAGCTGGTGTGTGCCCGCTCACGGCTCTCTCGATCCTCTAGAGACCTGGAGAGGGAAGAGGAATGCACTCTTAGTGTGGTTATGTGGGTACTGGCTGAACAGCCGGTGGAACAAAATGAAACCAAAGATTTTCCACCCGGCCCTCTTCCAGGGGAGGGAGCGGTGCCTTCCCCTTCTCCCGAAGAGTAATCCTCTCCAACTCCGGGTCGCCCGACTTGGGATTGTAGAACCTCCGTTTGCCACGGATAGCGGGCTGAGCAGGTGGGGCGAGCTGCTGATGACCGGTTCCCCTGTGCTGCCAGTGCCGAGATGGGGTCTGAGGAGAAGGAACGGAGGTGGCCGCCGCAGAATGCCCTTGGGGAGAAGCAGACTGAGGGCAGCTCTCTTCCGCATGGGCACGACCTAGGAGATCGCCTCAGTCTGCGTCGTGGAGCTGAACGACTCCCGGACTCGCCGAAGAGGCTGGTCTGTGAGACAGGAGCATTCAGGAAGATGTTCTTGTCTGCGTCCGACGGGTCAGCCAGACACAGCCAAAGGTGGCGTTCTTAGACCACTGTAGTGGACATTGCATGACCGAGGGTCGTGGCCTCCCTTGCGCAGATCTCAAGGCCTTCTCTTGGACCTGCACGGCATGCAACGGATGGCATGCAACGGATGCCGCCTCTCCACAGGCTCGGACTCCAAGCCCGCGAAGGAAGTGTTGGCCGGTCCTTCCAGGAGGCAGCGGGGGCCGGACACGGTTGCATCGCAACCCCCCGCTCACCAAAAGGAAGCTGACATAACCCTTAGCGGCTCCATCTGCGAGGGAGGTGAGGGGTGAAGGCTGAACGGCCAGAAGGAAGTCCAATGGATTTGGCAGAAATCGTAGAACATGACTCTGCGGTCTCCATCAGGACCTCAACCGGAGGACGAGGAGGCTGGGAGGTGGAGGACGCATCCCCCGACCTGCTCAGCGTAGTGATGCGAAGAGCGTCTTGCGAACGCCTCGCAGCTGCAACATGGCGGCATTCAGCACTGCAAGGGCGCAGCCGTCATTCCCGTAGAAACGACAGTCGCCTTCGCAATCCAAGAGGGTTATGCTCTCACAGAGAGAACAAAAACCCTTCACAAACGCTGCCTCTGGGTGCTCGATGCCCAAGCACGACAACAGCGCTTGTAACCGTCTTTGGAACCCCTGTACTTCTGCATCCAAGATTGCATGGAGGAAAAGCTATCCTGAAAAGGACGCTGATCTCTGAATATACGAGAGAGTGGCTGTCTTTAAAAAGAGACAGAGCTCTCACGTATCACTCTTTGATGCGCACAGGGAGAGGCAACACATGCACTGAAACTCAAAATAATAAAGAAGAGCAGTGGAACTGCGGTGTCCGCTGTGGTAGTACTGCTTGTCAAACCAACTTCAGCAACTGTTCCCAGAAGAGCAGAGAGTAGCTTCTCAGTACCAGATATGCCGGCTAATTTCCCTATTTGCACCTGCGTCTTATATACGCACCTGGCGGGGCGGCGCCGGCATTATGCAAATACCTCAATGCCAAGTTCATTGGCGTTTTAGTAGTAAACATAGTCAATTCATAGTCAATTTATTGTCATTCTACTGTATACATGTATACAGTTAAACGAAATTTCGTTTCATACAGATCCGTGTGCAACCATATACAAATACATATAACAACACCACCTGATTCAGTACCCTACAAAAATATCAAAACAATTGTGCAACTGAACCATAAGAAAGTCATTATAATTTAAAGTTACTAAGCTCTTAGTCCTTCATTGGGGGTGGGGGATGAGAAACAGAAATTTATGGCAACGGTATGATGACTGGCACCCTGGTGTTTAGGGCTCTGACAGCTTGAGGATAAAAACTATTGTCGCAGTGCGAGTTCTGAATGCTGCATAACCTCCTACCAGATGGTAAAGGGACAAACACACTGAATCTGTGTTGAATAAATAAATAAATTTAAATTCATGATTTGAAGAAACAAGTCACTTAACCCAATCTATATTTTACATTTAGTAAGAAATCCTAAAAATAGCAGCTATCCACTAAAGAAGAAAACATGATGTATTTCTTTAATTTGAGATTTTGTACAACACTAGACAACAAGCCACTAGAACTGAAACAAACTGTTATTGAATAAATCATTTATTGTGATATGAGACATTGTCTGATTGTCTCTTTAGTTATCCAAGCCCTTTTCATTTGGATTTAATTGATTTAAATTATGAGTCAACCGCAAAGTCTTGTTTTAATCTGGACTAAAGATTAAAATTATAATTCTGTGTTTCTCTGCAGATTTACACATATTTTCTATAGGAAGAGAGAGTCTGCTGTTCAGTTTCTGATTCATCTGTTCACTGCAGCATCAGAGTTTGACACAAATACAGAAGAAAAATACACTGAACTATTAACATCTGTGTGCAGCTACACAACTTTCCCCTGTAATGATGATGATGATTTTGAGTATCAGATTGACCAATGTGATTTTCTGCTGGATTTGTACTCAAATGTGAAGGACTATGAGAGTCAAACAGGCAGGAGTGTCCTACCAGCATTACAGTCAATTTATCAGTCATCTCCTGCAGTCTGGATCATAAACCTCTCAGAGAGAAAGACCTCCATCCTCCTAGAAGTGCTGAAACTCCAAACAGAGAAGAAACCAGTAGAGCTGATAGACTGGACAGATGATGAGAGTGAAGTGAGAGGATTCATTCAGTGTCTGCCATACATCTCACAACTGAGGTAAGAGATTTACAGGAAAATAACACACTGCATTGTATTTAGTTCATTTCATTGTTGTCAATTAAATGTCACTGCTACATTATTGTTATTTAATAGCAAAGTTTGTGTAACTAAATATTTATGTGGGAATGCAAACACCAGAACTAAATTTTAACATCATAGGTACAGTCTAAATACAGTGTTATGTATACATTCACCAGCCACTTTATTTGGGTACATTCATTTTTCTGCTGCATTAATTCAAAACAGTCTTCAGAGATTATGGTTGGTACTAGACTCTTTCAAACAGTAATTTTGGTAAAGTAACATGAATTTAACAGAATGAGTTCACCAGTAAATACAAAAATGTGCCGTTCATACACGCAGCGACGTCCCGTCTTTTTACCAGTAAGACATCATTCACACATCAGTATCAAAATACCAGTAAACTCTGTGAGAAAGCCTTTAAACTGGCGCATGGCGAGCTCAGTGTTGTATTTGTAAACAATGGCTTACCAGTAAATGACTGGTAATCTTACAATCTCTCTTACCGGTAAATTGGCAGCACAGATTTACCAAAAAGGTTCCGTTTACACATCATCTGTTAATTGTAATTTATCAGTAAAGACTATGTGTGAAATGTGGTGATAAATAGGATGGATATGATCAGCATTATAGTTTAGGCTGTGATGTTTAAACAATGCTCAATTGGTGAGCAAAGCATGCCATGATAACATCCCTACAGTATTACACCCCCACCATGCCATCCACGAGGCATTTTCGACAACACAACTGCCACTCACTAATATTTTCTATTTTTCTGACCAACTCTAGAGATGTTTGTGCATGAAAATCTCAGTAGATCAGCAGTTTTTGAAAAACTCAGACTTAAATTCTCATTCATCTTCATTCTGATGCTCAGTTTGAACTCAAGCAAGTCGTCTTCACTATGAGTGTGTCTCAATAGCCCCCTCGCTTCCAAGGTCATGAATCAGCATATAGTGTACACAGGTTTGTGCACTGGTAAGGACTCTAGCTCACTTCACATTGGGACACTGTTCACTTATGTTCCTGTGACGTGACTGCTTAAGCGCGTTTTGAAAATTCACAGCTGTTATTCATCAACAACCGGCAAAACCAACATCTCTCTGAATTTTGAAACACGTGTTAAAGTATATTATGAAAAACGCTTTTATTATTCTCTTACATATCTGTGCATAAATTGGAGGAATATAACATTTAAATATTAAGTACATTGTGGTCCATTCCTGTCTAACAATGTGTGTTTATATTAAAACTACACTGCAAAAAATGACTTTCTTACTTAATATTTTTGTCTTGTTTTCAGTAGAAATATCTAAACATTCTTGAATTAGGATGCTTTTTCTTGATGAGCAAAGTGCCCTAGGTAAGTAAGTCTAGTTTTGAGACAGATAATATGCAATTTGGGTGAGGTTGTCCTTGAAACGGGCAGGGTTTACTGCCACTGGGGTGAGAAAAAAAATTGTGAAATAAGATTTCTATTTTCTTAAACACTTAATTCAAGTAAAATTTTCTCACCCCATTGGCAGATAATTTTGCTTGTTTTGGGCACGAATTCACTTAAATTGTATATTTTTTTGTCTGAAAACTAGTATTGTTTTCTTGGGTCAATTTGCTCATTAAGAGGATGCACCTTGATTTGGGAGTTTTTGGATGTTTGTACTGAGGGCAAGACATAAATGCTGGGTAGGAAGGTCATTTTTTGCAGTGTAAAACAAACTTTTGTCTTTTCAAAAGACAAAAAAGTTGCGTTTCATGAAGTATATCAAGTTTGCTCACGTGATTTTGGTGGAGAGCTTCAGAACGTGATTGACAATGGTCAGTGCTCACTGGTTTTTGCTTTGCATTGCGGGAATTTTTAGGGAACAAACGTTCAAGTTTTGTGATTGAGATGAGGACCTTCAAAATGTCTGACTCCCTGATCAGTACCCAGGCTACTGAACAAGGGAGCTGACTGATACAGCATTTACATAAAGGAAAGATGCAGATATATGCCTGTGGTTTGCCTCTCATTTACATGAAAACCTCGTTTTTATCACAGAAAACAATTATTTCTGAAACCTCCAGCCAAAGTGTAGATTTCTGATAACCCCGGTTATGTGTTGCCGTCTCAACTGGGAGAAACGGTGTTTTAGGTTCTGAAATGTCACATTATGGGCCAGAAAATGCTTAATGTCATGTGAGCGCCTTGTGCTTTCGGTTGAAAGGAACAGGAAGTCGCTTGTTTTATTCGTTGGTGTCGATTCTGATTGGTTTGCATGGCTTTATTCCTCTCCCTGCACTGCCGCTCATAGGTTTGTCATAGTTAATTATGGCGCTCGACGGCGTATTTATGCGGGTTGATGTAAATGACAAGTTTTTTAAACCGATGTTGTGTGCACGATGTTATTATTGAAAACAGAGGCGGGAAATATTCGTTTCTCTAAATACCTGGCTATGTGTAAATGTGGTCTGAGATGCAGCCCATGTCTAGATGCCTAAAGTCATTGAGTTGCTGCCCTGTGATTGGCTGATTAGCATTTTGTGTTCTGCAAGCAATTGAACAGGTGTACCTTATAAAATGGTCGGTGAGTGTATATTATGCTCTTAAAACCATTACAAGGTTTGCAACTGTCAATCTTTTTCATATTATCCAGCACCAAACAATAAAGCCATATTTACATTTTGTGTCTTTACAGATTTGATCCATTGTCCTGTCAGCGTGAGCCTAAAAAGTGTTTTCAGTTCCTTGTGAATCTGTTCACTGCAGCATCAGATTGTGAAACAGATACAGAAATAAATTACACTGAACTTTTAATATCTGTGTGCAGCTACACAACTTTCCCATGTGAGGACAGAAACCTTTGTGGTTTTCAGTTTAACATTGTTCAATCTGGTTTCTTGCTGGATCTGTACTCACATGTGAAGGACTATGAGACTCAAACAGGCAAGAGTGTCCTACTAGCATTACAGTCAATTTATCAGTCATCTCCTGCAGTCTGGACCATAAACCTCTCAAAGAGAAAGACCTCCATCCTCCTAGAAGTGTTGAAACTCCAAACAGAGAAGAAACCAGTAGAGCTGATAGACTGCACAGATGATGAGAGTGAAGTGGGAGGATTCATTCAGTGTCTGCCATACATCTCACAACTGAGGTAAGAGCTGTACAGGAAAATAACACAACTTTTTTAACCCCTGCAGAGCAAGAGCTATTGATGAAAGGTCATTGGGAACCTTTTATGACCCTGCATTTGTAAACCCAGCTAGAGCTATTTCTGTGATTTACAGTTTTTTTTTTTTTACATAAAATCACTCTACATAGTGTAAAACAATCTATATATTAAGAGTTTGATTCCAAAACGAGATGAGGTGGTTTATTTTGATTTAAGCCTTTATAACTAAAAAATACAGCTAAGTAGCACAATAAAAACATGATAACATAAGTAATAAAAGACTGATGGCTGTCTTTTAAACCGGACAATTAAAATAAACTTAATGTATGTGGTCCCGCAAGTTGGTCTTGTCATTTGTTTAATAAAAATAGTAGGCTAGCATAAGTGTTATGCATACATTTACCAGACACCTTATTAGGTATATTAATTCTTCTGCTTTAATTCTTAAGTGCTGAAGTGGAGAATCATTACCTGGGAAGGGTGTTTTTACTTATTTCCTATGTTTGTTTCAATTATGTTAGGGGTAAAGTCTGTTTATCAGACTTGGACTGATTCTCCCTCATAGCTGTGATGATCTTAACTACATGTAGATATTTTTTTCATTATGTAGGAATGCTGATAAGTATATCCCATCGCTGTGTAAAGTGTTTGGTCCTAAAGTGAATAGAGATGAGGTGACTCCTCTGCTTCAGGCTCTGGGGTTTACAGTCACTCTGAGTGAAAAATTACCCAGCAGCACCTGCAGATGTGTGGGGAGAGTGTTGAGTCTCTCATCCTCAAAACTAAACCTGACTCTAAAGCCACAAGCAATCTCTATCAGAGGTGTTAGACGACTCTTCACACACATCACACACCTACAGAAACTCAGGTATGAGAGACATTCAGTGTAATATCTCTGTGATTAATGAAACATCATGAAATATCTCTAAGTAATTATTGCAATAATGATGGACAAATCATCCGCCATTACCACCATAATTTAACAGCTTGCATAACTGCTTGGTTGAAATGATAGACACCTAACTGTCTTTACAATTTATAATCAATATACTAATGTTACACACTGTGTTCTTTCAGGTAAAATGATTTAACATTGGCGAATACAGAATACAGCAGTGATTAAAACTCTGACTTTATCTTTAACAGTCTTGAAGACAGAATGGTGATGGTGATGATCAGAGCACTGAGATCATGTAATGATCGTTCTTCACTGACCATAGAGGAACTTTCATTGATCACAAAAGACTCAAAACAAAATTACTGTAGGATTGTGAGCAGCTTAATTTCTTTCCTGAGACGACTGTCTGTCCAACGTCTGGATCTTACTGAATGTAAAATAGATGCTGTGTCTGTCACTGCCATGTTGTGTCTTCAGGGATTCCAGACTATCAGGTTTGTGTTCAGCACAGTTTATTGACTCATTTATGTTGAATAAATCAAATTATTTCACAGTCTGTCTCTGTCTGTGTGTTCAGGTTGTCAAAAGAGACTCTTCAGCAGCTGGTTTCAGTGGTGTATGAAGCACAGGATGATGAACTGACACGCTGCTTTCTGAAGAAGGTGTCTGAAGATCTGACTTCATGCTCACTGACCTGGAAAGTGATTCAGTATCTGCTACAACATCCACCTCTACATTTAAAGTTAGACTTCAGAAAAAGCAAAATCACTTGTGAAAACATCAGAAAACTTGTGCCTTGTTTAGACAGAATCCAGTTGAAAAGGTAAAAGAATCTGTTCAGTAATGCAGAAGTTTGTATAAGGTATACAATGATTGTCAAGTTTTTTTATTTTTTTTACTGCAACAATGATTGTCAAGTTCTTTAATAACATCCTTATGTAGCAAAATGTTAGCATTTTTAAGCATACTAATGGTGAAACCCACAACGCATCCTATAGTGAAATGTTTTTTTTGTGTGTGTTGGCCAATGAATTGATATAAATATATGGCTGCATTGCGTCTATCATAATTAGTCACTTGTTTATTAAAAACATGCTGCTTATGTTTTCATTTAGGCCTGTGTGTTTTTTGTTCCCACATGTATAAGTACATATTTATTTATGTTAAGTGATCTTATTTTTCATAGGTTGACCCCCAGTTTCATCTTGTCCATCATTATGGAGATTTATGAGAGTCGCTCTCCTCAGTTTGTGTCCGGTCTGTTGAGTTCAGCTGAGAATGACATCAACCTGAAGAACAAAGTGTTGAATTCAGATCAGTGTTCAGCTCTGTGCTTCACTCTCCAGCACTGTAACACTGTCAAACTCAATCTGTTCTGGACCTCCATACCAGAGGAGGAGCTAAAGAGACTTCTGCCCTTACTCAACAGAGTCACACAACTCAGGTTTACACCTCTGACATCATACAAAATATTATAGTGTAGTGTGTATCTCTGTGTGTGTTAACAGTGTTTGTGTGTCTCAGTGTTGACAGACAGCTCTTACTGAAGCTGCTTCATTGCTGCAGTTCATCTGATGACCAACAGGAGGCAGCAAATCTTCTGCTCTCTGCTCTTCAGTACAGACTGGATTTCTCCTCCTGCTCTTCTCTGGACCTCACAGTCACACAGGAAATTGAAAATCATTTGACTCTCACCATTGATGACTGTAGAATAATCTCATCTGTGCTCCAAAAAACAAAAAGTGTTGTAAAGTTGGTTTTAGAGGACTGTGAGGTCTCTGATTCGGCATTGAAACAAATTCTTCCAGTTCTGTCTCAGGTTCAGCTCAGGTAAAAGCAGTGACTCACACACGGGTCACTTTCATTACACTGTTTGCAATGCAGCACTTATATTATTATTCTTTCTCTCTCAGTTGTAGTAAAGCTCTTCTGCTGCAGTTTATAGCTTGTATTACTGAAGATGCAGAGAAAGGATCTTTGAGGTGGGTTCAGGCTCTTTGTCAAGCTTTAGGAGGTGAGGTGGACCTCAGTCACACTCAGATGGATCAGAGATGTTGTGAACAGCTGTCAGTGTTTCTGGAATATTCTGATGGATTGACAGAACTGGACCTCAGTCACTGCAGACTCACTGATCAATACATGAATCCACTCTTACCACACCTGCACAAGACTCAAACTCTAGAGTGAGTTAAACATCACAAATAGAAACACACAAGATTAAATAATCACATTTACTCAGTGTTAACTCTCTTTATTTTACTCTTTTCATCTCATTGTTTCTTTCAGTCTGAGTCGCAACAATATTACTGATGAACTAGCGAAGAAAATACACAGCGTTGTTTCCACTCACGACAATATTCAGACAGTACGGTAAGTGTGTGTGTGTGTGTGTGTGTGCGTGCGTGCGTGTGTGTGCGTGTGTTTTGGGCATGCATGTGTGTTTTATCAGGTTAGATTTTGCTAAAAAGTTGTGCATTTTACTTTGCAGACTTTTTGGAAACCGAATCAAAGACAAACAGCAGTTTACCAGAGTCAAGCAAATCGAAATATGGTGAAGGGACTTGGCTCAATTTATCATGTTGTTAATACTTTGAAACATGATGAAGAAAATCAACTATGTGTGGACTTGGTTTAGTAGAATCATCATTATTGAATTACATTTCTTTATCTTTATCTTTTTTTGTTTAAACTAAACCACATGGAGTAAAGTAAACTGTATAGTTTATTACTGAGCTATGATTAAATACTGTATATCGTCTTAAAGAGCACCTATTATCCGCTCATGAATTTACATTTACTTTGGTGTGTATTAGTTCATGTTAACAATATGCAAAAGCACAAAACCTAAAGTAAACGATGTCGTTTTCAACGTAAAGCTCTTTTCTTGGACTACAACAAACACACAGATTGTAGGCAACAGTTTACTTCCTCTGCCTGTTGACGTGGACAGAACGGTCATTATCATAATCCTGCCCGCTTCTGACTTACAGCCTGTAAGTAGTCTATGTTTTCATATTTAAAGAATTTATGACTGACTAAACCATGATTCAAACGCAAGTTTTGAACAGCGCAAAGTAGCGTTTGTTATTTGTCGTTTCTACGATCAGAAATGAAGACATGCTTTTAATGTTTTAGTATCCTTACCCTACCTATTTGTTACGTCCTGCTGAAGCCGTGCTGGCACAGTTAATCGATCAGCTTGGTCATCTGCATTTCCTGGATCAGATTTGGCTCGTATTGTTAAGTAAAGACGATAATTAATAAGTGAATACGATATTAACTCCTGTCAGTATAGGTGATGACAGAGGTACAGTATTCAGGCCACTAAAAACCGTACTGGTGATTAGCTGGCCAATCGGAGAACACTACGCTTTTCAGACCGAAAAACTTTGTACAAAATCAATGTGTGTAAGGGAGGCAGGCCATAGAGGAACAAAATAAATTATGGTATGGTATTTACGGTACGGAAAATAATGCGTTTATTATAAACCACACAAACACTTCGTATTACACCAAATACACACAACGTTGTTTTAGCAAGACTTTATTATTTGAGTATATTTGACTGTGCTAGATAAACATTATCTTTTACTTACAGTTATGTTAATATGTTTTGTTATATGCAATAAATCCTACATTCCTAAATCCTTCAATTTTATCTTAGTTACAACATACAGAAAATTATGTAAAGAATTTCATTTGCACATCATCTTAAGGAGGTAAAATATATAAAATCACAAATTTTGTACACACAAGTGTATAAATGTTTAACATGTTATATATCAGAATGTATTCAATAAAATACACAAAAACTTGAATAAATGCTTAATAGATTAATAAGATCTCATAACGACTTTTCACACCTGAAATTGTTAACCCAGGGTTAACCGAATCCTGGGTTATCTGTTTCACACTGTTCATTCTTAACCAGAGGTTGAGAGATAACCCTAGCTATTTATAATCTGACATTTCACTGTGCATTCCTAAACCCTGGGTCGACATTTTCATTTGGATATTTGTGGTATAAATAGTCATGATTGGATAAAAAGTCTCCATTCATGGACCTCATTAGAAATTCAACCTGCAGGAGCTGCTGACTCAGATTTACTCACCTGACTCTATTTTGTGTTGTTCAGTGACGGTCTGGTTTGGCTCGGCTACCAAATTAGATCTAAGAAGACTCCATAGGACAGTCCGAGCTGTTAAGAAGATTATTGGTGCTCCCCTGCCCCACCCATCAGTACTTGTAGTCTTTCAGATTAAGGAAGAGGGCAAGAAAAACCATCACAGACTCCATACATCCTGTACACAACCTATTTAAATCGATTTCCTTTGGCTGGTGCTTCAGATTGCTGAATACATCAACATCTAGATAGTGTCGTATTTAGTTTTATAAACTAAAGATCAGTCACCAGTAGTATTGGCTCATGATTCGGGGTTGTCTTGGTAATTAGTTCATTTTGTGTATAGCAGGGTTCCCCAAATCTTACCCTGGAGGGCCGGAGCAGAGACAAACACTTTTTCTACATCTAATGGTCATTACACTTCTAATGTAGACGTGCAGATCCTTCAGCAGATTATGTTGAACACACAATATTTTTCACACGTGATGCTGTATTAATTTTAAATCATAGACAGTAAGAGAGACAATGATAATGAATTTATGGTCACATATAAATTATTGCTCACTCACTGTCTTAACCCATATTTTTCCAGTTGCAGCTGTGTAAGAAGTTGAAAGCAAAGCTGTCAAGTTCAAAACTTCCTGGCTCTCATAGTTTACATCAGTCATGACATATTACATTAATCGCATTTACAATAATAGTATTTGTTAGTACATTAAGTTAATATTTGGGGCCACATGAAAAGATATATAATGTTATTTAAAACACTGATGTGTCTTGGCAGAACAGAAGTTATCAAAATAAGGATAAAATGCATGTCATTGTTATCATCAGTGAGTTTGTCCAGTTGTGAACTTTGTACCACTGCATAATGTCACACATATATAATCTCTTATTTCAAAGCTGGAGATTTATGTAAAACTAGTTTTTATGCATCGCTTTCATTGTATCAAATATGGAGCATGTTCTCACTTGTAATACATTGCAATATCACTATGATAAATGCTTGTAGATAAAAATGTCAAGTTATCTATAAATGTTTAGATAATCTACTCTAATATAAGTTTCTATGTATTTATATCTTTTACATTTAAAGTTATGATGTTTGATTACAAAGATGTGCAACAACAAAAGCTGTTCATCTTAATGAAGTTATAATAAGTGGCGCAGTTAAAAATGTCCAAAAGCTCAGAATAATTAAGGCAAGAACAGTGATAAAAGACACAGAAATAAAAATAATGCAATCATTGTCTTGGTATATTGTTGACAATGCATATATTGTAAGATAAAAGCAACAGCATTTATGTGAATATTTTTACTTTTTGTATCAAAGGTTTACGCCAGATGAAGCAACATCTCCAGCACCTTCCTGTACATCTCTACAATTTCTAAATTTACCTGTAATGAGAGTTATAGATAGATATCAGCATCAGCCATTGAAAATACATACAGTTGAAAGAAAAAGTATGTGAACCCTTTGGGCTTACTTGGATTTCTTCATAAATTGGTCATAAAATGTGTTCTGATCTTCATCTAAGTCACAACAATAAAGAAACACAGTGTGGTTAAACTAATACCGCACAAACATTATACGTTTTCATGTTTTTATTGAACACATCATGTAAACATTCATAGTGCAGGGTGGAAAAAGTATGTGAACCTTTGGGTTTAATAACTGGTTGACCCTCCTTTGGCAGCAATAACCTCAAGCAAACGTTTCCTATAGTTGCAGATCAGACCTGCACAACGGTCAGGAGAAATTTTGAACCATTCCTCTTTACAAAAGTGTTTCAGTTCAGCAATATTCTTGGGATGTCTGGTGTGAATAGCTCTCTTGAGGTCATGCCACAGCATCTCAATCGGGTTGAGGTCAGGACTCTGACTCGGCCACTCCAGAAGGCGTATTTTCTTCTGTTGAAGCCATTCTGTTGTTGATTTACTTCTATGCTTTGGGTCGTTGTCCTGTTGCATCGTCCATCCTCTGTTAAGTTTCAGTTGGCGGACAGGTGGTCTTACGTTTTCCTGCAAAATGTCTTGATAAACTTTGGAATTCATTTTTCCATCGATGACAGTAATCCATCCAGGGTCTGAGGCAGCAAAGCAGCCCCAAACCATGATGCCCCCTCCACCATATTTCACAGTTGGGATGAGGTTTTGATGTTGGTGTGCTGTGCCTTTTGTTCTCCACACATAGCGTTGTGTGTTCTTTCCAAACAACTCAATTTTGGTTTCATCTGTCCACACAATGTTTTGCCAGTAGTGCTGTGGAACATCCAGGTGCTCTTTTAAAAACTTCAAACGTGCTGCAATGTTTTTTTTGGACAGCAGTGGCTTCCTCCGTGGTGTTCTCCCATGAAGTCCATTCTTGTTTAATGTTTTCCTTATTGTAGATTTGTCAACAAAAATGTTAGCATGTACCAGAGATTTCTGTAAGTCTTTAGCTGACACTCTAGGATTCTTCTTCACCTCATTGAGCATTCTGCGCTGTGCTCTTGCAGTCATCTTTACAGGACGACCACGCCTAGGGAGTGTGGCAACAGTGCTGAACTTTCTCCATTTGTAGACAATCTGTCTTACTGTGAACACATGGACATCAAGGCTTTTAGATATACTTTTGTAGCCCTTTCTAGCTTTATGTAAGTCAACAATTCTTGATCGTAGTAGGTCTTCTGAGAGCTCTTTTGTGCGAAGCATGGTTTACATCAGACAATGCTTCTTCAGAACAGCAAACTCAAAACTGGTGTGTGTTTTTTATTGGACAGGGCAGCTTTAATCAACACATCCAATCTCATCACATTGATCGGACCCCAGGTTGGCTGACTCCTGGCTCCAATTAGCTCTTGGAGAAGTCATTAGCCTAGGGTTTCACATACTTTTTCCACCCTGCACTATGAATGTTTACATGTTGTGTTCAATAAAAACATGAAAACGTATAATGTTTGTGTGGTATTAGTTTAAGCAGACTGTGTTTCTCTATTGTTGTGACATGAAGATCAGAACACATTTTATGATCAGTTTATGAAGAAATCCAAGTAAGTCTAAAGGGTTCACATACTTTTTCTTTCAACTACACAAACTATAAGTAAAAGTTTCTTCCTTTCAAAGTTTGAAATCTCCAGCACCTTCTTGTACATCTTGGATGCTCTATTACAGGGGTTTTTAAACCTGTCCTGGAGGACCGCTAGTGCTGCACAATTTGCATGTCTCCCTCATTAGACACACCTGGTTTAAATCTTCAGCTCATTAGTAGAGACTGCAAGGCCTGAACTGGGTGTCTAAGGCTATGTCCACACGGACACGGGTATATTTATAACCGGAGTTTTCCCTAAAAAAAAATCCCGTCCACACGTGCTCGATTTAAATTAAATATTCATCCACACGATAAGGCAAAAGCACGCTATCAAGCGCTGTCAAGAGCATGCCACGCCAGCAGGCGGGGATATAATCCAAATCGTCTTCCGCAATATAGTGAGATAACTGAGCATCTATCTGTATACATGTTAGAAGCCCTGTTGGCACAGTTATTATTAGCAAGATACGTCCGCCATTGCACAGAATCATCAACAAAGCAGTCAGCGGCGCACAATCTTGATGTCAAACACAGTGGATAACGGCGCACACTCTGACGTCGCAAGGCAAAACCACCGGTTTTACTCTCTACACGACACCACTGTAACCGGGGTTTCTTAAAAAGCTCACCCTGGCCGGGGTTTTCAAATATGCTCAGTTTCAGTGCCCTGATACTGCGGTTTCGTGTGGACGAACGGCTGAACCGCGTGAAAAAACTCACGGTTATAAAAATACCCGTGTCCGTGTGGACTAGGCCTAAGGTAACTGAATGAGGTGTGTCACAAAAAAGGGAAACATGCAAAATGTGCAGTACTAGTGGTCCTCCAGTCTGCATGTTTTTGACTTTCAATGTATATTAAGTATCATTGATTTCTTTTTCACAAAGGATAAGGCCTCCATCTCCGGCCCTGCCCAGGACATCTGTACAAACTGATCAATCAGTGGATCAACCAATATGGGTTAAAGAAGAAACACCAACATTCAGGCAAAAAAAAAAACATTTTACAATATGTATTTGTTATAATGGCAAATAATTTTTAATACAGTATAAACATTTGGTCTCACTCACTAATAATTGTGTATGTTTTTTGTATATTTATACATACATTTGAACTTCTCAGGAAAACTCTCTGCCTAATTTACAACACGAATGAATTTGTACTTATACTTGTTCTTGCGTTAGTGAATTTTGAGCTTATAAATGAACCCCTGCGTGCACGATGTTGACCATTTGCATAATATAAATATAAATACACACACATTCATGTATATATTTAAGAAATGTTTACATATGTATATACATATACATTTGTATATGTAGGGGAGAGCGGGGTAAGTTGTCACACGGGTAAGTTGTCACACTGTTCATAACTACAACACTAGAGGCTCTATGTCAAAAATCAAATAGCCACTTTATGTGACTTCTTCTTCTATAGTCAACTTCCTGTTCACATGTGGTCAAGATCACTGTAATCTGAGGTTAGCACAATTTTCTTATTTTTCTGCTTAAAAAGTAAAAAAAAATCACTTTACATTTTATGCAATACAACTTTGTTAGGTGTGAATGTTTAAAATGATTATTTTGCACAAAATAGAGGAGACCGTAAAGTGTCTTTTGATACTTTAGCTAAAGTGATATGATGAGCTAAACTTGAGATTTAGACAACATTAGCACACAAGTAAGTATGGGGCAAGTTGTCTCAATGACTTTGGGGCAAGTCGTCACATCTGACAACTTGCCCCTGTACAAACAAACACATCGAACATGCTCAGAAAACATGATATAGAAAAGAATAAGCCTCAATCTAGCAAAAAGCTGTTTCAAAAGAAAGGGAAGCAGAAATCTGGACCTATGAAAAACAAGGCAGCTAAAAGAAGAAAAATCATGCAAGAGTCATCATCAGATGATGAAGAGTGCTTCTGCCTCGTCTGTGTAGAGCCATTTTCAAAGAGTCGTCCAAAGGAGACCTGGGTAAAATGTGTAAAATGCAACAATTGGGCCCATGATGCTTGCACCTCAGGCCAGGCAATTTATGTGTGTCAGAATTGTGATTCTGGAGATGAGTCCTATTAGTCATACAGGGCATCTGTTTTGTTCAGAGGTTAAACATGTTAAGTTAAGCAAGTTATCTGCAGCGTTCCATTCAGTTATCTGGTTTTATGTGAAAGCCATAGAACATTTGAACCAAAGTTCAAAGTAAAGTGGTCTTGCCACTTAATTGAAATGTGCATTATTTGGATTGAAATAATTGTTTTTCCAGATTCTCCAGGCACGGATGTTTATATTTCCAGTTTGGTTTGAGTTTAAAAATTAAAATCAATATTCACAATTAAGTAGTTGTGTTCTTATTTTTAGATAATCTAGTGTGACAACTTACCCGCCCTAGTGTGACAACTTACCCTCCGATGGGGCAAATTGTCACAAGTGCACAGTCACTATTCAACAGTCTACAACTCTGTAATGAGATAAGATATAAAGATGTTATGAATACAACATATGTGCCCAAGACTTCCTTCGTTCATTTGGTATGAGATTTATACCATTTTGATGTATGGTGCTCAGTAAATGTTAGACAGTGTGAAAAGTGTGACAACAGACCCCGCTCTCCCCTACATACATCCACTCAAAATCTCAAATCTCTCTATATATATAAATCTTAAAATTATACATACATGTGTGCATATTTATATATACATAATAATTATTCACAGTTCACACAAATATATGATGTAAACAAAAACATTTATTCTGCAATAGATTAATCGCGATTAATCGTTATGCAACCCTAGTTTCAAATGAGTATATGATATAATTTTGTAAATAATTTGGAATTTCACATGCTCACTGCTAAGTGCCGCTAAAACTCCATGATTGCACCTTTAAATTTTCGGTTTTCCTGTTTTTAAAGCTATGGTTGTGTTTATGGTGCGCAATATAACATGTATAACTAATATAAGTATTTTTCGCACAATTTAATTAACTCTATACCACTGTTTTACTGTCCTAAAAACAGGCTGATGTCTTTCTTGTTTTGATTGTGTAGTTTGTTTAGTATGTTGTAATTTGCAGCAGCAGCTTAGCTTAGCAGAGCTGTTTGAGCCAACTGACATATTCCTGTGGGTGGAGTTTAGTCAAAAACTCTTCTATTGACATCATTGAATCAGGAAGTAGAAGGTTGTAGTCCAAACCGGCCGTTCGCTGTAGGCTTTGAAAGGGGAATTCTGTTCAAGAAAATATATCACCTGCCAGTGAACATTGAGCTTTATCATTTGGCAGGTATTATTTATGCTCTAACAACAACATTAACCACTAACTAAAGTTTAAAAAAATGGGATCAGGAAAAATGGAACCTTTAAATTACTGTGAGGAGATGAGGAGTCATAAGCGAGGGGTGTAACTTCTAGCAGAAGTAATCGACTAAACCTAATGCACATAAATTATTCTCCCCACTCACATTGTCATGTCTTTACAGTATACATACATAAGCATAAATGTCAGTATTCATCATATAGTTAATGTAAATTAGATTAATTTCAGACAGTATATTTTATATATCCTGTACATTTTAGAGCACTTTTATCATGTTGTACCATGTATTATTAGTTTTATTTTTCAATAGGATTATGTGTTTAACTTAATTTTCATTGTTTGTTATTTGTTTTTGTTATCAATCAATAGGACTAATCTGATATTAGATTATTGAAAATGTATTTTATATAAAGTCAGGATAAGCCATTTCACTTAATGCAATGATTACTCCATCTTCACATCCTTTCCTTCCTTGCATCTTTTCTAAATGGCTGGAGCTAAGATGCAATGAAATAAGGATGCACAAATAAGAAATGAGAAGCACCCCTATTTTTCCAATAATAACACTGATGCATCTATTTATTGAAAAACCCTGATTGTGGTGATTTTAAAGGAGTGGTTCAATGGTATTGCATGCATTCTGACTTATTAACACAGTTATAGAGTTGTTTCCTCATGCTAAACGTAGGCAAAGTGTCAAAAGCAGTTGGGTATTTCTGTGCCGAATGCACTTCGTCAGGGTTCGTACAAGTTTTGGAAAGTTTATTTTCGATTACGGGTCCAGCTACTGTTCAGGGGTTTCTATATGTATCACTTTTTTATATGGGCAATTCCCCCGGAAAACCCCGCCCACCCGTCAATCAGCAGGAGACGCTAGAACTTACAAACATCACATGACGCGACAGCTTTGTTTAATTTCAAAACTCAACAATGGCATGAATGAGGAAGTGTGTTTTTGGGTGTAAGGAGAAGAAAGCCAGCCTTATGAAAACAATGGATATAGTTTATTATCTGGGGTAGCAGGGGAGTTTTGCGTGTGTGTCTGATGCGCTGGATTTTCCCAACCGGGTCATGAGTTGCATGCGGTAAGTAAGACTTCTGTCTTATGTTGGAAATATGCGCGTGCATATTATATAAATGACACAAACATGTAGGGAATCATAAGTTATAAGTATTGTATAAAGTGATGCATGACTTGTACTCGCTCCACCCGCGGTATAACTCCTCCTTCTTCATTTTTTCATACGTTATCAGAAAGAATCGGTAAAGCTAATCTTTCTTTTATAAATCTGATTAAACTAAAAACTCTTCAGAGATATAAAGGATCTAATACTACTCTATAGGTACTCCAGATTAACATCAGAAATGCTGAAACAGCGTGTGTTATGTGAGCTTTAACACATCCGCTTTTAGTGTAGCATGGTGTGCTGTTACCCATGGACAACACTTTTATTGGAAATTAAATAGAGATTTCTTAGTGCTACACTAACCTTCTGCATAGCAATAACCAGACAAGACTTCAGTTGATTTCTTTAAAATGCTTTAATTATCGAGTTTGAGAGTATTTTATAACAAAACACAGAGAACTCCCTGGAAAAAGAATACAACAGTTTCTATAAAATATAGTTTGTACAAACCTACCAAATTATGATTACATGATTGTTTCTTTAAAGCAATTGGTTCTGCATCTATAAATTGAAGTAAAAAAGGCACAAACGTATAATTTGTATAATGTGCATATAATTACTATAGCTATAAGAAAAGATCAAAAAATACATAGCGTCATGCCCATTGAAACTATTCCCCCTCAGAATTTTGAGCCAATTGGATTTTGAATGCAGCCTCAAAATTAATTAAACATCTGTTACTTTGTTTCAAGGGAAAAATATGATCAGTTATTCACTTTTCTGAGATTTTTGCTGCTTTAATCATGTGCTTCATTGTGCATGATTGCGGATTTACTGTGTACAATGATAGTTCAAAGTCCATTTCATAATGTTTATAACTAGATTCACCCCTAGAGGGGGCACCACTGAATAATTATGTGCTCTGACTTTGAGGTCAAATATGATGCAAAAATGCATTCTTATAATAATTTTATATAAATATGTTGGTAACACTTTACAATAAGGTTGTATTTGTTAACAGTTAGTTCACGAGTTTGCATTAACATGTAACTGATAGGGAATGAGATAAAGCATATTTGCTGTGCTGTCCGAGGAGAGGGCCCCGAGCTCGGAATTTTATCCCGAACCCAGAGTACCCCCCCCCAGAATAGATGTACCAGTTGAGAGGTGAGGGACTGCTATTTGTAGGCACCTCTTCGCACTGATTGGTGGGATTACATGCATGCTCCTCTTGAACTTAGTTTAATAAACTTCATTTAATGCATTAGCTTAAATGAAATAACAATGACCAATTCTACTTTAATCTTAGTTAATGTTCATTTTAGCATTTACTAATACATTTGTAAAATGAAACTTCATATACGTAACTGTTAACAGAAATTAATGCACCATGAACTAATGATAACTATTGACATTAACAAGAATAAATACATTTTAAAAAACTATATTGTTTACTGCTTGTTCATGTTAGTTAATGAATTTACCAATGTTCACTAATACAACCTTACTGAAGTGTTACCAATATTTATGTATATTTTTATACTTTTTCAAAAAATTATATGCTTTCAAAGCATTTAAATAAATATCAGAACTTAATGTCGATTACATCATTACATTTAGAACTGCTTATTTTGCATCAAGTTTCTTTTTTATTCTGTTTTTGCATTGTTGATCATTACAGCCAATGACAGTATGTAATGTTGAGTTTTTATGAATGTGTAAAATAGCATCCCATTCTAGTCTATAAGTTTACAGGCATTTATATATATAAAAAAAATTAAGCGATGGCGTCCTATGTATAACCGCAGCAATGACAGTGTTCTTAATATGACAAAGTAAGTGTTTTGATTAATGCCATTAATGTTTATTTTTTATCAGTGTATACCACTGTTCAACTAAATGAATATATCATGGCAAAGATGAATGCACATTTATACATTGATTGAATAGATTTATAGCATTTTGAAAAAAAAACCTTGTCATGGATTTATTGCATTTAAAAAAAAAAATAATCAGTTTTTATAATAAATCTTTCAAAATCAAGTTATGGATTTGAATTTTGTATGTTTTTATAACCTAATCATGCTATGTGAAAGAAAATAGTGGTTTTCATCTTGTCACTTTCTTGGTATAGAAATAAACATTTTTACCAAAATTTGTCAAAATGGATTTATTGCATTTTGGAACCAAACTCTTCATATTTTAAAATAACTTTCTCTGTCTGTGTTGCTTCACAGCTGATTCTTGGCATAATTCCGTTGCCACGTCATCATTGTGTACAAACAGTAAAAGGGTCTATCAGAGCTACCAAAACGCTCAGCTGAAACAACTGCTGGCAATCAGTGTAGTTTTGAGCCGCGTTTAAAAGTTTTGGTGTGCACAACCCCTAAGCCCTGTCCGGGAAACCGCCCCATAGTCACATTTACAGGTCCTCAAAAATACAAGCATTTAAAAAAACTTGAAACTAGCAGGAGAAATCAAAACTGGATTAAAATGTACGGTTTTGCATTTTGTGATGCTGGAGTAATATACAGATTTGTATATTTAAATTTCACACACGTACAGAACATAAAACAGATCATATGAAGTTTAGTCAAATTTTCAAAGATTAGTCTTTTGAAGTTGGTGCAGTGTTAGATAACAGTGTAGTTTCTTGGTCTGCATCGTGTGCCCCACCTTGTGGCTTATTTGTTCCCTTTTCCGCTTTATCTGCAGGAACCGCTTCATTTGTAGGTGATTTGTTGCCGCAGTTAGACAAAGCCACAATTAAAATGATGCCTAAACCGAAGGCACCAAGCAGTAAATACCCTATAAACTGTAAAAAGAAGAAAAAACAACAATAATCAATCGGGGGGAAAATACAAAAAAGAACAACCAAACAAATAATATATTCTGATATATTTCATGTTACATTATCCCTAACCATTACTGTTAAAATAATGTTTACAACATGCATATTTAAAACAACAAGAAAAGTTGTAGTATATTTAATATTTTCAGTAGTCTATGTAATCATTGCAAAAGAATAAAATATATACCTGAGATTCGCTGATAAACATCTGATATTCATGTTGTATTTCACTCTCATTTCTTGCATTGACCAGTTCAGTGGGTTGACACCACATTTTTTTTATCTCTTTATCAAAAACATGTTTTCCTTCCCAGTTTGTCCAGAGACAAGCTAGATAATCACCATCAAGTAACAAGATGATGACCCAAATAATAGGAAGAATCAGACAACGTCCCAAATCTTTCCAGAACTTTAGCCGATCAACATTGGTCTTATCTCCACAACATTGACAGCAAATTCCAAAAGCGTTTTTAAAACAGGCTGTTAAATAAGCACAGGAACTCTCATTTGCCGAACACTGTTGGCATACATATCTAAAGGGATTTAACAAAATGGACACTATAGCAAATAATAAAACAGGAGGTCCAGCAAAGATAGAGTAAATTAGACGTTTACTCATCTCATGTCTGCAGGGGCATGAAAGCTTTAGTTCCATTAACTCCTCCACTCCATATAGGAAAATACTCGATGGAACAGTGCTGAGAACAGGAGAACTACTCAGAAATTCCCGAATTGCCTTACAAAAATGTGATCGATCCATCTTCTGAGGTCAGTATGAAGATTCTTTTTGCTGCTGCTTTCTCTTGAAATGTCTGCAGTCTTGTTTGCAAGATATTTTTGCGGTTCTCAGATACCCTTAAATTCAACATATTACCATTCAGCTTTTATTCTTGAACACAACACAAAACACTTCACACAATAATATTAAGTATGTGCATTTAAGTGACACATTCTGCTTTACGTTTTGGATTAAAGTATCTGCTATGCAAATGTAATCAACAATTTGTAAGAATTGTTTATAATAAGTTCATAAAATCACTCTCAGTGCAAAATAGCACAAACCCTCATACAAATACTCTTTTTGTATTACTGAATTGTATATTTAAATAAAGAAACATGCGGTTTCTGAATACAAACACATGGAATACAGAATTGTTGCAATGGTAAAGTAATAGATAAACATATACCCAAACAACTTGTGCCTTATAGAAATTTACCACTTTAGTTTATAAGTCACAGCTGCTGAAGCAACTTACAGTGCAATAAACAGTAAAACAATTCCCAGATATATTGTGTGTTCTGTTGTGCTTTAGTCACCATTTGAGCTGAAATTAATAATTAAAAAACCTAAATAATTCATTCATTTAATGATATAATCACATGAAGTAAATATTTCATTGGAAACCGTCTCTATTATACTTTATTCTTAAAGAAAATGTAATGCTAAACTTACTTGTTTTCTCTTGCTGATCTGATGCCTTACAGCATGGTGCATTTGTAAAAAGATGTGAAGATTAGTACTGCATGCAGCAATTTACTTTACAGAAGATACTCTCTCTCTTCAAAGTGAAAACTGTGAAACAAAGACCACATCCTGCTTTGATCGTAGTGCTTTAGTTGCTTTGTGTCCTGCGTCAGGTTTTTAGAGATTATGTGCACAACCAAAAATCTGACATTTTATAAAGAACGCAGACATTTCTTAAAAGTGTATTCAACGGCATCATGAACATATACAGCCAGCCTTTACAAAAATAAGTATTGTCATAATAAAACTGCAGTAGTTTTTTATTAACATATTGTATTGCATAATTACAATTTGCACCATTCAAATCAAGGTTCATTTTTGTAAGACATTCCTAAAATATTTTGACATTTTGCAAATAGCATCTTGTGGAATGTGTGTACTGCTGTTTGCAGGGCATATGTTATAAGAAACGTTCGCTGGTAGACCACACATCCTGTTGTCATATACACTGCTAATCCTCATGTTAAAGCACAGAAATAAGAAAACAGCAGGTTTTTTTTATTCTGACATACTACTTTTTTATTTAGAAAAAAAGTACAATTAAAAAAAGCATAGGCTATAAGAGATAAGGAACAAAGGAAGAAAAAAACAGAGATCAAGTAAATTAAGTATAAAAAAAATACTGTAAAGCTCACACAAGTTTAGGGTCTTTATAGGCTTCTTATTAAAATAATCTTTAATACTGCTCATATACAACTTTATCTCAGACAACAAAATCATAAAATCAGGTTTCTTGTTTATCTGTGTGTTAACAGTGTTTGTGTGTCTCAGTGTTGACAGACAGCTGTTACTGAAGCTGCTTCATTGCTGCAGTTCATCTGATGACCAACAGGAGGCAGCAAATCTTCTGCTCTCGGCTCTTCGGTCATAGACTGTAAAAAGATGGACGGCGCGATGACGCTTCCTATCATGGTAATAAACTAAATGAAAAATGTCCGTTGATGGGCACTGACATGTTGCGCAAAAACGTCATTTTGGAGCACGGGCATGTGATGACTACTACCATCTATTGGAAAATTTTATTGGAAGTGTAATGTATTTTTTTTGACCCAAGTCCCATTTGTTTGCATGGAGAGGGCGGTGTTTATGACTTGTACTGCAGCCAGCCACCAGGGGGTGATCAAAGAGGCAGCAGCTTCACATTTCAAGATGTATATGAGGCACACCCGTCTTCAGTTTAGACTGAGGCCCTGTCCCAAATGGCACACTCCGGACTTGTGGTGCTTCTCAGAGTCCACACTTTGATGACATTATAGAGTGCAGACTTTAGGGACCCTTGATGTGAGTCCACGTGGGTGCACCGGAGTCGTGTTTTGGGACAGACTCGAGCGTCACGCCGGAAATAGTAAGGGAAGTTGCCCGTCTGTGTAAACTTGTCCCTTCCGTCATCGGATTGGTCTGATTGCTCTTTCGCAAGGACTTCTGGGTTGGTTAGTGTGCGAAGCCTGCTGCAGTGGCCCTGTCCCAAATGGCACACTCCGGACTTGTGGTCCTCCTCAGAGTCCACACTTTGATGACATCATGTAGTGCAGACTTTAGGGGCCCTTGATGCGAGTCCACGTGGGTGCACCAGAGTCGTGTTTTGGGACAGACTGGAGCGTCACGCCGGAAATAAGAAGGGAAGTTGCCCGTCAGTGTAAACTCCTCCTTTCCGTCATCGGATTGGTCTGATTGCTCTTTCGCAAGGGGTTCTGGGTTGGTTAGTGCGCGAAGCCTGCTGCAAGTGGCCCTGTCCCAAATGGCACATTTCGGACTTGTGGTCCTCCTCAGAGTCCACACTTTAATGACATTATAGAGTGCAGACTTTAGGGACCCTTGATGTGAGTCCACGTGGGTGCACCGGAGTCGTGTTTTGGGACAGACTCGAGCGTCACGCCGGAAATAGGAAGGGAAGTTGCCCCGTCAGTGTAAACTCCTCCCTTCCGTCATCGGATTGGTCTGATTGCTCTTTCGCAAGGACTTCTGGGTTGGTAAGTGCGCGAAGCCTGCTGCAGTGGCCCTGTCCCAAATGGCACACTCCGGACTTGTGGTCCTCCTCAGAGTCCACACTTTGATGACATCATGTAGTGCAGACTTTAGGGACCCTTGATGCGAGTCCACGTCGGTGCACCGGAGTCGTATTTTGGGACAGACTCGAGCCTCACGCCGGAAATAGGTAGAGAAGTTGCCTGTCATTGTGAACTCCTCCCTTCCGTCGTCGGATTGCTCTTTCTGATTGCTCTTTCGCAAGGACTTCTGGGTTGGTGGAGTGCGCGGGGCCTGCTGCAGTGCGGGCTTCGCTGAAGACCGCATCAAGGGGGCAAAGGAGGCGTTGATGAGCACACTTAAAAGTGTAAAAATGAAGGATGGGACACCCTACGGACTCGTAGACTAAGCGAGCACGCGCAATTTAAGGCCACGAGACTGAAAGTCCACATAAAGTGCGCCATTTGGGACAGGGCCAGTGCAGGCTTCGCTGGAGACTGCATCAAGGGGCACTGATGAGCACAATTTAAAGCGAAAAATGACAGATGGGACACCCTAAGGACTCGCAGACTAAGCGAGCACACGAAATTTAGGTCCACGAGACCGAAAGTCCACATGAAGTGCGTCATTTGGGACAGGGCCTGAATTTCTCCAGCTGCTCTGCAGTGGCGGTTCTAGGGAGGGGTCAGCGGGGGCCAGTGCCCCTGTGACGAAAAGCCTGGACCCCATTGTGGCCCCCCTAAATGTGGGGTGTGAAATTATTTGTACAATTTTTTTTGTGATTTTTGTTTTTTACATCCGTAATTAGACAGTGGCATAAACATGGTATTTGGCCTGTTAATGCCTTTAGTGCAGAAAATTATTTGACAAGAATAAGGTCTAAATGTAACTGGCCCCTCTAACAGTACAACTGGCCTCAGATTGGCCCCCCCAGTTGAAATGGTCTAGATCCGCCACTGCTGCTCTGCTCTGGACCTCATAGTCATACATACTATTGGACAGGACAATCAAAATCAGTTGAACCTGACCGTTAAAGACTTTACAGTAATCTCATCTGTGCTCCAGATATCTCAGTATTGTGAAATTGGTTTTAGATACTGGCGATTTCGAAAAACTGTTTCATGAAGTATCGATACTTTACAAATCTTTTGTTCCCCCCACTAGTGGGAGTTAATCGCAACAGAACCTATTAATCGCATTTTATTTATTTATTATTGCAAGGATAAAAAAATAGTAATTTGAAAATGTTTCAAGTAATCAGGCTTGGCATAAATACAATAAAAGTATAAAGTAGGAAAGGAAGGCAACCATTAAAACAATAAAAAAAGAAAAGAAAAAACACAGAGGCAAACGATTCATGTAACATTTATCAGATCATACAGATTCACAAATTTGACACTTTTTCCCTTATGAAAATAAACCATGTTTTTACTACAGTTAAAAAAACATGGTAACTGTAGTAAAACCATGGTAACCACAAAATAACCATTACATTATGACAACCATGGTTTTCAAAAACCAAATGGTTTGTGTAGTAAAACCATGGTTTTGCTGATAGTAATCAGTACACCAAAAAACATTGTTACTACACTTTTACCACAATAAAAACATGGTTAAATTTTGTAAGGGTTGGTTGTTAATCTTCATTAGTGTCATAATTAAATAATTAAGGTCACAATAAAAATTGCTTAGTTTGGGAACTGTTGAGGAAAATGTACATTTATGAATATATTTGCAAATTTTTACATTTTTTAAAATATGTTTTTAAGAAAAGTTAATTATTTCACTTAGTTTAAAGCCATTAAGTAAAAGTGTATTCGTTTCTGATTCGAAAACGGATCTAGAATGGACGGAAAGGTACACCCGAACGATACCCTGATTTATAAATAATCAGTTTGCCCTAAATAAAACTAAAAACACAGAATAAACTTTTACTTTGGCCTAGTTAGGATAAATAATTTATTTTTCTTACAAACATACTTTTAGAAAAACATTTGCTTTTATTTTGTAAAAATTTGTAAAATATTTGCTTTTACAACGTTTAACCAGAAGATGGCGCCATATTTATGTGTTTCGAACGCGCTTCGAAACAGTGAATCATTTTTCGAAGCAATTGGTTCGAAAAGCTTAGTTTCTCCCAATAGTTTTGGAGGACTTTGATGTTTCTAATTCAGCATTAAAACAATTTCTGCCAGTTCTAGCTCTGTCTGCATTGCTATTAGTAATAAAACATTGCTGAGATGTGCCTTTGGTGTGGATCTAGCAGAACTCGTAAGTAGCGGGCTGTGCGGCTCGTTGGTCTAGGGGTATGATTCTCGCTTAGGGTGCGAGAGGTCCCGGGTTCAAATCCCGGACGAGCCCATATTTATGATTCTCTATTAAGAATGATTTATGTAAACAGTTTATATTACATTTTATTTAAATTACAATAGCACATTCTACTTAAATCACGTGGTGTTTGTTTGATCGATTAATGGTTAATTGTCCTTATAGAGCGCTTGAGCAGAACACAAACGTTTGCGCTGAAACAAAAACAGCGCGACATGAACAAATATTCAAAACTTCCATTAAGGAAGAATAGAAAACAATGACCCCGACGTGATTTGAACACGCAACCTTCTGATCTGGAGTCAGACGCGCTACCGTTGCGCCACGAGGTCCCATGATAGGTGGAGTTGGAAAAATATGTCTTTGTTTATGTTCATGTTCCGGTGAAAAACGAAAATAAAATTTCACAATTCACATATGTATGTTAAGAACTTAGACTTACTTTGTTTTCAACTTTGATTAAACTGAAAATTCAGCCCTAAAAGGTACATATTACATATTGGCACATTTCGATTCGAACAGGACAGATTTTGATACTATGATACACTCAAATATTTATAGTTTCAAACATACACTATGCGGCTCGTTGGTCTAGGGGTATGATTCTCGCTTTGGGTGCGAGAGGTCCCGGGTTCAAATCCCGGACGAGCCCTTCTTTTCTTAACCATTCAGAAACTTAAATTTATAGTAAAGACTTTGACAAAAAAGGAACGAACGCATTTTCATACAGATAGCAAAACAGTTAGCACAACATTTAAACAAACGGTAAAGCGTCGGTTTGGTGATCGGTTCACACGTGCATCCAATAAAAAAATCTCATGTAAAACATTAAACTGTCAAAGCGTTTCTTGAGAACCAAGATCATTTCGTATGGTAAATAAATGGTGTTTGATTGTAGCACCTTGTTGTTAAATAATATAATGAACTTATTTAAAGGCAGGGTATACGGACTACCGGCATATCCGGGAACTTGACTGTAAATTTCGTCACCGCCCCTTTTTGGGGGAAAAACCAGACCTTCCATTGACTTCCATTCAAAATAGCGGAACAAAGCAACGTTTTTACACAGCCGGCAGGCGTAAATAACTTATGAAATAATCACTCAGATTAAACATGTTGAGTAATTATCTGTCCACCCTGCCTGCTATAGAGCCCGAAAGATACATTAACACAGGGGTTTTCAAACTTTTTGTGTGTGTGGACCACTATTTGTAATCAAGAATTTTCGCGGACCACCTCATAATACTCATAATAAAATATGTCTACACAAAGTCCTTAATTTATCTGCACCTCTAAATAGGTTTACTAACACTAAAACTATAACTGGTCATCACATCAGTACAACAGATTCTTAAAACATATTCTTAAAATTTTTTATTTTTCTTAAACAAATATATTATTTTATATTTTATTTTGGCTTTACACAGACCACCTGCAGTACCCTCACGGACCACAGTTTGGGAATGACCGCATTAACACATTTAATTTGGTCAATCTAAAAACATGTCTCTTTCATTCTCACAGTGTCAAATTTGTGTAACAACGCCATCCAGTGATTGCTGGAAATATCGCTAAGCCAGTTAGTTGTATGGCTGGACGGAAAAGTGCACTCATTACTCTAAATATAAAGACATAATATATGAACGAAGTAACTTTCAAATACGAAGTAAAATCATTCACTTGCTTCCCTGTTGACTCGATGAGGTACGAGTAAATGTCCGGGTAAGGCACCTCTGGTCAATAGGGAGCGTTGTTACACAAATTTGACGCTGTGAGAATGAAAGAGACATGTTTTTATATTGACCAAATTAAATATGTTAATGTATCTTTCGCACTCTATGGCAGGCAGGGTGGACAGATAATTACTCAACATGTTTAATCTGAGTGATTTCATAAGTTATTTACGCCTGCCGGCTGTGTACGAACGTTGCTTTGTTCACCTATTTTGAATGGAAGTCAATGGAAGATCTAGTCTGATTTCCCCCAAAAGTGGGCGTGAACCTGTTCAGAGACATTCTATGACGTTGCGCCGGTTGTGCGCATCTCATTTGATCCAGAAACATTTTAGTTATGCTGGTTAAAAGTCTCCTCACATCCTGATAGCAATCACTATGTCAAGTTCTTTAAATGTATTAGAAATGTATGTCATCTGTGAAAGGCGTAGGACCACAAAATGTTCAACCAATCATAGATCTCGGTCCGAACTGACGTTGCCTTTTTGTCCCTCATCCAATGCTCCCGCGCAATTTGTTCACATGCGTTCACTTCCCGTCTGTAAACAGAGGGAGAATGGCAAACTTTTCTGCTGAATTGACAACCTGTACAGGAGCCACAAAACGAAAGACATGTTTTATAACAACAACAGCAAAAACTGTCTGAATCAGCAAAGAGCAAAAACCCAAATTAACATCGGTAATACATTTAATACATTTTAATAAAGCATCCATGAGTCATTTATTTGTCATTGGTGTTACCTGTGATTTAAACAACATTAATGTTGATACTAAATATTTTTTCTCATTACACCTTGTGTATTTAGTTAAAGGTTGAGTAGAGGAATGATAACAGCAAAAAAATAATTGATTATTAATATTTGTTTAATTAAATTCTTCATCTTTACCCAGTATTGTATGAAATTATTTGATTCTCAGTTTGACTTTTTCTTTAAAACCAACAAAAACAAACATATTCAACCAAAAAGGCTTTGATGCAAAGACTGAAATATCGACAATGTCTTACATCCCATATCAACAACAAAATATTACTAGAAAGTACAAGAAAGTACATTCATAACACCAAAACTTGGTTTAACACCAATGACACAATATAACACCAATGAAACAATGTAACACCAATGACAACATTAGAATATAATAATAGATAATGAATTGAAATGAAGAAAATGGCTGCCATTAGACATGTGCTATTTCATCAGAGATGTAACAATCACATACCTATTTAGTATAATGTATTTTTATGTAAAGATCTTAACACTCCCAGCTATAAAAAGAGTAACACTAATTGCATCCAAAAAATCTTATCTCAAAATTCTTAGATATATCATGATATTTTAGACAAATAAAGTAAGACATCTCACAAACCTTTTGCCTTCCTCCACTGCACTTCTTTCACTGACCTCTTGACCCATGAAAAACTTCAAAGAGCTAATGCATTATTTCAAAATAAAAGTGCTTTGGGTAGGGTAACACCAATGACATAAATTTGGGGGACAAATATTTATTTGATATTATTCATTATTCAGTGTATTTTTACCATTTCAGTGTTGTAGTAAATTCATACAGGGTTAAAGGTAAATGTACATTTGATTTGTTTATAAACAACATGGTTTTAAATAAGAAGTAAACAGTTCAACTTCCATGTATGATCAAAGGGACAGGGCAATTTTCAGGACCAGACATTTTAAAAAAAGTTTTTAAAAAGAAAAGAAAATTAAATAAATGAACTCTCTCATCATTTTAAGGACAATCTATATTTATTAAATATATATCATTATGGGATTATTGGGTCAAATTAAATGATTAAGGGGTCTTCAAAAGCAAGGGACAAGCTTTCCACCTTTTTTGTAGAATGACCCAGATGCAAACAGCTCCAGGAGGCAAAGGGTCTGAAAGGGTCGTTGCAGTTTATTTTTGTAAGGTTAGTCTGCGATATGTTTGTTCTGAGATGGATTCCAATATTCTACTGTGATGAAACGTTGTGTTGCTTATGAAATTTGTGTTCGTTTATGGATTAGCGTCTACACAACCGAAAGTGTGCTTTAACTAATTCTGATGTAAACCAGTTGTTTATGATGGTTATTTTGGTGAAGATATTCACTTTGTACTGCAAAGTTTTGTCACTGGTGAATGACATGCGATGTGACTGTATGATCTGTGTGTGTTCCACTGATGTGTTTTGAATGAGGCGTGACTTTGGCGATCGTGATTTCATTGCTAGTCGGCTACCGTTAACATTTTTCAAAATGTGATACCCTACCTCTAAATAATAAAACAGCACGTAAACAATGAATATGCAATAATATGCGTTGTAGCTACTTGAAAAATAAAATTGTACTTGGCCAGTACGGGGATCGAACCCGCGACCTTGGCGTTATTAGCACCACGCTCTAACCAACTGAGCTAACCGGCCACAAGAACATAATTGCTGAAGTTTAGTATATAACACTCCTTTATAATATAATATCTCCATTTAAAGTAATGTGTTTGTGCAACTACTAAAAACAAAAAACATAAACAACCAAAATATATAAAACACCAAATATTTCAAAAACGTATTCGTTTTGTACACAACAACCGCCAAACTATAAAACACCAGCAGCTGCATTTAAATCTGCGTAACACTAGATGGCGGCAGAGCCTCTTCAACTTTATTATGTTATCTTTTTTTTACGTTATCATTTAACGTTTTAGAGAGAGTTGTTCACGTCACTATTTAAAACAATTGCAATTATAATCTTGTAATTTTGCTTGATCTTAATATTTTATATGTACAGAGAATTAAAACGAAGTAAAGAAACCTGCTTGACAAAAGACAGCTTGACGAATTTAATCTCGAAACCACTAAAATTCCTGATCATATATCTACTGTCATGCATTGATAAGAAGTTACTGTAATTTCTTCAAACTTGATCTAATCACAGAGTTTGGCACTTTGTGCCTGTCAATAAAATGAATCTTATCTTCCCATCTAAAATAGCCCTGTACAGTATCTGCTCTAATGCTTTTACAGTAAATAGTCAGATATAGTTACCTATCTAATCTAAACTGTCATAGAAAACATTAAAATAAATCCACTTGATTCAATCCAAATACAAGTATAAGATGTGTGTAAACAGTTTGGAAAGAGGAAGTGGTCAGGTGTTGTAGGTTGTGTGGTGTCTGCTGCAAGAGGCGAGCTTCAGGAAATGCCTGCATGAGTGTGATCTTAAATATATCAAGAGATTAAAAACACTTGCGCTTGTTTGTAATATGCAGTTAGACAATATAAACATCAAAAGTGCATTTTAATATACATTCCCGGCCTAATTGTTGATTTATTATTTGTGCACATTTATCTCAAATATATATATTTAATAAATAAATAAATAAATAAATATATATATATATATATATATATATATATATATATATATATTAAATATGTGTTACATTTAGATGAGGATTTCTGTAAGCAGAAAAATAAATAACACATCTTCTTCATGCTTGGGTTCATCGTTTATTAGATGAGCAGAGATATCCGAGATTTATTTTCATTAAACAATAAATTATATTTTTACAAAATGAAATGGGACAATTATTTTTCAATTACATTGTACCACGTTTGGACATATAAAGTATTCATATGTACATGCACACACACACACCAAAAACTACAAAAAACATCAACTCCAGCTGAGCAGTGAGTGTCATCTCTCATGTAAGTTACATTCTCTCTCTGAAAATATTCATGTTAGACGAGATTAAGATTACACTCCATTGTGTAAGTGTGTTTATGCATAAAAACATTGTTTAGTGCGTTTGATTGTGTGTGATTGTACAACGTCTCACACCCTTTGTCAAGTGCAAATCTTCAACGCCACAATGTTCTTCATTATCTCGAGAGCATGCCAACAAAAACGTCTTTCCAGAAGCCAAATATTTACAGTCTGTTAACTTTGTTCATCTCTCTTTTTTTATGTTGATGGAAGAATGAGATTCGTACAATACAGCACAGAGTTTTGTACATCCTCATTAGCTTAGTGTAAAGAATATAAACCTGTATTGTCAGTAAAGGTGTAACCCTGCTTACATTCCTCATCCAGAGAAGCATGACTTTACAAAAGTCCCGATGTAGCATCTACCACCTTCCCCTCCTTCCTGTTTTTGTTTCATCTCATATGTGCAAACATTCACAAAGTCCCCGCATGCGATTGCCAAAGTTGAAATCCTTGATGCCGACAGTGTGTTAGGACTGTATGGAGGCAGCAATTTCAAATACACAAGTGCTTATAGTGCAAAAGCTCTTCCAAGACTCTACCAAGTCTTCAATGTGACACCGGACAAGTATTGGTTAAAAACTGGACACAGATTGACTCTTTGTTGGTACAATCCAATGCCACCCTGACATCTACACGGCATCATTTCCAGTTTACCGGATCAGGAATAAGCGAATGGTAACGTTGATGTGATGTCATGTCCTGCTCCGTAACTACAGGTTGGTCCAGCTTGGATTGTACTGGGGACTTTTAGTCGCACGTCGCCCCCTAGAAGCGGCTCTGGACCCCTGCGCTCCCTCCTGAGCTTGGTGGATCCGCTGACACTCTTTAAGGTTTTGAGCTCGAACCTCCGCGCTCATAATCCTCTCCACCACCCGGATGGGAAACCAACCCCTTTCTCCATCATGCAACCTCTCACCCAACATCCAGCCTAAAACAGAGAAATGCATTAAACAATCAGAAAAAAGTAAACAGTAAGGGCGTGTAACAAAAAAAATAATAAGTAATGCCAGGAAATGACATATATGGAAATAGGGGTGGGCGATATGAGCAAAATCTTCTATTGTGATAGGATTCATTTTATATCATAATAACGATATTTATCACGGTACAGTTTTTTATGTTATTAAAATATTTAATGTCATATAATTTTCATTATTCTTACAAAAAAGCATATACAAGCTTAAAAAATAAACAAAACTCAAGCTTACTGAAGATAAACAGTTAGCGATGAAACAAGGATAATAAATATTAATGTGTGTGTATTACTAAAGGGCATACACACTAAACGCGAGTTCGATTTGGGCGAGTAGATTACATACAAAGTCAACGTAAAGACGCGATCATTCGCATCCTCGCATAGGGCGATGCGAATGATGCAAATTGGGCGACGCGATTGTGGCAAAAACACGCGCTATTCACCTCAAACATGCCTTTGCGCAAGTTAAAAATATTCATCTAGGCAACACGATGACACGCGTTTCGTGTGTACGTAGCATTACACGTGTGTTTTTTCTTTCAGCTATTTACTTTCTCTTAAGCCTTAAATGGTCGTGTTTATGAGGATACTTGCAAAGATGGGAATTTTGGCGCATATATAAGATTTTAAGGCTAATAAAGCGGCAAAAATGCTCATGAGCTTAAAGGAATAGTCTACTCATTTTCAATATTAAACTATGTTATTACCTTAACTAAGAATTGTTGATACATCCCTCTGTCATCTGTGTGCGTGCACGTAAGCGCTGGAGTGCGCTGCAACACTTCGATAGCATTTAGCTTAGCCCCATTCATTCAATGGTATCAAACAGAGATAAAGTTAGAAGTGACCAAACACATCAACGCCCCCCCTACTTAAGACGAGTAGTTATACGAGCAAGTTTGGTGGCACAAAACAAAACGCAGCGCCCTTCCAAGCGGACCCAAAAGAGGAACCATATTTTATGGTGTAATAGCACTTCGCCTGAAAAGTCCGCTCCCCTTCTCACTCTCATAATGGGAGAGGGAGGGTGTTACTGCGCCGAGTCAAAGTACTCCCAAAAGTGCTATTACGCCATAAAATATAGTTCCTCTTTTAATTCCGCTTAGAAAAGCGCTACGTTTTATTTTGTACCACCAAACTTGCTCGTATAACTACTCGTCTTAAATAGGAAAAACGTTGATGTGTTTGGTCACTTCTAACTTTATATCTAAATGGTACCATTGAATGAATGGGGCTAAGCTAAATGCTATCGAAGCGTCGCAGCGCGCTCCAGCGCTTACGTGCACGCACACAGATGATAGAGGGATGTATCAACAATTCTTAGTTAAGGTAATAACATATTTTAATATTGAAAATGAGTAGACTATTCCTTTAATGGGCAGCGGATGCGCGACTTGCACACTCCTCACACGCAAAAATTGCGCGCATAAAGCTCTGTTGTTTGCGTTTCAATGGCTTAAAATAACTTGTTTTAAAACTGCAGAGCTGAAATACGTGTACAAACGTTACATTCTCGTGACCACACGCACAGCAACGTGGTGTGGGCGCGTAACTTCGATAGAGACGATAGTCCAAAATCTCTCGTTTCTGAGAAATTTTGGACATAACTATTGTTGTTTATTCAGTCCTCTTTTGTTTTTATTTATTTAACCTTTATTTAACCAGGTAAAATCAGTTAAGAACAAGTTCTCATTTACAACTGCGACCTGGCCAAGATAAGGCAGAAACAGTGCGACACAACAGAGTTTTAAAGATGTCTTTTTTGGATTGTTTGACTGCTTGGAAGAGAATACAAGTAAATTTTATATAATTAATTTATGTTTCCTGCTAACGTTAGCTACATTTCACATAGGCCTTCATAAGCAAAAATGTACTTGATCCAAACCTCTATTTTCTTTATTGAAAGATGATCTAGACAAGTATGTGGAAAATAATTAATCCTAAAGCAATGAAAACTATATCTATTATCCTTTTAATTATGTCCTTTTAATTTGTATATTTGCGTTATTGTCCTCTGTGTATTCCTGGCATTATTTGTAATTAAATTTTTTCTTATTTTATTATTTTCCCCCTTTTAATTTATTTTACGACTGTATCATTACTGCTGTAATGTGTTTTTTTTACTTAATAAAAAAATCTTGCATCAAAAGTAAAATTCTACTAGTTTATCATATATACTGGTTTATCGCCCACCCCTATAGACCATTTCATCGGGCGCACGCGCAGTGCAGTGACGTGATACGTGTCTGGTCTGAACTTTACTTCCTGTTTAAGTTTTTTAATGGTCTGACTAGTTGCTAAAACTGAACTCTTAACCAAATACCGCGTCGAAAATATCAAATGTTTTGGGTTCCTATGTAATCTACACATTGTTTATTTTGCTTGTTATATAAATAAACTACTTTAAAATTACTCTGTTATTATTTATTCTTCACAGAGTTTACCAGAAGTTACGTGATGACCACGAAAGCCGCGTGTTTATGTTGTTACTGCTGAAACCGTCTATATGGAAAGCGGCAAATATATCGTCCAGGACTGCACGATATTTAAGGAAAAACCAATATGCAATACTTTCTACATTTTATAAGTATTCAATATGCAGTACAATAATGCTTTAGGTTTTTGAAATCAATAAAAATTATATTTAAAAAAATCCGGCTATTGCAAAACCATTGCAATGTGCATATATTATGCAGCCCTAATATTGCTCTTTATTTGTGTAGATGTGCTAGAGGTTGCATAACTAACTAGCTCTGCTTATAGTCAACACATAGAAAAAAATCTACAAACTTGTAATATTCACACAGCAGATTTTGAGTAGATGTGTGTGTGTCAGAGATCTCACCATCATCCGTGCACTCCAGAAGGTGAAGGACATCAGCCATTTCCACAGAGAGCTCATCCGGTTCCTGTGAGGAGTACGACTGGATACACTGCACTTGTGGAGAATCTGATACGCACCGACATAAACAATTAATCATCATACTGCACACAGATGACACTTTATTTCAGCTTTTTTTGTTTATAAGCACAGTGTGATGGTGTGTTTCAAGCCTCACTTCCTTCACGGCCAGATTCTTTATTTACAAATACAAAACCTCATAAGTGACTAGCCAGCATAAGTGTAGTATTAAATAACAGAGGTCAAGTATGCTTTCAAGATCAATAGAAACTCCTCATCTTTACCTGGTTGCTGTGCACTGGTTGAGAGGAATCTTGTGCGACGGTTTGGAGTCAAAGCGTAGATCCAGCGTAGTTTGTCGCTTCTGTAAACATTCAATCAACCATTAGTGATTCACAAGGTAAGTGTGTCTTTGTATCTCTTTGGTGTGGAGATTATGGATGCACAATATATTGAATCTACCGGAATATCACAATACGCATATCTCAATAACATTTACTTTAGTTTTTATCACGCTGATGTAAATTCAAAAGTTTGTTTTTAGTTAGTTATTTAATGCTATAAAAACGGTGGTGTGATGTCATGATTGACAGCTGTGATATGCGCATTCTGCGAGAATGATGGATTTCGTGGCTTTACTTCCTGCTCACTACTGCGCAGCACTGGTCCCAAAATCGCTACTGCGCAGACTCAAGACCCATGATGGTAGCGCCGTATCGGGACACTGGCGGCTTCACTTTTCACAAATGGAAGCGAACGGGCGTCGTCCATCTTTTTTACAGTCTATGCTTTACACAGTCAAAGTTTTAGTTCGATTTTAGTTCAACAGAAAAACTGGCACACAAATGTTAGTGTAATACATGTATGTTGGGCAAAAAAATAGATTTTTCGATTAATCGTTTTTTTTCACGTAGTATATTCAGAATCGATTCTCAAAAAGCAAAATCGATTTTTTTCATATATTTTTTCTGCAAACATTGAACATAAGATAAACGTTAATCTAACTACTAGTCTTCTTCACTAGATGTCACCCTCTTATTTGCATTGCGTGATGTTACCAAGTCCTTAAAATGGACGTTTCAGGTGCTTCATCGACGTTGATGCCACTTTTTACATAACAAGTAAGAGGTATGTAAGCATTTTAGATTTTACTAGCAAGAAAACGACGATAGTGTTGTGGCTTTTAATTTCTTTTTATTAATTACCCACTTGTAAACTTATGTTCACTGTTCTTTTTATTAATATAGTATTTGTATTAAATCTATATTCATTGAGTTGAATCGAGAATCAAGTATAAAAACCGACCCAAGATCCGGAATCGAAAATTGAATCGAGAATCGAAATCGAATCGATTTGATAGCTTGTGAATCGAAATTGAATCGATCTGGAACATCTGAATCGATACCCAGCCCTACACCACAAGATATTCAGGCCCATTTCCCCCCTTACGACAGTCCTAGGTAGAGTCCCGATCGTGTTCGTGGTTGCACCGATTATCTTAATCACATAATTTTCACAAAAATCACAGATTTTTCTGTGGTGCCCAGTGCGTTAGGAGCATCTGAATCTGCTCGGAATCATGTAGGGGTCGCACTGCAAAAAATGATTTTCAACAAAAAAAATTCTTGGTATTTTTGTCTTGTTTTCAGTAAAAATATCAAAAAATTCTTAAATTAATATACTCCCTCTTGATGAGCAAAACGACCCAAGAAAATAAGTCCAGCCTATAGACCAAAAATATCAAACATAAGTGAATTTGTGCATAAAACATGGAAAAAAAAATCTGCCAATGGGGTAAGCAAATTTTTCTTGAATTTAGGGTTTAAGAAAAATGTTTAAGATTTTTTTGTTTACCCAATTAGCAAATTTTATTGCTTGTTTTATCCACAAAATCACTAAAAACTAGACTTTTTCTTGGGTCGTTTTGCTCATCAAGAAAAACCATCTTAATTTAAGAATTTTTATATATTTTTACTGAAAAATACAAATACTAAGACATTTTTTCTTAAAAAAATTGTTTTTTTTGCAGTGTAACAACTACATGGCGTAGCATACACAGTCCAAAGTGAGATGGACATCAGAGATGTAAAAAAGCAGTCCATTGTATTAATGCCATTTTTTTATGGCCATTGTTTGCAATGTGTGTTCACTGTTCAAGAAACATCGCAAGGTCTTCGCAAGATTTCCTGTGTTCTCAGCTGAGACCCGCATTGTTTGTGAAGTTAATTTCCTTCTAAGTTAATCTGATGGTGTGGTGTCATGACCACATAGCGACCGTCTACACACTATAGGAACAAACGTTTTAAATAAATTTTTTTCTCGTCTATGACTGTGGTCTCTCACATTTTGAAAATCTGATAAGATTAAAAAAATCTTCTGGTGTGTACCCGGCTTTAGACTTTTGTGGTCAATTAATGTAATAAGCGGAGATCATCCTCACATGGTTTCTGTCTTGAGCATGTAGCTGACTTCTCGGTCTTCTTGGTTCTCCATCAGTTTCAGCACAAATGTGCAAGCCAACATCTGACCTTGATCTTCCAGATCTTCTGTCCTCAGCATAGAGCGACTGCACGAGTCCAGAACCTGGTACTTCTCTCCACTGATACACAAATATAAAAAACACAACAAATAAATACAACAACAGCAGACAAACATAGCAATTCCATAGCGATTGTATGGGTAATGATGGACTCATATATTGGTCTCGTCTTCAAATCAGCAATACCTGTCATGCTTTTGGTAATTAACATAGCTCTATTATACATTGGCTTTGTTAATTTATAATAAACGACACATATTCTAAGTCAATTTTGCATCAAAATTTTGCAATTGTGAACCTGGACCCCTGGAGTCGCATGGGTATATTTGTAGCAATAGTAAAAAATACACTTTATGAGTCAAAATGTATTGATTTTTATGCCAAAAATTATTAGGATATTAACTAAAGATCATTTATTTATCATTAGTCATATGTGTTGGTAAAGACTTCATTTGGACAACTTTAAAGGCGCTTTTCTCAATAGATAGATAGATGGATATTAGTTAATTTACATATTTGGCAGATGTTTTATCCAAATTGACTTTCAGTGCATTAAAAAATGTTTGACCCCTAAGATCAAACCTATGACATTTGTGTTGCTAAGGCAATGCTTTACTAATTGAGCTACAGGATCAAATTAAGTTTAAAACATCAGGGGGCACGATTATGTGTTCATTTTTAAAATCATGTTTATCCTTAACCCATATGATGATTAACCAGTACTGGTCTACCACTATTTGATGGTGTTATAAAGTGAAGATCACCTGGAGCTGCGTTTGGTGATGAGGAGCAGGTTATTGAACAGAAACAGATAAATGGGTTGGTAAAGTCTGCGGCTGCGCATGGTCCTGGTGCTCTTGGGTCCTGACATCGACTGGACTTCACCTTTCTTCAGAAGCCAGCGAGAGTGTGAAATCACGGGCACTGACTGTAAATGAAAGGTGAACACATCATATTACGAATTTTTACAGATGAGGATTTGATATTACTTTATAATAAACCATACATAAACAGTTTTTTGAGCATTGTCTTCTCTTCCGCGTCTGTTGTGAAGAGCATGCACAAGACTAAAGTCATGTGACGCGGCTGACGTGTTATCTGGTGCACCCCGGCTGTTTTTTGTGTGCGTCTGGGCTTCGTTTACAATCTGAGGGAGACGCACGCTGTAAGTTTGAAAAAAAACTTTGCAAACATGTCTGAGGATAACACATCATCTGCGTCACTGCAGTCACGTGACTTTAGTCTCGCGCATGAGCTTTACAACAGACACAGAAGAGAAGACAATGCTGAATAAAGTTGTCATTTTTGTTCTTTTTAGACCAAAATGTATTTTCGATGCTAACACATTCTAACTGACCCACTGATGTCACATGTACTACTATTTAAACGTGCATCATGGCTCTGTCTTCTGAAAAAATAAATGCATAGAAGGTGGAAAAGTCTTCTGTATGCGCGGTGCAGAATATGACAGAGGCACGTGCATTTGCTTACTAGTGTTGCCAGATTTGCATGAAAAATACAACAGAATAAAAAATCCACGAATAAACCAAAATAAATCCAAATGCTTTACCTCAAAGATTAAAATATTGGGACCGGCAGCTATTCACTTTAATAACACCAAAAACTTAATCGCTTCATGAGCCAAAAGCCATAACCTGTTAAGTGACACAACGCTATCTAAAAAAGACGAGGACCTGGCAACGGTGCAAGACAGCGCTGAGAAAAGCAGCCTCACAAAAGCACAACACAACGGCAAGGCTGTGGTTTATTGCAAAACATAACGTTGAATAATATTTTGGTCAAAGCTGTGAATGATAACATGAAACGTTAAATTGTTGCTATGGTTAGCACTGTATCATTCATCACAGTTTCGGGAGCGAGTCTCATTTCGTACACACATGGAACGATCATTTAGGGGATTCACTCCCGCATTTGTCAGTAAAGTTTCCCGAAATTTTCATGGCTTCTCATACGAAGCCATCATACAGGTTTAGGAAACAGTATTATAGACTGACATTATGGTACTTTTGTGAGGTTTTATTTATATAAATCGAGAGCCTAATAGTTAATTTTATTGTTTGGAAAAGGATTTTAAATGTTACATAAAACATTTAACTTTATGGGAGAAAGAAAATCATATGGGTGTGCTAAAAACACCATTAACGCAAGTAAACAATGGCAGAATTAAAGTGAGAATGTTTTGCATTTTTTGTATCTTTTGTATTGTACCTTTGTCTTGAAATCGAGTTTTTTCTCAATGTTGATCAGCTCTTCAGTGCGACTCATCTTCCTCACGCCTTCATTGCACTCCTTTACAATCTGAAAGCCACAAACACTGTTTGTCAGGGAAATCCCAATAATATCTATTAATAATCTAAGCAAATAAGACAACACAAAACACCCAAACATTTAAATAAATTTTGGGAATTTTTATATAAAAACGAATATAATTATTTAGTCCATGTATGAATTTTGATTCTTGTGGGAACTGCCCTGTTCATCAGGTTTCACTGTTCTTGAGGGCATGTTGTCATCACAATAAGAAAAACACGCACCCACACGAGAACAAGTCTGACTGAAAAACATTTACAGGATTCACTTTCATCAGGAGAATCAGCTGAGAACCGTTTGGCAAATGAACTAATGTAATAATAAACTCATTAATTTACTGTACGATCTTTTGTGCAATGACTTCATTTGACATTTGTTTAAACATGATCAGTTTATGCAATACGATGCATTCATGTCATGTCTTGCTTATTGTGTATAACTTATAAAAACCCTTCCCATGTTTATCAAACCTAAAACTACATATTCAAAACTAAATCCTAGATTTCTTTTACTTGATCATTGTAGTGTCATGTATGAACACAACATATGCAAGAGCAAATACACTCTTAAAGCTGTTTTCCTTTTAAGGATTCTAATATGTATCATTTAGGAACATAATTGTACCTTTAAGGTACCAGTATGCATGCACCATTTAGGTACTTTTGTACCTTCTTGTACCTTTTTTGTGTACAATACTAAATGTTTATGTTTTTATACATTTTGTGCAGACACAACAAAGGTAGAAATAATTATTTTAAGAGGAAAACGATTAAACAAACAGCAGCATTCCACCGAACAATTATTAAAAGTCATTTCTTGGGTGTTTTCTTGGCAAGAACAGGTGTGGCAGGGTAACCTTGGTACCGATGACAGCTGGGTAAAGGTGTGCTTGGCAGGTGAAAGTCTAGATGTATTAATAGCAGAACATCTCACCACACCCAAAAAAAAAAAAAAAAAAACACATCTTACCCTTTCCAACTCTTGATGTGCCAATATTGCAGTTTTTTCTCTGTCTGAATTTTCCTCCACTTTCTTGAGAATATTCTACAATTTAAAGGACTTATTAGTAAGGCAAGATATTTGATGGGATATTTTTGAAATGTTTTGAGAAGTGGATTAAGCTTACTTGAACAAGTAGTTTGAGGCGTGTGATTCGCTGAAAGGGAAGAATGAGGAAGGAGGTGAAGGAAAGGCCCTTAACTCTTGGATGAGTCTCCAGAATGGACATACTCTCCCGGAAACTAGCATTTTCTTGTCTAAACAAAAGATGAAAACACATTTGTCACGTTCACATACAAGCACACAAATGTCATATAAATAAGGGTTGCACAAGATTCAAGAAAATCATGACATGCGATACTTGCTAAATCATGCGATATGTGACCTTGGACCACAAAAACAGATAAAAGGGTCGATTTTTTCCTACATTGAGATTGAATAAATAAGCTTTCCATTTATGTTCTGTATGGTTTGTTAGGATATGAAAATATTTAGCTGAGATACAACTTTTTAAAAATCTGGAATCTGAGGGTGCAAAATATTGAGAAAATCGCTTGTAAAAGTTGTCTAAATGAATCCTAAGCAACACTTTATTAATGATAAATACACTTTTGATATATTTACCGATAGGACAATATATTGCAGATGCTGATATATCAGCAAATTAATTTTTTGGTGGCATCGGCCAATACATTTTTTCATTCGGATAGTGAATTTTATTACTTAAATTTGATGTTTGTAATAAAAAGACACTCAATGTGAAGCCAAAGTCCGACAGATAGTAAAATGACCAATCATTAATCACTTTTTAACATGACGTGTTATGTTGTGTCACAAACAACATCACACTACTTTAACACACTTATTCAAACAGTACCATAAAATGTCAGATCCACATTAATTATGTCTTGTAAATATGTTTTAAGTACTTTTAAGTAAAGGGTATATTTGACGAGTTTCGTTGCAAAACGATATAACCACCGTTTTTTTTTTAATTGTTCAGAAATCTCGTTTTTTGGTTGTGCATTCCAATTAATTTCAATGCAACTGCAGTTGGTTTGTTTTGATTTAAACCTTCATAACTTAAAAAATACAGCTAAGTAGCACCATAAAACAAAATAATAACATGATAACATAATAATAAACATGTTTTGACAAAAATGTAAAAAAAAATGGATTTATCTCGTTTTGCAACGAAACTCTTCATATATAAATGTTATGCATAACTAATTTATTTTTTAGTTTCACCAATTTTCTGTTTGTCTTTTATTTACTATTAACATTTGTGTTATATCCAGTGTTGGGGGTAACGCATTACAAGTAACGTGCATTACGTAATAATAGTACTTTTCTAAAGTAACGAGTAAAGTAACGCATTACTTTATAAATGTACACATTAATATTCAAGTTACTTTTTAAAAAAGTAATGCAAGTTACTTTTCAGTTTAATAAATTAGATTTTTTTTATAAAACACAACGTACTGAATTAAACTCAACGTCACAAAGATTTACGCACTATATGCGTGCATGCCTGAGCGGGAACAATTTTGAGGCCAAAACGGAGATGGCAGGTCAGAGCTTGATATTTGAGATGGAAATGTGCAATTTCTGAATGCAGAACTTCATAGTCATACAAAACATGCGCAAGGCCTGAACGAGATCAAGCCTCAGCCAAATAAGAAAAAGTAATGCAAAAGTAATTTAAAAGTAACAGAAGCATTACTTTCCATGAAAAGTAACTAAGTAACGCAATTAGTTACTTTTTGGGGAAGTAACTTAATATTGTAATGCATTACTTTTAAAAGTAACTTTCCCCAACACTGGTTATATCAGCCTCATATAGGCCAACCATATAAAGCCAAAGCTTTCTTAATTTCGGCATCAACCTAAAAAAAACATATCAAACGACCTCTAATATTTACAGTAGAAAATTTTCAAAATATCTGTGCGACTTATGACTGGTTTCGTGGTCCAAGGTGACATATGTATGTAAATCTATGCAAATCAATTATAATGTGGATATATGCATAAACTGAAAATTACATAACCAACAGACACGCATCATATCTTTATCATTACACAACCATTACTCTCTCTCTCTCTCTCTCTCTCTCTCTCTCTCTCTCTCGATTTAAAAGTTTGACTACACATATCTTTTCAATAAATGAAAATCATTCAGCTACTGCACATCACGTATTTTAATATAATATCTGTATAGGCAAATTCACACAGTTAATGAATGGCACTTCAAATATTTTATTTGAGCCTTGAGTGACCCGTCAGCCCTATAATAACTTACTAAAAACAACTCTATATTTACACCCTGGCACCCACCAAAAAAACAGATTGCCATTAAAAAAAAAGAGTAAAATGTAAAAAAAATGCATTCCTTTAGCACCATTTTATATTTTTTTATCTATACTCGTGATGTTTTATGATTACTCTATTAGTAACACTAAGTTATTTTTATATTTTTGTGTAAATACTGTCAGGTTAAGTGCTTTGGATTTACAATATTCTTGTGTCAACTAAAGTTATTATGTTTAGGGGTTGTGCACACCAAAGCTTTGAAACGCGACTGAAACGCCTTTTTTTAGCTGACTGCCAGCTTTCTTCAGCTGAGTCCTTTGGTTGCTGTGACACTTCTGCTTTGTTTATCAGTCGTTGTATGATGCGCCGGTTGGTTGTTGTGATATTTGTCCCGCCCCTCCTCCACTGTGATTGGACGGCCTTGTGAGAGCTGACATTGACGAGCTGAGCTTTTAACCCAAAGTTGAATATTTTTTAACTTTTGGTGTTAAGCGCTAAGTGCGGAAAAAACACAGAGCGGCGGCTTTCGGTGCGGGCGTAAAGGCTTTGGTGTGCACGCCCCCTTACTGGTCAAAGTCTAATATAGGCCACAAACTCACAATTTCTAGCAAATAAAATATACAAGAGCTTGACATTACTTGACAGATGTTAATTCTTTACAAAAAAACAATTAAACACTAAAGAAATATCAAGATGTTTATTTTAATGCTTGTTTTGTCTTATTTTGAATAATTTACACCATCTTGAGGCCCCCCCATTGAGCCCCGGTCCCCTGGTTGAAAAACACTGACCCAATAGATGTGAAATGTGTGCAGTTCACCCACTTGTCCAGCAGGTGGCCAATCAGTAAAACTACTTTAATAAACAAGTTATTCAGATAGGACTTCAGATAGCACCATTTCCCAGCCTGACGTTGTCATACTCAATTCTAGTCAGAATTTCCCGACCTCAAATTATGTGGGCGGGGCTAAGTTCGGCTGGCACCCAGGCTAACCATTTCCATTATTCTACTTATTCTTTAATTCTTCATTAAACTGCTATCTGAACAGAAAACAGATCTAATTATTATAAACATGATTAGTATTTAGTGGGATATTGCCTGTAGCTCAACACAAACTCAAATACTTAACTACGTCACAAAGCATCCGGAAGACAAAACTGAAAGTTTTGAGATACTTTAGATGTTGGAGTAAACTTTACCTTAACCTACATATAAATACATGGACATGTAGGTTATAGCAAACATATTTCTTTGTAACACACAGAAAATATCTGTCTTTCACTATAATCTTACCAGGAATGTAAAGCATTAAAACTTCTCAGGCCGATAGGCAGAAAGTCTCAAGAGTTTTATACGGCTTACAAACACACATACAAACAAAGGCAAGCACCTAAACAACACACCTAAAGCTATAAGTTCCTTACAATGAGCCTGTAGGGTGGATCCCAGGGAAAAACTAAACTTGAATGTAAACTACAGATCTGATTTACAGCACAGACACACATAGTTATGCATTGTTTTGTTAACACACACACATATGCAACTTTCACACCCTAAATACACATCCGAACGAACTAAAGCACTAAACTAAGATTGCCGATTCACATTAATCTCAAAATTTTCATTTTTCGGCCAATAATTTCATTACAAAATGCAGACGCAGGTGCGTGGGAACATTGTGAATGAAACATCTGTGCTTTTATTTGTTTTTGTTCCTCTGCCACACCCACCAGTCAAGCCAAGTCACTGTGTCATATATATTTACAAAAAACATCATTTGACGTCACACATGTCAGCTGCGGCACAAAAACAAGAAATTGTTCTCATATTTCACACCTTGAGTGCCCTGAACAAAAGTATGAATTATCATTAGGTTTACACTATTTAATGCTGGTGGGTGTTTATGTAAATTTGTTTGGTTGGTAATGGTCTTTCTGGTGAAGCTGGTTTACCAAGAAGTCTTGACACACCGGAAAGATACTCGGGTATGCAAATGCAGAATCATACTCTTATCTGAAATATTGCAAGCGGATATCCCTGTTGTACACTTATTACATGGCTCATTGAAATGCTTGATTCTGATTGGCTGGTGGCAACTTTTGCAGGTTTGTTTTTCCAAATAACAACCGCTCAATGCGAATAACACACATAACCCGGATGCTTAACACGAAAATAATTTTTACAGGTACAGAGTTTAATATGGCACAAAAAAGTAATATAAATATGTCTTTTAATAACATATATGACATTTATTTACAAATTATTTAATCAAATAGTGTATTTATGGTATTATGGGTCTTCAAACCAAAAGGAAAGGGGTTTTCCTCACAGAAGGTGTGATTTGTTTGGTATTATAAGAACTATTATTACTTGAAAATCAAATTTTCACTATAATCTATCTTCCCATGTATCCTTCATACAGACAGTTAAAATGGTGTCTTACAGTATTCGTCTGTAGTTCTGCTCCTGGTACACCTGGTTGATGACGTAGCTGATGAAGACCTGGAAGTGTTTAGCAGCATGATGATGAACAATGTCGCACACGTCTGAGATCAAGATGGACTCTTCGATCCTGTGCTCCAGATCCATGAGGAACCTGACGATGACATCACCACAGTAAGAAACACAGTATCAAGTGTGACAATCAGTATACTTTCATGGTAATGGGAAAGTGCATCAGCACTGGGAAACAATACATTTATGCCACAGACAAGGCGTAAGTTTAGTCCTACACTACAATTAATGTTTAAGCTGTCTTAAAGGGACACCAATTTTTTTGAAAATATGCTCATTTTCCAGCTCCCCTTGAGTTAAACATTTGATTTTTAACATTTTGGAATCCATTCAGCTGATCTCAGGGTCTGGTGCTACCACTTTTAGCATAGCTTAGCATAATCCATTGAATCTGATAAGACCATTAGCATTGTGCAAAAATTTTGATATTGATTTTTGATGTTTTGATATTTTTCCTATTTAAAACTTGACTCTTCTGTAGTTACATCCGCATCTTTTAATAGCAGGGGTCTATTTTCGGGCACTACGTAATGTCGTTGCGCCTCCTGCGGCCATGTTGCGGCAGCGGGGTCCTTGATTATTGTGCCAGAATGAGAGTATAGTTCCTAGCCACATCGGCCTAGAAAATCGGCCTAGAAAAGTCTTAGTACATGATAAAACTACAGAAGAGTCAAGTTTAAAATAGGGAAAATATCAAAACTCTTTGGTCATTTTTGAACGCGATGCTAACGGTCTAATCAGATTCAATGGACTATGCTAAGCTACACTGCAAAAAATGACTTTCTTACTTAGTACTTTTGTCTTGTTTTCAGTAAAAAATATCTAAAAATTCCTAAATTAAGATGTATTTTCTTGATGAGCAAAATGACCTAGGAAAATAATCTAGTTTTTAAACAAAAATTTAAAATTTATGCAAATTTGTCCTTAAAACAAGCAAAAAAAATCTGCCAATGGAATAAGAAAACATTTCTTGAATTAAGTGTTTATGAAAAAAGTAAATAAGTCTAGTTTTTAGACCAAAAATATTAAATTTAAGTGATTTTGTGCATAAAGCAAGCAAAAAAAAAAAAATAATCTTTCAATGGGGTAAGCAAAAAATCTTGAAAATTTCTACATTCAAGAAAAATTCAAGAAAAATTTGCTTACCCCATTGGCAGATTTTTTTGCTTGTTTTATCCACAAAATCACTTAAATTTGATATTTTTGGTCTAAAAACTAGACTTATTTTCTTTGGTCGTTTTGTTCATCAAGAAAAAGCATCTTAATTTAAGAATTTTTAGACATTGTTACTGAAAACAGGACAAAAATACTGAGAAAAGTTTTTCTTGAAAATCATTTTTTGCAGTGAAAGTGGTATCGCCAGACCCGGAGATCAGCTGAAAGGATTCCAAAACTGTAAAAATCAATTATTTAACTAGTGGAGCTGGAAAATTAGCATATTTTCAAAAAAAGTGCAGTGTCCCTTTAAAGAGACGGCGTTGTTACTGGAAGCTAGTTACTATAGTTTAAAAAAGTTAAAAATATGGATATTTATCTTACAATATCGTACTGATTACCCTTGAAGACCTTTATTAACCCCTTGAAGACTATGTGGATTACTCCTGTAAAGGATGGATGCACTTTTTGGGCTTTAAAGTTAGAAGTTGTTCCCTCTTTAATTTCTCCCATTATAAGCTTTGAAAAGCAAGGGCATTTACTAAAATAACTCCAAATGTGTTCGTCTGAAAGATGATTGACATATATCTCGGATAACTTGAGAGTGAGCAAGTCATGGGGTAATTTTGATATCCGCCTGGAGCATCGCTTTAACTGAAAATAACTTGCCCTGACATATCTTAATATGTCAGTCATTATTTTGTCTCAAGATCCACACCATCCACATAAGGCATTTTATAAAAGTGACTTAAATATCCTAATTTAACTAGCTTAAGTTAAGCCTTGTCTGTGAAATCTCTCCATACTGTTTGATTTGAGACTCCTACTGACAATACTGGTGTAGCAGTCTGGTTTAAGACAGGTTGACCCACCATCTTAAACCAGCTTGACCATATTGGAATTTAGCTGGTTTAAGATGGTCCTTCCAGCCTGACAAAGCTGGTCTTTCAGCTTGGACAAGCTAGTGGGTCAGCTGGTCTCCCAGTCTGACTAGCTAATAAAGTGGCAAAACCCTCTAAAAACAGCATGATACACCAGATAAAACGAGTCTGGGATACTAGCTAAAACCAGCCAACCAGCTTAGGCCATGTTTTTGTTAGTCTTTTTGATGGCACAGAAACAAACTCTGAGACACATTTGCTTAATCTCATTAGCGTTAGATTATCCGTGGACTAAGACAATATACAGAAAGTAAATCCAGTATTTTACAACGTACTGTACAGAAGTAGGCGTGGAAAGGCCGATTCTGACTCATGCATGTGAATCATCACATTGGTGGGTGGATTGGCATAAAATAAAGGCAGCTGACTGGAATCAAACCACATCAGCCGGTTAATTTTAGCCCGCTGGCTGGAGAATATGAGCGTATGTGAAGATTATTTTCTTCTGAAAAAACTTTATGCCAACAAAATATATTTTATTAATGTTTTAAACAGCATGGTAGCCTTTGAATTTTAAAATAACAAGTACAAAATGTACTTCAGTGGTAAGAAAATACATTTCCCATATGAAACTTTTAGATTCACATCTGTGAACATGAACCCACTTAGTCCTCCTACTGAAAAGCACACAGTGTATCAAAAAAAAAAACCCCATCAAAAGGAAATTCCTTCTGAAATTAATTTTGTAAATGTTTTAAATATATAGATTTAAATACTTTACAAATATCTTTAACACATATTATGAATATGTGTTTTTCTGATTAATTCAATCAATACATTATTTGAATCGAGTCATCTTGACGCATATCATAAATGCATTTCTTGCAAAAGTCTTTGTGGTCTAGCGACTGCTACAAAACAATGTGCCCAGCCTGAGTTCTTAGTTGGCTTTCAGTAAATAAAAGAGTTGAATCCGACAACTGGAAACCACAATGCATATGAAACTCGATGCTGACCGCACACCATCCCTCCACAAACACACCTTTCGCTTGCCTTCATGATGTCCTCAATGTTTGAAAACAGGAAGTGCATGTCTGACTGACTCAAAGTGTTGACAAGAGGAGGGTGGCGAAGAAAGTGGGTCTCTAACAGCTCCAGACTTTTGTAGTACGACGCTTCTGAGGTCACCAGTTCAAACATGGCCTACAGAAACACAGAGACACAAAGATAAGAGAATACTTCAGATCTTTATCTGCTTTGTGTTGCTTTCTGGAACAATGACACAAATACATTTTTTTTTTTATTTAATTGTTCCTCAGCCTGCATGGCCTCGTGGGATAGTAAAGTGTGCACACTTAAAAATCTATCCACCTTTTTTCTGATACAAAGAATATGCACATACTACTCGCCTCGCATACTGATTTTCGCCTACTATGTAGTATGAATGTAGGCGATTTCGAACGAGGTCACTGTAAAAACACTGTGCCCTATTGATTGTGTAGTCGTTGTTAAACGTGTCCCACCTCCTGCAGTATGACCTCTTTTGTATCCAGTGTTTGCAGTAGTCCACTGTTCTTCACCACGTCTAAATTCTGCCAGAGACTAAGCGAATGTGAGTTGTTCCTCAGCTGCAGCTGCAATGCAGGCGCAGCCACGATTTCTGCAGTCGGAAGCCCATCTCTCTGTCGCCTTTGCTCGATCTCCTGCTGTTTGGAAGTGTCACGGTATTCCTGATACAAAACATCTGCGCACATGAACACACATTACAGTAAACACAAAATGATGTAAGTGATTCTCAGGATTGTTTTTTATTTTTAGACATTACAACTGTGGGTTCACACCAGACGTGAGATCAACGAGTTGCATGATTAGATTACATACAAAGTCGATGCAAAGACACAATCAGACACGTCCTCACGTGGGGCGATGCGAATGACACGATATGGGCGGCGGGTTTGCCGCGAAAAACATGCTATTCGCCTCAAACGTGTCTTCGCTCAAATTGAAAATATTCAACTCGAGCAAAAAATTTGCTTGTCAAGAAGTTAAATCCTGCGAGTAATCTAGAGCGAGTAACGCGATGCACCACTTTTGATGTGTACGTAGCATAAGGATAACATTAAAGGGACAGTTCTCCCAAAAATAAATATTCTGTCATTATTTACTCACCCTCAAGTTGTTACAGACCTGTTTAATTTCTTTGTTTTGGTAAACACAGAAAGATGTGTAATCAAGCAGGAAACAGGAGCACTATTTACTTTTTATAGTAGAAAGGAAGATATTATGGAAGTCAATGGTGCTTAGAAATGGTTTGGTTACAAACATTGCTCAAAATATCTTCTTTTGTGTTCAAAGAACAAAGAAATTTATACAGGTTTACAACATGAGGGCAAGTAAATGACAGAATTTTCATTTTTGGGTGAACTATCCCTTTAAACAAGAAGTATTGTATCATAAATGACAACAATATGGACTTTGATCCAGGATAAATGAATAAATCTGAATAAATCTGTCAGCATATCACTACTGATTGCTTATGGGGCACACATATCTTCAAAGTATGGCATTTACTATAAATGGCATGCATTTATTGTTACAATTTCCTCCATTCATATTCTTACTGTCTATTTTATATTGAATCAATTAAACTCAACTTGGCAACCCAGTGAGGGACACATACATCCAAAGCAACTGATATAAAATCTTTATTTTGTTTTAATGTTATGTAGTATTATTTAAATCTTATAGGGGTGTTACCCAGACAGGGTTTAGATAAATCCAGGATTATGACTTAGATATATTAGGACAATTAAGTAGTTTTTACAAACAAACATTACAAAAAACAATACTGGTGTGCATCTTGAGACAAAATATGACACTGATATATATGTCAGGACAAGATGTTTTTGAATCAAGACAAACATGTATTTCAGTCTGGGACTAGGATAAGCTCTGCCTGGGAAACCACCACATAAAGTCCTAAACTTAGTAGAAATTATTATTATGTTGCTGTAAAACCTTTAAAATTCCAGCTTTGATTATTTTATTAACGCCTGAATTCATGAAAGGCTCAGTCAAGTAATCTATAAAAACTTCATGAACACTCAAAAAACCCTTTCGACACTTTTATCCACATTGCAAAAATGACTTTCTTACTTCTTAAATCTTCATGAGCAAAATTATTTTATAAATCCCAAGTTTTTAGTAAAAAAATATATAATTTAAGTGTATTTGTGCTTAAAATAAGCAACAATATACGCCAATGGGATAAGCAATTTTTTCTTGAATTTTTCTTAAATTAAGTGTTTAAGGAAAAAAGTGCAAGATTGGCTTACTTTTTATTTATTTATTTTTTGCTTGTTTATGCACAAATTCACTTAAAAAATTTGTTTCTAAAAACTAAAGTGGATATGTGCATAAAACAAAAAATAAATAAATAAGCCAATGAAGTACACTGTAAGAAATGCAAAAAAAATCTTAGTATTTTTGTCTTGTTTTCAGTCAAAATATCTAAAAATCTTAAATAAAGATGCTTTTTCTTGATGAGCAAAACGACCCAAGAAAATAAGTCTATTTTTTAGACCAAAAATATCTAATATTGATAATATAATATTTTGTGCATAAAACATGCAAAAAAATCTGCCAATTGGGTAAGCAAAACATCTTGAACATTTTTCTTAAACACTAAATTCAAGACATTTTTTGCTTGTTTTATGCACAAAATCACTTAAATTTGATATTTTTGGTATAAAAACTATAGACTTATTTTCTTGGGTCATTTTTCTCATTAAGAAAAAGCATCTTAATTTAAGAATTTTTTAGATTTTTTACTGAAAACAAGACAAAAATACTAAGAAATATTTTACTTGAAAATCATTTTTTGCAGTGTAAGAAAAAAATCTAGACACTTTTGACTGCTTGTTTTAATCACAAATTCACTTAAATATGATTTTTTTTACTAAAAAATAAACAAAAATACTATAAGAAAGTCATTTTTTGCATTGCAGCATATAATGTACATATTAAATCAGTATGTGAATCGAACCCATGCCTTTGCACCTGCTGACGCAATGCTATACCAATTGAACTACATAACCACTAACAAACTACAAATCTAAGCTATACAAACTGGAACCATGTGATTTACTCATCTTAAATGACTTTATAGACCCTTTACTAGCCTGACACTTAATCTGATAACAACACTACACAGGTGATCAGCATGTGTCTCAGCTTCTCAAAAGAGTCACTTTGTACAGAGGAAATCTGTTGCGTAATGTCCTGTAGTCACATTCAACAAGACCTTCAGGTGGGTGTATGGCACAGTCGCTTATATAACCAAGAGCGTTAACGAGAGATGAGAAAATGAGAAGACACAGAAAAAGCTGCAAAGATGAAGGAGAAGAAGGGAAATGGAATGCAAAAAGACAAATAGAAATGATGGATGAATTTGCATGAAGACAAAGAGAAAGAAATGATGCAAATAGAGATGATATGAAACGATGCTGCGTTGGCGAAAAAGCAGGCGGATAACCCTTGCTGGTATTTCAGCATATTTAAAATGACATCACCCACACATTGCACCTGCCCTCATCCTACACACAACTCGCATGCACAAGCGTTCTGTAAATTAAACTGCAAACAAGTTGCCTACACGGTTCAACTTCAGGAAAATACATGAGCATGATTTGTTATTGTATATCATCTCCATCTTTTTCTGCACACTCACCGACGCTCTTCGTGATCTTGAGATTTCGGCAGGGATTCTCCACTGCCATCTTGTGCGGACTACCATTCCTCACTTGCCTGAATGAGAGAAAATAGAGAACAACTAACAATCAGTGACTTGATAAGATGATAATATTAAGTGTGTGTGTGCCAAAATGAGAACAAATTACCCCTCACCCAGAACACCCTACAGCTGTTCAAGTCCTACTTTTGTTTCTAAATGAGGGTAATATTGGTTCCTCAGGCTTTAATTTCAATTTTTATTACATTTAACCCCAACTGACCTGAATCCGTCAAAACCATCAGCAGATACACACAAACAGTCACAATCCAACATACTGTACAGTACAAGTGCCGAAACATTACATTGTAGTCTAATGTAAATGCATAAATATGCACATGCAGTCTTTTCAGATTTCCCAGCTTTTATTGAAGCACACGAGATGCTCTTTGGAACGTCTAAGATCATCCTGAGATAACATTGATCAGCAGGTTTTACACAAAGCTGATGAGTTCACATCAGTTCAAGCGCACGGTGTCATTAAAGCAAAAGGAGGTTGTGGTAGATACTAAAAAAATGTCTAAATTATTATTCGTTACAATTAACGTATACTCAAATTGTTATGCAGATAGTATAATTTGCAATAAAAAATAACCCACTATATTTAAAGTAAGATATAAATACATCACAGATTTTTAAATAGTGTATACTTTTGTTTTCCTTTTAATTTATTACACACTGAAAAGTTTTTTTTGTAACAAGTACAAATAAACTTTTCCAACAATCCACTATCTGATTTGTTATCCATTCTCTCTCTCTCTGGCTCGCTCTCGCTCTCTCTCGTCTTACCTCTGTTTGACGTTGCCAGGGTCGGTGGTGCGGATGTCATTGTCCTGCACTGTGCAGGCTGTACTCGTCCGTTCACTCAGCTCTTCCATGTCTTGTCTACGCGACCGGACTCCCGGCGTCGGCAACGGAGAACGAGACCGAGCTCCTCCCGATACAGTACTTCCGTTGCTTGGCAACAAGATTCCAGAGTGAGAAGGTGGACAGATAAAGATAGATAAAATATTGTTAATATGTATGTGAGAGATGCATAACCTACTTGACATATCCAATTATCACTAACAGATATGGAGTCCAGCACAAACACATACAGACAAGCACTTACATTTGTAAACACTTTGGATATTGTTGATATTGTTGAAGTGATAGGAAAAACAGACAAAATAAACAGAGATAAATAGACAGAGATAGACAGACAAGCAGTTACAAATACAAACAGGCAGATAGATGGATAGACAGACAGACAGACAGATATGTGACTAAACGGATAGACAGAACGATAGACAGTAAGATATAAAGACAGATTGTCAGTTAGACAGACAGACAGAACAACAGATAGACAGACACAGATTGACAGTTACACAGAGAGACAGACAGATAGACAGACAGACACAGATTGACAGTTACACAGAGAGACAGACAGACAGGCAGGCAGACAGACACAGATTGACAGTTACACACACACACAAACAGACAGACAGAACAACAGATAGACAGATAGACAGACAGACAGACAGATAAAACAACAGATTGATAGACAGACAGACACAGATTGAGAGTTACGCAGACAGACAGAACAACAGATAGACAGAGATTGACATTTACACAGACAAAACGATAAACAGACAGAGATTGACAGTTACACAGACAGACAGTAACACAATAAACAGACAGACCGACAGACAGACAGTTACACAGACAGACAGACAGGCAGACACAGACTGACAGTTACACAGACAAACAGAACGACAGACAGACAGACAGACAGTCAGACAGACAGACAAACACTGGCAGTTACGCAGACAAAACAGACAGAAAGAACGATAGAAAGACAGACAGACAGAGATTGACAGATACACAGACAGACAGACAGACAGATAGATGGATAGATAGACAGACTGACAGAGATTGACAGTTACACAGACAAAATGACAGACAGACAGAAAGAACGATAGATAGACAGACAGACAGAGATTGACAGATACACAGACAGACAGACAGACAGATAGACACACAGACAGAGATTGACAGTTACACAGACAGAACGATAGACAGACAGAAAGAACGATAGATAGAAAGACAGACAGAGATAGACAAATACACAAACAGACAGACAGACAGTAGACAATAGACAGACAGACAGACAGACACAGATTGACAGTTACACAGACAGAATGATATACAGACAAAAAGAACGATAGATAGAAAGACAGACAGAGATTGACAGATACACAGACAGACAGATAGACAGACAGACAGACAGACAGACAGACACACAGACAGAGATTGACAGTTAAACAGACAGAACGATAGACAGGCAGAAAGAACAACAGATAGATAGACAGACAGACAGACAGAGATTGACAGTTACACAGACAGACAGACCGACAGACAGATAGACAGACAGACAGACAGACAGAGATTGACAGTTACACAGACAGAATGATATACAGACAAAAAGAACGATAGATAGAAAGACAGACAGAGATTGACAGATACACAGACAGACAGACAGACAGACAGACAGTTAGATAAATAGATAGATAGATAGACACACAGACAGAGATTGACAGTTACACAGACAGAACGATAGACAGACAGAAAGAACGATAGATAGAAAGACAGACAGAGATAGACAAATACACAAACAGACAGACAGACAGATAGATAGACAGACAGACAGACAGACAGACAGAAAGAACGATACAAAGACAGACAGACAGAGATTGACAGTTACACAGACAGAACGATAGACAGACAGAAACAACCATAGATAGAAAGATAGAAAGACAGACAGATATACAGACAGACAGAATGATATATAGACAGACAGACAGACAGAAATTGAAGTTACACAGACAGACAGACAGACAGACAGACAGACAGACAGACAGACAGACAGACAGACAGACAGACAGACGGATATTTAGACAGACAGACACAGATTGACAGTTAGACAGACAGACAGAACGACAGATAGATAGACAGACAGACAAACAGACACAGATTGACAGTTACAAAGACAGACAGATAGACAGACAGAATGATAGACAGAATGATAGACAGACAGGCAGACAGGCAGACAGGCAGACAGACAGACAGAATGATAGATAAATACACAGACAGACAGACAACAGATAGATAGACAGACAGACACATACAGTTCATATAGACAGTTCGATATAAAGACAGATTGACAGTTACACAGACAGACATACAGAACGATAGATAGACAGAACAACAGACACACATAAAGTCAAATGTCGAGACAGATAACGACTGTTACAAAGACAGACGGCAGATAGACTGATAGATAGACAGACAGACAGATAGGTAGATGTACAGACAAACAGATGTAGCGAAAAATAGACCGTTACAAAGACAGACAGGCAGATAGATGGATAGATAAACAGATAGACAGCCAGATAGACACGTAGATGTACAGACAGACAGACAAATGTAAAGACAGATATACTGTTACAAAGACAGACAGACAAATAAATGGGTAGATAGATGGATAAACAGATAGATAGACAAATAGACAAATAGTGAGATAGACAGACAGATAGATGAATACAGGTAGACAGGTGGACAGACAGACAGACAGTTTTATTTTTAGAACCGGGTTTCTGATTATGGTTAGTGTGTAGTAATAAATTATATGCAAACATTGTCTGGTATGTTGCAAGCAAGATATCAAAGTAAATGTGTGTGTGTGTGTGTGTGTGCCTGCCTGCGAGCGTGCGTGTGTGTACTTACTGATGCAGAGCCGATTTATTTGCATTAGTGGGGCTAAGTGTACTGGAGGGGGCGGAGTTTCCTGGAGTAGTAGAGGTGTGGCCTAACATAGAAAATTGGGAGGATTTAACTTAATGGTAAAACATCATAAAACTTAAGACACTTGATAAAAAATAAAACAGAAGTGCACATTAATGGCATCAGCGACAAGTGAACTAATTCAGTACACATTGATGACATCAGCGACAAGTAAACTAATTCAGTACACATTAATGACATCAGCGATAAATGAACTAATTCAGTTTCAAGTGAGAATTTCAGTTTCAGATACAGAGCCAAAATAACATACTGTGCATTCCATGCTACCACACACATTCATCCACAAATACACACTGACAAATGAAACACACACACACAAACACAGAGGGTCCATTGTGAATGTTCACTGTGCGGTCTGAAATGTTGTGGGCACAGGAATGTGTAACCTCAGATGAAACTTTCAGTTATTGTGTTTGTGTCCAGCTAAGAAGTGTTCAGTTTCCACATGCATTTCTATCCTCTGCAAATTCTGAACTCTCGCTAACAAAGGGCACATCTGAAACACTTCATTGCTTCTTAGTAAGAAGCTCTTACTCAGTTTCTCCTGACCGAGCAGCTCCACTCACTATACTGATCACACATAGTGTAGTGTGCTATTTGTGTGCATGGATGAGTGCAGGAAGATCGGAAAGCATGTTTGTCAATGTCCCTAAATAAATATTGACCCATGTGTCAGTGCAACATTCAACAGACAGGACTGAAGGTTTTAGCTGCTACTGTATTTCCATCACATAAGTGTCTCTATAGCTCAATAGTGCTTTGAACAAACCCTTGACCCTGCTGTATATACTGCATTAACCTTTGGAGCGTCACACTCCTACACCTGGAGTGGTGTGGACATGATCAAATAATGTGCTTGTTTGAAGAGGGGTGTATAATGAAGCAATCTTACAATACAAATGAAATCCAGGCAAAAGTCTCATAATCATAATCTAGAGATTTGCAGCATCAAAGTGTGATTTCAGTCACTTTAATTTCAATCTTTGATATGTTTTTAATCTTTGTATGCCAGTTTAAATCGTAGTCTCACTTGAAATCAGCAGAGACTCGAAATGGTAATCCTTAGGCCACAACTTAAGAAGCGGATTACATTTTGATAAATGGAAACTAATATTTAAAAGGTGCAGTATGTAGATTTTAGTGCCATCTAGCAGTGAGATTGTGAATTGCAACCAACGGCTCAGTCCACCATTCACCGAAATGCATAGAGAAGCTACGGTAGCCACCACAGGACAAACATGTTGTCTAGGACAAAATACAGAACTAGTGACAAAACGGGCTCTGTGGAGCAGTTTTTGTCCATTTAGGGCTACTGTAAAAACATGGCGGCACAAAATGGCGACTACCATGTAAGGGGACCCGCGGTGTATGTAGATAAAAACGGCTTATTCTAAGGTAATAAGCACATAACAGTTCATTATGCAAGGTCTCTATACACCCATGATAATATAGTTATGTATATAAGATTGCATTTCTGTCATTAGATACTTCTAAAAGTTACACACTATACCTTTAAGCAACAAACAAACTCTGTAACACTTTACTTGAAGGAGTGTTCATAAGACTGGCATGACACATTCATAGTCATAACATGACACGTGCTATGAACATGAAGGAGATTTTATGACAACTGTCATTAAGTGTCATTTGTTCAACTGTGTCACTTTTAATGCAAAGATGAGTGAGATGTCTTTGTTATGACAACTTCACATTAATCAATACATCATAACTTGTCATGACAAGACAACATAACTGACCACTTTTTACCAGTGATTCAAATTGAATTTGTCATTAACATGTCAAAAAGTGTTAATACTCTGTCAAATAGTTTTAAAACAGCATCATGAATATTTTTCTTGACCTCAACTACAGTGATACAAATATAATTTGTCATTAAAATATCATTGAGTGTTAATACTCTGTCAAATTGTTTTATAACAACATCATGAATATTCTTCAGTTCATGATGTTTTTTTAAGTTTCCTCCATGTGTTAAACAAATTAAATCAATCATTCAATAATAATAATAATAATAATAATAATTAAAATGGATACAATTATATTTTATTGCATTTGTTGACCGATTCACCTCAAATTAAATTAAAAAAATTCAATAATGGGTTAAGCCATGCAGCCTTAGGTCCATATTGCTGCAAAGTTAATTGCATTAAATTAAATTGTTTAAATGTTTTTTATGTATTGTGCACATACATAAAATTAAGTATAACATTTTGACATGTCTGCATTTTTTTTAGGTATTAACACTTAATGACATATAAATGACAGTTTAATGTAACCCATAAAGCTAAGTATTTTCTTAAGTTTGATAATTATTCTGTTATGTCATGTTTATGACAGATTAATGACAAGTTATGATGTATTGGTTTATGTCAAGTTGTCATAACAAAGACATCTCAAACAATGTCATGTTTACATTAAAAATTACATAATTAAACATATGACACTTAATGACAGTTGTCACGTGTCGTGAACATGAAGGAGACTTATGCACATAAAATGTGCATAAGTCTCATTCATGTTCATGACACGTGTCATGTCATGATTAGGAAGGTGTCATGTCATTCTTATGAACACCCCTTCAAGTAAAGTTTTACCCAAAAGGTCCTAATATTCCATGACTTAAAAAAAATAGGAAATTCCCTGACTTTCAATGCATGGAATAGACCTTTTAAATTCCATAATATTCCAGAAATTCCATAACCCGTGGGAACCCTTTGTATGTTATAATGTACATACAAAATATATATTATTTAAATGTGCAAACACATCCTGACTGACTAAATGACCTCAAAGCAGTATTTTCGTGCAAAAGTAGTCTCAAAATGGATCAGGGTCAATTTTTTTACCACATTAACTTCATTTTATGGTTAATAATTTGCTTTAAACCCAGTTTCAATAGTGTAACCAGATATAGAGCAGTTATCAAACTGTATAATGGGGTTGTTTTCCCAAAGGTCGCCTGTAATTGGAGAAATCTGAAAGCATGATGCTTGCTTAAAAAGAAACATTCACTTTGACTGGTATACATTTACGCATTTGGCAGACGCTTCCGGACTGACAGTGCCTTCAAGGTATACATTTTATCAGTATGTGTGTGCCCTGGGGATCACACTTACGACCCTTCGTGCTGCTAATGCACTGATTTAACAAATGAGCTACAGTAACACTAAACTTAAAACATGTTGGGTTATTTTCAACTCAGTATTGGGTTAAAAAGGGACAAACCCAACCGGCTGTGGTGTAATTGAATCTGATAGGTTGTTTAAACCCAAAATTCTGTGTTGTTTTAACCTATTGTTGGTTCAAAAATAAACAGTGTCTGGGTTAATTTAACCCAACGACTGCATTGTGCATTCGTCCCTTTTTACCCAACACTTTGTTGAAAGATATAAATCTGCCATTCAGGCTTTAATAAGTGGTGCATAAAACCCCTCCCATGTTTTATTACTGTGCACTCTATGAATAGATAAATATTGACAATGCACATCTTTTAAAGATTAACCTTTTTTCAGAGAGGATTGTTTCCTGTTCCACATAAGTCAGCTGCGCGTGTGTCTATTGTATGTCTTCGTATGTCGGATAACAATGCCGTATAGACTGTACAGTAAGACCTGGGGATTACCATGGATACAAACTGTGTACATTGTACTTAAAGTATCTCACAAGACCTTACAAAACGCAGACGCATTGAGTTTTATCATTAAAGCAGAACAGGCTGCAAACCACACTGCCTTGGAAACCAAAGACACATTTGACACATAGACATTTACTTCACACATTTACGCAAAACTTTCAGTGTGTATAAAAAAATGCGGGAAGTTCCAGAAAAGCACATCTTCACACAATACTGTGTATATTTATATATTCACAAACACACACAACAGTCACACACATGTGCCATAATTACACACCACATCAGATTGGATATCAGCAGGGTTGCCAGGTTTCACAGCAAAATCAACTCAATTGCAACTTTTTTTGAAAATCGTGTTTCAGCAAGGTTCATCTGTTAAAATTAATATTTCCCTAGCTAAATATAACATAATTTGGGGTCGCGTCGACCCTGGGACACAAAAAACAGCCTGTGGCAAGAGTATTAAAGTTGTCCATTTCCACAGGAAAACCATAGACTTGCCAACTCTGGATATTATAAAAATCTCAAGCAACATAGCACCAATATGATTTTGTGTTTTGAAAAAAAAAGCACTATAACACAAAATGGATTTTACTTAAGGATCTCACTGGGACTATACCAAACAGTCTGACAAGTAAAGTCACAAGGAACTGTAAAAACCACACACTGTGAAGTTGGCGTGAGAGCGCAATGCATTCTGGTTACTCGTCTACAGCTGGTTATATTTGTCAAGTCATCCAAATGCTGAGTTTAAAACAAGACTCTAAAACATTACACGTATACAACAGCACACATACTCTGCCTGCCTGTCTATTCTATGGGTGAACTACCATAACACCTTTAAATGTTGATAATTAAATGAGTCACACATATAATATATGAAGAGCTTAGATGCAAAAATCTCTAAGTACATCTGACATGATTTAAAAACAAGCATTTTTTAATCAGGCTCTTATACATTTAGGTTCAGTGATGTCACTTTAATGGCAATGAAATGGTTATTAGTTAGTAATTGAAATGTCACTTTAGTCATTTCCTTGGTATTTACAAATTTTAACTGTGCATGCAAAAATCTAAATTTCTTAAAAAGTCTCCAGTCACTGTTCTTTCTGAATAAAGGTAAACGTTTTAAAAATTCGGTCAATATCCTTATTATATTGATAAACCTCATTTAACCAGGTGAAAAAGTTGCACCTTGACGTACGCACGTCGTCGTTCATCTGATTATACTAATTACTAATTATACTTTTGTGCACTTCAAAAACCCTACATTTCTGAATGGCTTTAGGTCGGGATTAAGCAGTATTTAATGATCGTATAATACATGCAAAGAGCATTTGGTGCCGAAAGCAATATCATTATCTAATTTTTGACGAAGGTGGTGTTTAGCGGCTTTAGCATCTGAGCTCTTTATATTAATCAACGCTATCTCACAAGAATTCGTACATATTTTACGAGTTGGCCAATTCGTATTAATTCATACGACCAAATTCGTACGTTTTTGTACAATTTGCCTTAACCCCATGTGATGTCGGGGTTCAGTTCATTGTTGTTGTTTTTTTCATAAGAATCGTACATTTTTGCACTATTAACTTCGTATGAATTCATATGAATTAGCCAACTCGTAAAATATGTACGAATTCTCATAAGATCAGGCTGTATTAACAGTAATATGCACATACAGACGGTTTCATCTGACGCGCGTGCGGTGACGCGATTACGCATCTGGTCGGAACTTTACTTCCGGTATCTGTTTGTTTAATAGTCTGACTAGTTGCTAAACTGAACTCTTGAAGAAATATCTGGTCGAAAGTAACAAATGTTTTGGTTTCCTTTGTAATCTATGTGTTGTTTATTTTGCTTGTTATATAAATAAACTACTTTAAAAGGACTTTGGTCTGTTGTTATTTATTCTAAGCGGAGTTTACCAGAAGTCACGAAAGCCGCTTGTTTATGTTGTTACTGCTGAAACCGTCTATACAACATATAAATGTAATTTAATAATTTTTTTAAACCCTACATATATTGTATGCATAGTAGGAATATGTAGTATGTAGGCCATGAGTTGTATTGCAAATTGTCGCAATGTGCATTCGTTTAACGTCATCGCATGTGTATGAGTCAAAAAGCTGTGCGTTTGACTGTAACCAGGGCTTAATAGTACATTTAAAAAAGAGATGAGTCCCTTTGGTCTTTTAAAGTTATTGAACTACTGATTCAGAGCTTGATTGTTTGTTACGTCAACTGAAACTGCTTTTGCTGGAAAAACTGGTAAAATATTATGCATAATGCAGTCATTAATTGTGTCAAAGAAAATGCAAAATATGCATTCATAAGTATGCAACAATAGCAAACTACATGCCATTATGTCAAGGACTTCACACAACTTTGGGTTTAATGTGTTAATGGGTGATGAAGGAACCATTAGCTGTACATGAATGTGTGTACCAAGGACTTTACCGTATTACCAAAATATTTTGCAGGGTAAAACAATTCCCCTGACAGTAGAAGAAACTATTAAAGTGTGTGTATGTTATCCAAACAAAATAAAAAACTAAATGCTTCAATAACGAATTAATTAAATTGTTTTACACATGGCTTGCAACTTTCCAATCAGTCATAGGTGGTATGAGAACAAATACCAATTTGCTTTGTTATACCCAGAAAGCAATTTGCATTTGAAAGACGTCTAATGGGTATCAAAATCAAGTTTACTCTAAAACAAGACAAAAGTAGCTTAAAAAATAAATGAAATAAAATCAATAAAATACGCTGATTATGCTTAGTAAATTGATAATGTGGTGGGCCATGTTAATGTGTAAAATGTTTTTCTTTCATCGGGGAAAGCCCATAAACAACGCAAGCAAAAATCTATAGTTTTCTCGATAGTTCACAGGTAGTTTTTTTTTTGCTCATTGCCCTTATTACGTGCTGCATGTAAACACCTTAACCGGATTTAACCGCAGTTTTGTTTATGTGTGCATGTCTCCGCGTGTGAAAGATAAACATCACACGTGGAATTTCCGTAAGTAAGCACAAAGTAACGCATAAAAGTCTGCTAGACTCAGAGAATCGACGAAAATGAAAGCTCATGTTACATTTACAGGTTCTGCATGAGAAGAGATACAACAGTTTAGCTTAAGACATATTTCCCATCTGCTTTTTGAACGACTATATTTACATTACTGCTTGCGAGAAACCTGACAAATCTCCAAATCCCACGTAAACGCAGTTTTCTGCATAGCCGGTTTATTGATTTGCATGTAAATGCATAAAAACAGGTTTCTATAATAAGCAGATTTTTGATAGTTATCAGCTTATTCTGTGCATGCAAACCCACTCACTATTGACTTTGTTTACATGATGAAATTTGTTGTTTGTTATTTTGGCAATAACGACACATAACCAAAATTCTATTTTATTTAGGTTAGACGTGTGTAACTCATAGCCGGTCTATATAGAGTATATAGTGAACCTAGATGGTGACATTAAGATTATTGCTTGCTGGGTACTTTAGTTAACTTTTGAGAAAGTACATTTGAATATAAATGTCTTAAAACGTACAGACAAGGACTAAAAACCTAACCTAAGTGAAATTTAGATTTCACAGCAAATTTTAATGAAATGTGATTCCCCCTGTTGCAAGATTCATCAAGATAATAATATGTAACTGATCATGTGATCTTAACATGGCAGCCACCATGAGAGGAAAACCTCCTGAAACAAACTAGAAATGCACAACATCGGATTTTGGCTGATATTTGATATGCTGATAAGGCAATTTTGGCCGATATCCGATGCCAATACAAGCCAACAATACGTGTTTAATTTTCAGAATCCCATTTTTTCCCCAAATAATCAAATGAAAATGAAACTATGTATGAATTAAATATACACTATTTTCACTTAAAGGCAAGCTAACAAAGCTGTTCAGTCAACAGGAGTATGATAATAGCCAATACTAGATCTAATCTTATCTTTTCAAAGCTTTCAAGATTAATATGGCATTAAATTCTGATCTCACATAGAGAAACAAACTCCTCATGCGTATGTAATTCTGTTATTGTAAAGATAGGGAATACACTGGCCAGTTTAGTCACAGCAATGCGGATAAATACGATGGAAATAAAGATGCTCAGACACCTATAGAAACACACACACACACACTATTCTCAGAACAATTAAACAAACAGTGAACAATTAAACCAGTTTCTCGAGTTTCGACTGCTTTGTAATTTACCGCAGGGTAAATCATGTGCTTTCTTTTTTCTCTCAACAAATCACTAGAACTTGTTCGGCAAACCTTGAATGTCTATGAACTATAAAAACTTAAGAAAAACAACCAAAAATAAGTAAATAATTGAAGTCAGTTTTATCACAACCACAAATATTCACAGGATGTGACCCAGTCTGAAAAACCCATCTAAAGTCATTTACAGTAATTTACTGTTTTCTACATAAAATCCTTTTATGTAATATAAAGAATATTTTGTGAAAATATAACCTTGATATCTTTAATATTGACTCAGTAAGATCATGAAATTAAAGATTGATACTCATAGATTATAAGACTTTAAACTGGATTTCACAGATGGGTCACAAATAGTCGCCCCTAACAAATGTCAACTACTGTAAATACGGTATATGTCATCATTCAAATGAGTCAAGGTCTACAAACCATAACAAACTTTGATTTACAACACACAGGAACAATACTCCAATGTTTAGACCCACTACATTTGCTAGGTAACGCCAATACTGCAAAGGTATCAGTTTCAGTTGGGTTTCATGAGTACTCAAACTCTGACTTAAAAGTTGTAAAACATAAATAATAAATCAAACAAACGCATAAAAAGTAAGATCTCTCACTTTGTGTCTGATACTTTCGTCTCCTCATTGAGCTGTAAAAACGTGAGTTCCTATGAATTGGAGATCGATCAGGTAATCTGTCCTCATCGTCTTCATCTTCCAACGGACCGTGCAGGTGGGCCGCAGGTGTCCGAGTTCTGGGGGAGGCTTCCTGAGATTTTTGAGGCTTTCTGCCTCGAAACAGGGCTGTCATCATCTCAGCGATGCTGTCAGACATCAGCTATCTGTAACGAGATCCAGTTGTTCATACAATGATTCCCATTAGACAAACACAGCAGGAATTCCTATTCAAATATAAGCCAAAAAAAATCAATGCTCCCAACATGACAGTCACTTTCAACTCACAGCACAGTTCTCTGTGTTCTCTGGTCCTTTTTCTCAGCCTAAGGGAAAGGCGTGTTGTTATTAACTCCTAACTTTGGCAGGTGCCATGACTTTCTGTTCCAATGCTGTTTCTCTTTCCCTCTTTCTCTCTTTCTCTGAATCCAAACCTGTCCTCGGCACCTCAGTGTCAAAGTTCTCCCTCCTCCCTTTCATTCACGTTCGCCCACCCAGGCTCCGGGTAACCCGCCCTCTTTTCTTCCCCGTCACACTGCCTTACCCTGTTTTGCCTGAGCGCATAACTCTGAGCCCTGCGTGTGTATAAAACAGGTAGAGTAACTCACCTAAAACAGCAGGTCATGTATTTTTGGCAGTCAATCTCTTACTATGAATGCGGACACCTCACCCATTCGGTCTCATTTAAAAACAACAACAATAAAAGTCCAAATGATTATGTCCTGCACTTTAAACAGCTTATCTAAATGCTTTGCATATCTTTCCTGGTGCTAAATCTCTAGCGTATATCAGTATCAGTCAGTAACATCAATATTTATGTGTTGTTTTACTAGATACTAAATTTAACTATTTTTATTATTAAAGCGCATAAAAGTATAAATCTAACGAAATGCACTAACGTTATAAAAATTGATGATACATTCCCTGAAAGCAAATGTTATTATCATTCTTAAAAACATTTTAATATTTAGAAGTCGTAATTATTTTGTCTTTTTTTTTATAAATGAAAGTGCAATGTTTAGTCAAGTTTTTTGTAACGCCCTGGTCTATGCGATCAGCTGACTAATGAGGGTTATAAAGTTCTGACTCTCTCTCTCGACCAAAAAAAAGCACCCCGACTAATCCCATTGTGCACTCACCGATTAACACACACTGACACATATACAAAAGAAGTGACACACACAAAAGCGCATGAACACAGACCAGAATGTGAACTGTGCATGCAACAACACAGCTGTATAGAAATGCAATCCTATTACTTACTTTCATTAAAGCATTAAAGCATTAAACGAATATCATGCAGTATGCGCAGAAGTGAATTACACAGGATGCGCAAGACCTAATAACAAAAAATAACAGAAACGCCTCTTTTTATTACTTTTTGAGGTCAAAGATCAGTGTTGTATAACAAGGAGATGTGTAAGAAAAGCGACAATGATTTTGCGATTTCTGTATTACTAGTCATATGTGACCCAGTAAAATACGTGAAACGTATTTTGTGATTTAATGTTTTATACATAAAATAATCTAACATATTGCAAAGAACATTTTGTGTAAATATAACCTTGATATCTTGAAGGGCACCTATTTCACAACGTTATTTTTGTGTATTTGGTATAATACAATGTATCTGCATGGCTTATGGTTAAAAAACAAATTTTTACGCATACCATACATTTTTGTAGCTCCAGATTTCACTTTCGTTCTGAAATGCATGAATTTTATACAAAACTTATCAATTTGAAAAGCGCTGTGTCCCTGATTGGCCAGCTAATTTGTACGTTGTGATTGGCCTGAATAAATCTGACCTCAGATGGAAATGTGACGCCCCTTACCATGTTTGAAAGATTTGCGCACAATGCAATGCTAACAGGAGTTAACTTACAGGCTGTGTGTCCGAAGCGGGAGGAATTATGATAATGTCGGTCTTGTCTACGTCAACAATCTTAAGAAGTAAACTGTTGCCTACAATCCATGTGGTTGTTGTAGTCCAAGAAAAGAGATTTACGTTGGAGACGATAACCAGGGTTCCCACACCTTAGTTAACTTCAAATTCAAGGACCATTCAAGGACTTTCCAGATCCAATACCCTCAAATTTAAGGACTAAATATGGGGACACATTTCAAGTGAGAGCAAGGTTACATCGTGTTACCTATTAAGATACAATGTTACAGTTCCCTTTTAAGGGAACTCGTGCTGCGTCACTCCGGTGACAGTTTGGGGACGTCTCCAGGGGTAAGTGTGTGAATGTGTATATCAAATTCAACCAATGGTGAGGCTAAACGACAAAGACAGGGTAACGCGGGACCCAGGAAGTATATCGCTATCTGAAATATTGCCAAAGACGGCGTTACAGGGACGCAGGAAGTATGGCAAGGGAGACGCAGCGTCTCATTCCCTTCTCAGGAAACAACAGTTACATATGAAACCCGAGACGTTTTCATGTGTCAAACACAACTATGCAAAAAAGCATTTTGGTATGAATCAACATTTGCACACAGAAGATATAAGCATTTAAAGCGAACAGTTAAGCATGTGTGCTTAAAAAGTCTAGAATTTTTATGATATTATCCTACACTACACAGGGAATAATATGGATTTTTTACAGAAAACTTCTTGCATAAAATAGATTCAAGCACTTTCAATGACCTGTATCTACTACGCCTGTATATTTTCAACAACTTCCCAGGGCCTTGAATTATGTCGCCCAGATTCGCAAACTTTCAAGGATTTCAAGGACCCGTGGGAACCCTGTATCACTCATGTCATCGTTTACTTTGGGGTCTGTACCTTTTGCATATCGTAAACATGTACTATACACACCAAATGAAATGTAAAATTGTGAATCGGACCATGAGTGCCCTTTTATATTAACTGAGTAAGCTCATGTCAAAGATTAAAATCTATGTTGTGAAATCAAACTTTGATGCTCCTAATCTCGTAACTAGATCATGAAACTTCAGTCTGGATTTCACAGACATACAGGGTCAAATATTTACAGTAAATTTTCTTAAAAGTGTGCTTAATCTCACAAAGTTGGTAAATAAACTACACTACAAATGTAATTATGAAATAAAAAAATGTTTAGGGGTATTGTTTGTAGTAAATATAATTGATTGTGTGAAGAGAAGTCTGTGTGTGTTGGATATAAAAACAAAGCCTGTTTTCAGGATGGAATGTGAATTCATTGAATCATCTGTATCAGTTATGTAATGCCATTGTAAAGAAGCCTGTGTTGATACAATAGGAGGACCTTTTATACAATTCACCTGTTAAAACCAGGTGTGTCGATGTTGTGGGTAAAAAAGCCATTGTCTACTTTAAATTATCTCCTGCAACATGATCAAAGTCCACACCCCGTGTTGATATCAGTCGTACCACCATAATGTTTATTCATTAACTGTGTGATAAAATGTTGTGTCTGTTGTTATTAGCTTACAAAACAGTTTTTGATACACTTGACTTCTTATGTGCAAATTCAAGCAGTTTGTTATAAGTAGCCTATTTTTGGACAAGTAATAATAATATTTGATCAGTGGGAACAACAGACATGTCAATTATTTTCACATAGTGTTACTTAATGTGTAAGTAACAGCAAAGACTGAAAACAAACAGCACTTGTGGTCAAGGTTTGTCGACATCTTATGGTGAGGTTTGGTATCTCCCTTGCGCAAAACGACAACACAGTGCATTTCCTCCTTGGTTAACCCCATGAATACAGTGTGAGAGACAACGTCTATTTGGTTAAGAGTCACTATGGGTACTTGGGCTTCTCGTGTACTTCCTGTGAAACGCAACTGGTCAGCAACAAGATCAGCTAGTACATACTCGTTCATACCAGTACTCATGTTATTTTTAATGACCTACCTAGCCTATAATTGTTATTAACGCAGAGACTGATTTATTGCCTATAACCTGTACACATGACGCGTCCCGACAAGTAGAGACGATAAAGAAACAAAATATTAACCATATTATCATGAATACAACAAGGAAACGCTAAATAAAAAAGATAAGTTAAACCCAACTTTCATGAACTCCAGCTAACGTATTCAATAACAACAACAAGAAAAAATAAGCGTAACTTACCAGAAAAAAACTGTGTTTGATGATATTTGTGTGAATCTACCGTAACATGCATCGCTGAACAAACTAGATTCACTGTCATGTGACCCGTACGTATCTAGTAGTGTTAAACAAACACATTTTAGATACAATACGAAATGTTATTTATACGTTACGCCTGGTATTTTTCTCTTTTTTTTACTTCACCGATTGATGTCTCCTCAGATCCAGAGGCCTTATGGGACAGCAAAGTATCCCGTGTCATCAGGCTTGTTCGACTGCACGCACCGACTTAACAACCGACATGTGGATGACGTCAGAGTTCCGCGAGAGCGATTTGAATGCAGATTGCTCCGCATGAATTCTCACAGCTCTCGCGGTACTTTGACGTCATCCGCCTGTCAGTTATTGCTTATCCGAATAAAGTCGAACAAGATACGTTTCGAAATTTGCCCATTGGCGCTCACAAGTCACAACCTCAGATTGCTGAAGGATTTCCCACAATTCATCTCGCGTGACGATTGATTTCTGTTGAAATAAAAAACAAACGGTCGCTCACCGCGAAATTGAAACGGTATGTAAGGTCCTAGCAAAGTTGGTTTAGTGTTAGCGGTGTGGGATCAAACCCCAAGCAGTGTACAGAGTAACAAACAGACTTTGCGGGTATCACTTTAAAATAGCGTATGGTTGTTGCTTTACTATTTCAGTATGACCATGTTTTAAAATACTATGCATGACGTAACGTTAGGCTGTTTTTAGTTGTGCTTATCTCCAACAGCTCAAATTCCCCACCTACTTGTTTAAATTTAAATATAATGGATATTTTTGCTATATAGTAACATACATGTGAAGAAAACAAACAACTTTTTATTATCTTTACTATTATTATATATTTACTGATTATATTACAAGTCATTGAATGAAACAGCATAAAAAAACAAAACAAAAGACGATTAAAAATAATGAGTAAAAACGGTTCTGTAAGTTTTAGTGAGTTGCTGTTCCTGTAATTATGTAATGATGCCGTTTGTCAAGTCTGACTAACCGCGCACAACCGCACGCGCTCTTCAGAGACTGGTGCGTGAGCGCGCGCGTGGGCTACAGTAGTTTCTCTGCTGAGAAAACTCAAAACGTGTGTGTGTGTGTGTGTGCGCGTGTGTATGTATGTATGCGCGCGCTTGCGTTGTACAGTTGGAGAGGAAACAGGACCCAGACATAACGCAACACTTAAAGAAACCGACTAAGGGAACCACAGCAGGTACCGGTGATCCAAACAACTTTTGACCGTGGGAATGAACTCCACCAACACATCATGTAAGTAACCAGCACGCGACATGTCAAGAGGGTCAAAAATAGTAACGATCATTTCCACCGAGATAAAGTTAACGTTTCTCTATAACCGCAATGAATGAATATGTGAGTTGTTTAGTGTTAGATAATTTAGGAGTTTTCTCTCACCTTGGTTTTAGATGTTAGTGGTGTCTATCGTTTTCACACTTATTTCACCAAAATATTTTAATATTTTAGTAGTAATGGTTTCTATTTTAGTAATGGTTTTATGCTATCGTTTCAGTCAGATCAAGACAGGTATTTCCTATTAAACAGAGTATGCTGTAACTAAATATAGTTTGTATGGTTGGATTTTGGTTTGCTCGAGAATTTCAGTTGAAACGCGCACGGAGTCAGCGAAATATAAGTTCTCTAAAACGGTGTATTGTTCAATCATAAACGATCACGGCATATTGAATGTAATCGACTATGCAGTCTGTTTTGAATAATAACATACGTTTTTAAAAAATAAATTTTACCCTCGAATGAAATAGAAAGGAAACCCCCTGGCAGACCACACTCACATCTTGTCTATGCGCTGTTGATATCGTCAGAGAATTTCCAGTGGAGATGTCTCAGTCAAATCTAAATCAAAACCGAGACAAGATCAAGATAAACTTTCATCCAACTTGTGGGTACAACGTGACTAATCCATATGAGAACAATAGCTAACCTTAAAACTTTACACCATCACCATTTTCACGTTTCTTAATATTAGTGTTTTTGTATGTGGATATTTTATAATTGATAACAGGATGTTCCTTCAAGCCAAGGATTATTTGCATGTATTTTCATAAAGAAGTTGTTGGTTTTAGATGACACGCGATATGACGTTTAGTTTCATTTTTATATGTACAATACAGATTAAATCATATGTGAACGGGTATGTGAAAACACAGCTCAATTCATTTTTTTTTTAGATTGACTGTTTTCTACATAAAATCATGTAAATGTCATTCTGTGAAAATATAACATTGATATCTTTAATATTGACTATTGAGGGCATGTCAAAGATTGAAAGAAAAGGGAAATCAATGACCAAAATCAAACTTTGATGCTCTAAATTTCTACAAAACTTTAGTCTGGATATTGCAATCATGGTCACCAATACATTACAATGTATATTTCTTTGCATATGCTTCATTTAATCAGTAACTATATATATAATATTGTTGAGGAGAGACAGGTGGTGCACTAGTTTCTGCAATCATAACATACTTTATACTTTGTTTTTGATGTAGTTTCACAGTTGTACGTTTTTATATCTAGACATTTTGAAAAAGTTATCAAGGAAAGATCAGTTAGTTTAATGTAACCAATGGGGCTTATCATACCGTAACCATAACCAAATGGTCCCATTTGCAAGTATTAGGTTACGATGCCACCATTAGATGTGTTGTTTTTGCAATGGTATGACCTATAGACAGTTTCAGCAGTAACAAAATAATAAATAAAGGTGCTTCACAATGCCATAGAAGAAACTTTTCTGTCTAAATGGTTCTTCAAAGCACCTTTAACATTTGAAAGACGTTCAGTATAAAGGAAATGGTTCTTTAAAGGATTGGTCAATTTTCTTAAAAAAAATCCAGATAATTTACTCACCGCCAAGTCATCCAAAATGTTGATGTCTTTCATTGTTCAGTCGAAAAAAAATTATGTTTTTTGAGGAAAACATTCCAGGATTTTTCTCATTTTAATGAACTTTAAAGGACCCCAACACAAATGGCAGTTTCAAAGGACTCTAAATAATCCCAAACGAGGGATAAGGGTCTTATCTAGCGAAACGATTGTCATTTTTGACAATAAGAATAAAAAATATACACTTTTAAACCACAACTTCTCGTCTATCTCCGGTCATGTGACGCGCCAGCGTGACCTCACACAATAGGTGTGTTCTACATCGGCTGTGGCTGGATGTAACCGATTGCCGAGATTAAACGCGTGCAGGCGGGGAGGAGCTGAAAACGGAGACGTGAAGTCGGAAACGCTGTGGTTCCCGTAGTTTGCTGCATTTACGTCAGGCATGGCTGATCACCTGCCGTTTGCTTGCTTAATCGCATTAAACATGATTTGTAAGATGTAAACTGCGCTGGCTAACTCAGGCGGCTGATCTCGAACCGCTCTCGCGGTACTTAAAAACCATATGACACAGTCACGTGCCTGCAGCGCCAGCTTAAGTCGGACAAAATTACTAACCGGAATGCACTGCTTCAAGTCAGCCGCCGATCGGTCTGCGCAGCACCGCATGAAGTCGAACACACCTATCACGTCAAGAGGTCACAGATGACGTATGCAAAACTGTGCCCCACTGTTTACAAGTGTGGAGAAAGAGGACCGTTCCGACGTTGTTGTATGTCGAATGATACTAATTAATGTCTTTGTGTCAGTTTATTGTTTAAAATGGTCTGCAAATTGTGCGTTTCATATATGTAACACAGACCTTTCCACAGCATTATGCAATTACATGAGGTCGTACTGGCGCGTCACGGAGGAAGACGAGAAGTTGTGTTTTATAAGTGCATATTTTTTATGTTTCTTGTCAAAAATGACAATCGTTTCGCTAGATAAGACCCTTATGCCTCGTTTAAGATCATTTAGAGTCCTTTGAAACTGCATTAAAATGCATTAAAACTGTTACGTGTTGGGGTCCATTAAAGTCCATTAAAATGAGAAAAATCCTGGAATGTTTTCCCCTTAAAAAACATAATTTCTTCTTGACTGAACAAAGAAAGACATCAACATTTTGGATGACATGGTGGTGGGTAAATTATCTGAATTTTTCTTTAAGAAAATACACTAATCCTTTAAGGAACCAAAAAAGTTTTTTCTATGGCATTGCGTGTAAAACGTTTGCACAATACTGTAGGTCAAAATATCTTCGGTTAACTTAACTGGCTCTTTGAGGCAGGGTGCAGACTAAGATATCAATCAGCTCACTATGAGGTAAAATGTTTGATAGGTTAATATCATACACATATATAAGTCAAGCATCTATCAATTGAACATCACCACAAAATACAACCACATGTAGATACAGTACAGTAATGTTTCTTTGTTCGCTGTTGCAATTCAAACTGAAATGTGGGGCTTGTTTTGCTATTACAAGTAGTGTTACAGCTGGTTAAATGGTTCTTAGATCAGGTAAATTAAATTAAATTTTAAATTATTTTAAAAGGGACATTTCACAAGAGTTTTTTAAAATCTCAAATACATCTTTGGTGTCCCCATGTACGTATGTGAAGTTTAAGCTCAAAATACCATATTGAGAATTTATTATAGCATGATAAAATTGACACTTTATAGGTGTTTAGCAAAATGTGCTAAAATGCAAATGAGCTGATGAAATGCAAACACTGATCACAATAATTGTGGTTTGTTGAAATTGAAACTCAGTACAGTGGTTGGATAGTGCAGATTAATTGGCAGTATTATTATAATAAGATCCCCTTTTGACATCACAAGGGGAGCCAAATTTCAATTACCAATTTTTCACATGCTTACAGAGAATGGTTTACCAAGACTAAGTTACTTGTTCTTTATCACATTTCCTAGGTTGATAGAAACACTGGGAACCCAATTATAGCATTTAAACATGGAAAAAGTCAGATTTTCATAAATGTAAAATAATATAGATGGACAGACGGAAGACAAATAGATTTCTTTTTTTACACTTCTTTCTTATCTTCTATTCTCTACTTTTTTATTTGCATTCCTAAATCTTGAACCACCAATAGTAAAACTACCTTTACATGGTTTAGTCCCATTTGCCCCCTCCCCTGCAAGTACGCAAGTCATAATAAATTGACACATGGTTGCACTGTTTGACCGTTTTATTTGAACTGTTGTTGGTAATGTTGTCACGTTTTTTAACTTATTATCTTCTAATGTTAGGATATGTTTTGTTTACTCTTTAAAATTATTAATTAGTTCACTTTCTCTTGTCGTATATCATGCACCAAATCTTGGGAGTTTTATCCCGTTTCATTAATGTGAGTATTTCAAGAATCATATAAGAAGCAGCAGTTTGCTTATACCATTGTGTAACATTATAACAAGTGTATAATGTTGGACAGTTAGCAAAGACTTTTTGTTTGTGCAGCGTTTTCAAAGTTACTTATGTAATTACGATAAAGCCACAGCAATTTGACATTAAAAGTCATGACATATACTTACATTAAGTTATACAAACTTAATCCACCTAGGGGTGGATTCCTGGACAGGACTTATTCTAAAAGATATCTTAAAGGTGCCGTAAAGTGTAAAACTGTATTTACCTAGACATAGATAAAAAATATGAGTCCTGTACATGGTAATGACATATCCTCAAACATGATTGTTTCCTCCTTCTTATGTAAACATCATGCATGCAAAAGACATTTTTTTTAAGATAAGTGAAGAAAAGCAGCCGATCCACCTTTGCAAACAAAGTTTAGAACAAACATGAAGAGAACAAAGAACAGGAATCAAACATTATGGTGATGAAAATGCTCCACAGCTTTCTGTTCTTGGAAGAAGTGAAAATAAAAGAAGAGAAAACAATAGTGTTTGTGCAAATGCTGTCATATTTCATTTGTGCAATTGTTTGTAGTGGAGTGTCCTATCTTAATATTTTCTCGTGCATGCGCTGTTGTACGCGTACTGTCTGTGCACTTTCCACGTTTGGTACCTTGTAGGACTGCATTTTTAAATGGGGGCATTAGTATGGCTGTATTCAGTGGTGTAGTGCAGGGTATACGCAGGTATACGGAGCAGGGGCGGACTGGCCATCTGGCAGACCGGGCAGTTTCCCGGTGGGCCGACGTACTTTTTGGGCCGATCCATCTCATACTATTTTTGTCTGAGCAGCCCAGTTAGCGTCTTTTTTTTCCTAGACAGACCGGCCCACTGACATTTAAGCAGCAGCCCATTGGTTATTTTTTTTAAACGACATTAAGCTGGCCCAATGACGGACCAGCCCAGTCATCGTCCTTTTTTTACCCTAAATAGACCGGCCCACTCACTTTTAAGCAGCAGCCAATTGGTTATTTTTTTTAATGACATAAAGCTGGCCCAATCACCGCTTTGGTCTCTGTGCAAGCGAGCGTGCAACGTCGGTCAGTTCACGTGTCAAAATAGAGAGAGAGAGATGGAGAAAAAACTCAAGGGAGGTGCAGAAAAACTGCGCGACAAAAAGAAACAGACTCTTTAGGCAGACGCTGGAAAATAACACAACTGTTTTCTTCAACTCGCGTCGCTGGTGATGATGATGATGATGATGGTGGCGCGTGGCACTGGCAGCACCAGCACGCAAAATGTCAGTGAGGAGAGGGAGAGAGAGAGAGACGAGGGAGAAGTGAGTTGCGGTAAGCAGAACTGCTTTCAAAACACAAGTTTAGATAGATACCCCTTGATAAAACCAAGTCAAAAACACACAATTATGGTGATAAAGCTGCAACAAAATAATTGCACTCTTTGCTCTGTGACTACAACCCAGTCAATATTTGACGACACTTGACCATTCGTCAATATGTGACGCGGTCGCGGAGGGTATACCTTTCGCGTCATTTTTTGACGAACTGGGGACTTCAATACTATTACGTCCGTTGCATTCTCTTCTCCTATTTTCTTACCATTTTCGCGTCGGTTTAGGGTTAGATTTACATAATGACATCCCTACCCAAACCTAACTCTAACCCCAACGCCAGGTGACAACTGTTTCTAACCCCAACGCCAGGTGACAACTGTTTAATTTCGCGTACACTGTTTAATTTCGCGTACACTGTTTAATTTTGCGTAATCTAACCCTAAACCGACGCGAAAATGGCAAGAAAATAGGAGAAGAGAACGCAACGGACGCAACAGTATTGAAGTCCCCAGTTCGTCAAAAAATGACGCGAAAGGTACACCCCCCGCGCCACACACTGACGAATGGCCAAGTGTCGCCAAACATTGACGACATGGGGTGAGACTGTGTTAGTGACTACGAGAGTGTATCTGATTCGTAGATTTTTCGTTGATTGTCTGTTTCAAAACGTGTCATTTCTCTTCAAGCAAAATCAAACAATCCAGGACATCTGCTTACAGACAAAATATATGTTTATTGTATATAACAACACAATTGACAGATAATGTTAAAAAGCTCTATTACTGTAATCACACAAGTTTAGTTCAGTGAATGTAGTAGTGAATACTTTCCTGTAAGTACTGCAAGTAATAATCAGTTGTTAATATTACTGTAAGCAGCACTTGTATTTTGTTCAAAGTCAGCAATTCAATGGCAAATTTTGCCAATTGCACCATCTCTGGTGTCCTGTTCTTCATCATAGGGTACTCTTCATCTGCCTCTCAGACTGTTTACAATCCACACAATTGGTAAAGAATACCATTAGAAAAAAGCGTGTACAATTTTGAGTTGTTGTGTTTGCTTGATGACAACTGAGTTGTAGTTGTGTTCATCTTTAGCAGCCTGCCTGTGTTTAGCATTTATAAAACAAGTTCATTGCAGTGTAAAATGTGTGTTTTACTCAGAAGTTTGTTTAGAGTTTAGCCAAAAGAGTGCATGACGAATGTGTTTAGGCCGCTATGAATTTGGTTCAGAGATTGGGGTTTAGTGTTTTAGCAATTCAGAAAAACTGTAATCAACATATAATATGACAGTTAATCAGATAGGAATATTTTTGTTGTGTTCATTATTTATTATAGGCTACGGTGTGTAGTGAATAGTGTTTTTAGGACCTAACAAAAATGTTTACAAATGTTTGAAGGATGAAGCTTGTTTAAGGATTCATGTGGATTATACAGTTTTACTGCATTAATAAATAACACGTTCTAGAAGTGTTTGTTGTGTCAACTCTCACTCTTTTCTACCTGCTATTAATTGGGCTTAGTGCTTTTATGGAATTGGAGTTGCTATTGCTTAAAGGCGTGCAAAGATGGGTGGTATTTGTAAATATATGTAGTGTGGGCCGGTTTGGGCCAAAATGCCAGGGCCGAATTTTTGTCCCAGTCCAGCCCTGATACGGAGTATACCCACCTCTTTATTTGATGGCAGGGGGTATACATACTTCTACTGGGGGCATAAATTAAGAGTATACCCACTTCTCCAGACACCACTACACCACTGGCTGTATTAAAGGAATAGTCCATTTTCTTAAAAGAAAAATCCAGATAATTTACTCACCACCATGTCATCCAAAATGTTGATGTCTTTCTTTGTTCAGTCGAGAAGAAATTATGTTTTTTGAGGAAAACATTGCAGGATTTTTCTCATTTTAATGGACTTTAATAGAGCCCAACATTTAATACTTAACTTAACACTTAACAATTAACAATTTATTGTATCACAGGATCGGACCTAGATGAGAAGTTGTGGTTTAAAAGTGCATATTTTTTATTTTTCTTGTCAAAAATGACAATCGTTTCGCTAGATAAGACCCTTATGCCTCATTTGGGATTGTTTATAGTCCTTTGAAACTCCGTTGAAAAAATTGTTAAGTGTTAAGTTAAGTATTAAGTGTTGGGCTCTATTAAAGTCCGTTAAAATTAGAAAAATCCTGCAATGTTTAAAAAAAAAACATAATTTCTTCTTGACTGAACAAAGAAAGACATCAATTTTTTGGATGACATGGTGGTGGGTAAATTATCTGGATTTTTTGTTTAAGAAAATTGACTATTCCTTTAAGGCTCAGTAATGGCAAAATAGTCTTTAAAAAAAAACAACACGAAACAGAAGTTGTGATTTCACCTAAACCAATTGTGATATGATATCTTTCCCATATTGCCCACCCCTACATTAAATTCAGTACAATGTTGTTACAATGCTAAAAACAAAGTTGCGACTGCTGCTAACTTAACATTATATGCTAGTTAATGCTTTATGCTACCATTTAGGCTGAAGTTCTGCGATTTACGTTACAGTTTTGCAGGTCCATACTGAAAAAAACACAAACTTACCACTCAGAAAAGTCCATTAACAATCTCCAAACAATTGATTTTTCCTCAAATTCTGTATCTTCGTCTGATAGGCTCAAACATAAGGTTTTCTTACACGCACACAGAGCTACTGAAAGGAGCTGCTCTGTGAAACAGCCAATCAGAGCAGAGCTCAAAATTATTACTCATGACCCTTTCAAATAAGGGTTGTAAATGGACATGTAAAACTGTCTCTGGATAATTTTTCCACTTAATAAAGCCACATACCTTCTATGTAGATATCAGAAAACAATTTAACAAATTATTTCAGTGCATTCTTTGGCACCTTTAAAATACTGTATATCAGTGTCATGGTTTCGTCTCAAGACCAGTATTGTTCTTTTCTAAGGTTTGTTTTTAAAGACTACTTAAATGTCTTAATATATCTAGGCCTAATCCTTGATTCATCTAAACTGCTCCATAAAGTCTGCTATACTGTAAATATGATATCGTTTAATGACCCAGATACTTGGTGTACTTTGCATCTAAGCAATATTATTTATTGATCAATAATGAAACTGAAGTTACAGTCTCTCTCTCTTTCTCTCTGATTTTTTACAGTAGGGTGTAACTGGGTGTGCTGGGTTCAGTGGTGCATGTACCTGCCCATTTTGGTTTTCGGAGTCCCCTTGAACCTGGCAGCTCTGTGGCAGCTCCTCTTCCATGTCCGACGCTGGAGTGAATCCACGGTTTACCTTCTCAACCTGATAATAAACGACATGTTGCTGATGTTTTCCCTGCCCTTTAAGATATACGCATATGAGAATATCTGGACCCTCGGCCCTACCTTCTGCTCCTTACTGGAGAGCCTGCTCTACGTCAACATCTACGGCAGTATAATGTTGAGCGTATGCATTGCCGTTGACCGCTTCATTTCTCTACAGTTCCCGTTCGCTGCCCGTCGCCTGCGGTCCCCACGCAAGGCAATTGTCGTGTGCCTGTTGGTTTGGATAGGGGTCTTTGCAGCCAGCGTCCCCATCTACACGCTCCACGACAAGGACAAAAACGCTTGCTTTCAGCAATTTTCCAAAAACACCTGGTCAAAAAGTGGGCTCGTGATTGCTATGGAGACAGTGTTTTGCAGCAGCGCCACAGTGATGGTGTTCTGCTCCGTGCGCGTGGTGCAGATCCTGCACGATCTGAGGAAACGCAACCCGGACGATTACAAACTGCGCAACAACAAAAGCGTAAAGATTGTCCTTAGCAACCTAATTGTTTTTCTCACATGCTTCATCCCTTACCACATAGCAGTGCCGATGTACTTTCATGTCAAGAACAATAACACACATAATCCCATGATCGATCAGCTGCGCTACTTTGTTCATATAAGCATTTGCATAAGCAACGTGAATTGCTTGGCAGATGGTGCATGTTATTATTTTATTCTTAAGGAGAACATGCAATCTGCGCAGCGAGAAAGAAGAATGGCCATACAATCCAGAGAGACACGAATACGAAAACCGGACAGTCTGACGAAATGCAGAGAAATGTGTAACAGTTTGTCCAAAAACACAGAGTTGGAAATATGTGTGGATACGGGTTTTACTTAAAGTCTTACCTACTTTAACCTCAGTAGGGAAAGAAACAAAGGAAAGAGAGATGGTAACGCATCAAAAGAGGACAGTGAGCGGATACACATGGATACTGTGGGAGCCATGGAGTATACACTTAAAATACTCACTGTAGTATGGAGCCCAAACACATGCACTGGTTGGTTGGTTGTTCTTCCAACCAGAAGTGTCATGCTCATGCAAACATTTGATAGTAAAGTTGCACTATTGTAATAGACTACGTGAATTTGTCTACAATGCTGTGTCATACCACTGCAGGGTCATTTGCTTTTGTTATCCACCCAACCTCATGTTGCTAAAAAAAATACTGTGAAATGTGAAAGACGTTAAAGTTGATGCTGCTAAATGCATGGTTTACAGGATGCCAAGTTTAGTTTAAAATGATTGTTTTTTATTGTACAGTCGGCCAGGATTTAAACTCTGCTTGCACGGTAAGCGAAAACTGTATGCAGGCTAACATATGTCGCACCTTTTTTTAAAAGCACTATGATGTCGAAAAAGCAAAGTCACTCCTGTCTTATCTGCTTTTTGTCTTATCTCACCTCGAAACAGTCGGTGCGTGACACCATTGCTGCAAAGCAAGATCAAAGTGCCCGTTTTTGAAACTGATATTTCACATTTTTATTTTTGCAATGTATTTGATTTCCTATTTATTTTTGTATATGATTGAACACGTTGGACTGGATCTGCTCAATAAATATGTTTGGATGCCTTTACTGGCTTGTGCTGATAAGGTGTGACCGCAAAACCATTCATAAGGGTGAATGTTTTTAAATTGATATTTATACATAGAGAATAGGACAATATTTGTTCATTCGAAAATCTGGAATCTGAGGGTGCAAAAAAAAATAATTATTGAGAAAATCGCCTTTAAAGTTGTCAACACATATTACTATTTTTATATATTTATTGTAGGAAATGTACAAAATATCTTTAAGGTACATGATCTTTACTTAATATCACAGATTTTTGGCATACATTTTTTTTTTTTCATTTTGACACATACAATTTATTGTTATGGCTATTGCTACAAATATACCCACATATAGTTTCAGCTGCTTTCCCAAAAAGTTTGATCATGGGCAATATCAAAGTCATTGTGAAGTAATTTTAACCCTTTAGAATCACTTCACATCGTCTTTATATGTTTTAGTTTCAATGGTTAAACAAATACTCATGTTTTATTTACATTTGGCTGGCACTTTTATCTAAAGTCTCTTCTAGTGTATTCAAGCTGAACATTTTTTCTTTTCAGTATGTGTGTTCCCTGGAAATCCAACCCATGATCTTTTGTTGCCAACACAGTGCTATTCTAATTGAACTGCAGTTTCTTTTCTCACCAGCAGAGGAGGCTCTTTCTTCAAGCCAAAAACAGCCAACAAGAGGTGTAAAGGTTACAAAAGTGATATTGCAGTGTTGGCATGAACGCTGTGCTAATGCAACACAATTTAAGTTGATATCTAAAGTTTTTAATATTACTTTACCAATATTTGACATTACTTTTTGTCTGTGTGTGTACAGGTTTGTGTCAGTGAAAATAGATGGAAACGCCCTTACAAGTGTGCATGTGAATGTACAGTGAATACATTTAATGTGCACTTCACTGTGTGAAAGCTCATATACTGACCAAATCTGGTTTTGTATACAGGTGCTGGTCATATAATTAGAATATCATCAAAAAGTTGATTTATTTCACTAATTCCATTGTATATTATATTCATTCATTACACACAGATTAATTTATTTCAGTTTCAAATGTTTATTTCTTTTAATTTTGATGATTATAACTGACAACTAAGGAAGTACCCAAATTCAGTAATATTGAATATTACTTAAGACCAATACAAAGAAAGGATTTTTAGAAATCTTGAAAAATACTGAAAAGTATTAACTTGAAAAGTATGAGTATGTACAGAGCTTAATACTTAGTTGGGGCTTGTGTATTGTATTGGTCCTGTGGGGAGTAACTAACTTAAAATAGTAATGCTTTTTCAAGCTAATATTTTATTAGAAAGCACTCCTTATGAATATTAACCATGGTTTTACCACAATTAAAAACAACAACAACAAAAAAACATTCAATTCTACGATAAAATACCCATGATTGTTCTAAAAAAACATTATTAAACCATGGTTACTCTTGTAAAACAATGGTTTTGCCAATGGCACTCAATGTTCCAAAAAATTACATTATTATATATTTTTTTAATTTCAAACCATGTTTTCTGTTCACTTTTGATGTCATTACCCTATTGGTTTCATGCAAAAAAAAAAACTAAATCATCTTGTAGTTATACTACCATCCTTAAGTCCTGTGACAGCAAAGAAAATTTTGCTTTGGAAACTGAAAATTTGTTAGATGAATATGAGGCAATAGTACAAAATGTCACATTGTATTAAAGGTGCCAAAGAATGCATTATTCTCTTATACACTGAAAAAAATGATTCATTGAATTTAATCAATTTTTTTGTCAGGTAAGTGGTTGCAATCAATTAATTTAAGCTAAATTTAAACAAAAAATATTAGTAACGTAAAATAAAATATAAAACATTTGTTTAAATGTAGCTTAAATGGGTTGATTGCAGCCACTTGCCTTGAAGAGTTGATTAAATTCAATGAATCATTTTTTTCAGTGTATCTAATATCATACATTAATATTATTCAGAAAGTTTTTTCATTTACAGGGATTTGTCCCAAGAATGAAATGGTCTATTATTATCTTATTTGAAAGGGTCATGAATAATAATGATGAGCTCTGCTCCGATTGGCTGTTTGTCAGAGCAGCTGTTTTTGAATAGCTGTGTGGGTAAACAGACTTCATGTTTGAGCCTGTATCAGACAAAGATACAGAATTTGAGGAAGAATCAATTATTCTGAGATTTTTAATGGGCGTTTCTGAGTGTTAAATTTGGGGGGGGGGGGTTGTATGGACCTGCAAAACGTAACTGCAGAGGCAGACACTACTTGAGTAATTTAAGTAAATTTTCCAAGCATCTGTGCTTTATCAGAGTGTTTGTCTTGGGAAAAAATTTACTTTACTAAAAAATGTTCACTACATTCTAAAGAATAGAATCATAATGTGTATTTCTTTTATATTGCATATTAAAATTGATTTAATACCGAATTAAAAAAAAAAATTTTACTTTTACTTTTCTTGAGTAAAAGTACAAAAGTACTTTTTACTTAAGTAAAAAAAATACTAGATGTTTAAAGTACTTAAATATTAAATATAAACCAAAAACTTGACATTATGAAATGTAGTGGAGTAAAAATTATGATAAATATGCTTTGGAATGTATGTTTTTACAAAGAAAACACTGATAAAATACAAATAATTAAAAAATGTTAAAAAATTTTAATGTAAAAAGTAAAATTACTTAAGTAGTGTCTGCCTCTGCGTAACTGTAATGTCAATAGTAGAACTTCAGTCTAAACGCTAGCATATAGCATTAACTAGCATATAGCGCTAACTCGGCCGTCACAACTTTTTGTTAGCACTGGAACAACATTGTACTTAATTTAATGTTGGGGTGTATGTATCGCAACTGTAACGTCACAGTTGGTGTTATGTTGAGATTGGTCTGTTTTCCAGCTTTCTTTTGCATGCACGAGGTTTACATTAGCAGGAGGAAACTATCGTGTTTGAGGCTCACGATATGTCATTACCATGTACACAAATTTTATTATTCATCTATGCCTATAGGTAAATACAGTTTTAACATTTGATTATGTTTCAACACAAACATGCTTTACCAACATTGAGCACAACATTCACCTTTAAACATTTAGACATTTCTTGACTCCACAGCAAACAGAAGAATTTTGCAACTATTGGCCCAATACTTATGGAGGGCACTGTATATAAAAAAACATTGCACCCTTAAATTCAGGCGGCTGCGGCTTAACCTAAGCTTGGTTTCACAGACAAAGCATAGCTAAAACCAGGACTAGGACTTATAGTTAAATTAAGATGTTTAAGCTTCTTTTATAAACATGTCTTAGAAAAAGATGTTACTGGTGCATCTTGAGACAAATCACTGGCACTGGCTTATTTTAGGATCTGTCAGTGCAAGTTATTTTCAGTTGAGACAGCTCAAACATGTGTTTTACTCTTGGATTAGTCTTAAAGGGACACTCCAGTTTTTTTTGGAAAATATGCTCATTTTCCAGCTCCCATAGAGTTAAATATTAGGTTTTACCGTTTTGATATCCATTCAGCTGATCTCCGTGTCTGGCACTAGCACTTTTAGCATAGCTTAGCATAATCCATTGAATCTGATTAGACCATTAGCATCGCGTTTTTTATGTTACGACAGCAAAGTCCTTGATAATTACGCCAGAATGAGAGCACAGCTCCTAGCCATATCTGCCCAGAAAATCGCAACTTTTAATTTTCCGTCAGTCTTAGTACATAGTGTAACTACAGAAGAGTCAAGTTTTAAATCGAAAAAATATCGAAACTCTTTGGTTATTTTTTTAGCGCCATGCTAATGGTCTGGTCGGATTCAGTGGATTATGCTGGGCTATTTTGGGGGTGGTAACGCCAGACCCGGAGATCAGCTGAATGGATTCCAGAAAAGTAAAATCAAATGTTTAACTCTGGGGAACTGGAAAATAAGCATACTTTTTAAAAAAGTGGAGTGTCTCTTTAAGTCTTGTCTGTGAAACCAGCTTTAGTCTGCTACTTTTCTGTTGGCAATACAGTGCAACTTGTAGTTTAAGAAGCATGCTACAGTTTCAAAGAAGCTGTTCACACACACACCACACATGCAAATTTTTCTATAAGTACAATTACAACCCACAAGGCTTGTAAGCCAAGTGTATCAGTGTTTCCGATGCAGCAATCTAAACTATAAACCACATTAATGCCACAGATAGCTATGGTGACTATGTGCCATAAGCGTGGGTTCAAATGTTTTTCCACAGGCAACAACGGTGAACGGAATTAGCCAAGTAACTTATTTGCCTAAATCTATAATTAATTATTAAAAGTCTATAAAAAACAAAAAATATGAAGAATATAAATATTACATTAATTAAAAGTGTCCACTAAACTTTATTTTTTTCTCGAGCTTACACTGTAAAATTAAGTTAATTATGTAAGTCAATTCAACCTACTTTTTAAAGTTTTGACTTGTGATATGACATAAAGCAAGTTAAAAAAGTTAAACCTTATTCGTAAAGTAAAAAATACAATATCATTTTTATAGGGATAAGTTTTTATTTAAAAAACCTGCTTGGTTGGGACATGGTTTATCAGACATTTAAAACTTAAGGAGTCCTGTCACTGTAAAAAATGCAGCATGAAGTTAAAACAACTTGGTTTTACAGGTCAATTTAACTTATTTTAAGTTTTGACCTGTGAAAGGTGGAAATAATTTATAAAAACACTGTAAAATACTTTTTGCTGCCTTAAATTTTTTGTTAAATCAACTCAGATTTACAAGTCATGTCAACAGAGATGAGTTGTCACAACTTATAAAATATAGTTGAGAAAAGTAAACTTAATTTTATAAGTTATAACAACTCACCTGTAGTTATAACAACTCATCTCTAGTCAAGATACATAATACACTGTAAAAAAAACTTTGCTGCCTTAAATTTTTTTTGAATCAACTCAGATTTACAAGTCATGTCAACAGAATTTAGTTGTCACAACTTATAAAATATAGTTGAGAAAAGTCAACTTAAAATTATAAGTAATAACAACTCACCTGTAGTTATAACAACTCATCTCTAGTCAAGATAAATAATAGTAAGTTGAAATGACTTGTAAATCCTAGTTGATTCAACAAAGATTTTTAAGGCAGCAAGGTATTTTTGACAGTGTAGTAAGTTGAAATGACTTGTAAATCCGAGTTAATTCAACAAAAAATGTTAAAGTCGTCATGAAACGGAAATAGCAACAGTCTTATTTTCCCCGTGGTGACGTATATCCGAATGAGACGGCTTCTGACGTGAAAAAAAGGTAGGGCTGGACTTGAATTCATCCATTGAGATCTGAGTGGATCGTTTGAAGTTGGGTCATGTTGTTAATTGCTGCGATCTTTTTGCGGACCCCGCCCACCTGCCATACCATATGACCGGAAGTAAAGAGAGATCGTTTCGAGGAGGGGAGGAGATTTGCATTTTTGATTAAAGATTATGAAGGCACATTAATTTTTTTAAAACAATGAAGCTCACAGATAAATCATTTGTAAAAAAAATCATAATATTACATAACAAATCACAGTTTTTCATTTTCATTGCAACTTTAAGGCAGCAAAGTATTTTTTACAGTGAACAAGTTGACATTGTTTAATGTTGATTTGACAAAAATGTTCCATTTTTTTTTTTACAGTGAAGAGCTCAATAGTGGAGCACTGCTTTAACAATGCAAAATGGTAATGGGTTCGAATCCATGAAACATATATGCTGATAAAAATGTATAACTTGCACTGAAATGCAAGTTGCTTTTAAGTGTTGCAAAATGGTGTGTACATCTTCAAAGAGAACAAATGGTTCTTTAAAAACCTTTACCTTATAGCACCCTAGAAATTTGTTTCGTTTTAGAACTTAGTTTTAAGGACGTATAGCCTACTATACCATGTGGACTATGACCTTTCTGTAACAGGTTCAACTGAAAGGGGCGGAAAAAGAAACCCATCCCCTGCTGTACCTCCTTCTTCTTCGATGTGTCAGTTCTTTGTTGGTATGTGAAGATCATTAAAAACCAAAAAGAGGATCTAAGAGGACACGTCCTATTCAGTACGTTTGGAAAATGACCGTAAACTTGACTAACAACACATGTAATCAAATCGAATGGGAGCAGCGATTTCTGATATCGACTATCGTGTACGCACTGGTGCTGGCCGTGGGTCTGCCACTCAACACGGTGTCACTGTGGGTCCTGTTGCGCAGACACGGGCTCCGGTCATCGAGCGCCGTGCTCATGATCAATCTCGCCGCGTCCGACATGCTGCTCGCGCTCTCTCTGCCGCTTCGCGTCTACTTTTACGCAACGCTCCGGTGGCCTTTTGGAACGGCTATGTGCACCGCTGCCGTCATGCTGTTTCGGATCAACATCAGGACCAGTTGTATTTTCATCACTTTAATCAGTTTGGACCGGCTTTCGGCCCTGGTCTTTCCTCTGCGCTCGCGGTCTCTGCGCACCTCCGGGTTCGCATCCAAGTGCTGCTGTCTGGTCTGGATCTTAATTATCCTCCTGTGCATCCAGGAGAGTGTAAATTACACCCGCGCACTGAACAACTCACCATGTGGCTCTAATATTTTTTGTTTTGAGGTGCAAGTTGAGGGCGTAAGAACCGTTGCGCTCGGTCAGGCAACATTTTTTTTAATACTTCTGCTGATCAACATCGTATCCACGGTCATGGTCATATGCGCACTGAGGAAACGTCCCAGCGTGGACGCGGCAAAGGTGAATAATAAAATGAGCGTGATACTTATTTTTTTTGTTAACATGATGGTGTTTATTGTGTTTATCTTGCCATTCTCCTTACAACTCATGATGGTCACCATTAAAAACGAGGAAAAGGAACATAGAGGAGGCAGCGACAGTTTACGCGCACTAATCTGCCTGGCGAGTGTCAACTGCTGTTTGGATCCGCTTATTTATTACTTCTCTCTGGACTCGTTTTGGCAGGACAAAAGCAAAAGTCAAGGGGATGCGACGACGCATTCTCTTAGTAGGTCAATGGAGAGGTCATGAAACTTCTAAAAGGGATGTGGACACAGTGGTGGTTAGATAGGATAACATATTTTTTTGTACGTGAAATCCAGGCTTAAGTCTCAAAATCTATTAATTGAGATTAATTTTTACTTTAATTTCAATATTTGACATGGTTTATTTAAGATCTATATTTTCACTGAATGTATATATGTATATATTATATAGGATGATACTGAAATGACTTTTCACAGATTTAATAACGCATAGGAGAGACTAGGGGAAAGTTATTACGGTTTATACATTTGACACTGTAATCCAAGTTTAACAAAGTCCTAATTTTGGGATAAAAGTGTCTGGTAAATGCGTAAATGTAAATGAAAGTGTTTAAAACCAACATACAAAACACTATTAAAAATAATAAATTATGAGACGTTTAAACCTCTCAGTTACTGAAATACAGAGGTTGTATTTCCAGTCTCTCATATTAATGTTTATTTGTATCACAATTTGTGAGAAAAATGTTATGATGTTTTATATTTTATTACAGTTTACTCTACCCAGCCCTGGGTTAAAAACAACCCAATATTTTTTAGAGATATAGCAAACATGCATTGCAGATATCTATTAACTCATTCACCGCCAGCCTTTTTGAGAAAAGTTGCCCACCTGCATTTTTGTGATTTTAACAAAAGTTTCACAAAATTCCTTGCAGGAAAAATTATCTTCTATAAATATATAAACATACAAATTATATCAAATTAAAGAACAAACAACAAACAAACAAACAAACAAAATGGGGAAAAAACGTTTCATTATATATTTACTTTTTCCACTTAATTTGACCACTGAAATATGGATATTTCTCTTCAAAAATACAACATTTTGAGCAAAAAGCTTAAAAAAATGCGTTCTTGTAAAGGAATTTATGTTAGAGATCAGACTCAGAATGACTATCAAACATAAAGGCAGTTCAAATAAATCATCAAATCTTTTTAACTTCCGTTTTTGATAAATTGACGGTTTGGCGCCATCTAGTTACACTTTGACTTTGAAATTCGTCCAGAAAGGCATATTTATTAGTTAAATATTAACTCATAATTGACGAGATAACTCGTCAATGGCGGTGAATGAGTTAAATGTGTACATACGTCTGATGAAAGTTTTCCTTTATAATATTTTTGTCAGATCTTTCAGATAATTTTGAGATATGTATAAAATGTGGGGTAAATGTAAATGTGGTGGACTGGAAGTCATACTGTATGACACCACGGGAGCTTTTTTTAAACTTCCTGTGAAACAACCCATTCTCACCACAGAACAGATCATTTTCCATCATCCATTTACACTAAACTGTGTAAATTATTGAAAAAGTAAACATTTAACATTTAATGATTTACACATACACATACTGTAGAAGGTTTACATGCTCTGTTTTGGGGCAGAAAGAAATCTAAATATTTAATTCCTCTTAACTTGAGAGGAACTGAAACTTGTGCATATATATATATTTTTTATTTTTAGCTGTGAAAGCAGCAAAAAACGTATAACTCGACATAAATGAATGTGTGTTTAACAAATGTTGTTTAAATAACCTATTTATATTTAATTCTGACTATCAGACAGCAGCTTGTATTGGTATTTAGCTGAAAAAAAAGTAAGCTAAAATATGAAGTGTGAAAGATAACAGATGGAAGAGAAGTGTTTGTGGGAAAATGTTTAAATGCTTGTGAGAAACAAAACATGTTTACAGTATGTTACTCTGGAGTTATATTCGTGTATACGCTCTTAAAATAACGCTGCTTAAAGTGTTCTTCACAGTGATGCCATAAGAATCATTGTGTATATATATTTTATCTACCTTACATCTTATTTAGTTTTTCTTTTCATTGTCTCCTTTGGCTTGCTTACTACAGAATCTGTATGGACCTTTTCTTTGCAAAGCTGCTTTGGAATCAATATTAAAGAAGTATTATGCAAAACGTTATACAAATAAATAGCATTTAAACTGATCAATCACTGAATTTATTATACATTCATGCTATCACAGAGGTCTTTGACCTTTATCAGGCCAAGGACCCCTTAAAGGCGGGGTGCATGATTTTTGAAAAAACTTTGGAAAAGGGAGTCGGGCCGAGTACCAATACACACTTGTAGCCAATCAGCAGTAAAGGGCGTGTCTACTAACCGACATTGTTTCCTGGTTGTGTATGTATGGGGCGGGTCTATTAAAAGAAGGTCCAGATTCTGGGGTGTTTGATAACGTGATTTCAAATGTCAACATTGGCTTTCAGAGATCATGCACCCCCCGCCTTTAATGGATAAAAAGGGAGACTAGGGACCCCAGGTACTGTACATGTATCAAATTAAGACTGGATCCATAAACTATGTTGTGATGTTTCCGTTACAAAGATATTTAAATAAAAATTTTTGATATACACATTCTGTTAACATACATAATTTACACCTTAAAGTTTTTTATCATTTAATAAAATTTTAATGCATTTGTTGCTTAATTTCATTTTTTTGAATTCAAACAATGTTTGGAGGACCACTAGTAATACCACCAGGGACACCTAAAAAGCTCCGGACCCCCTTTGAAGACCCATGTGATATCGTATATAGATCGTAATTCCAGCGGATTCATCATGGTCCATTTTACAGTACTGTATATACAAAATTGTTTGCCTTACAGCATTACCACCAACCTCATGAAGAACCTATGGTGTTTGTGAGAAAATGTTTAGATCATCATTTCTAAACATGATTTAGGAGTTAAGAATTTGTACTGTAAACTGTTTAGATATTGTGAACTCGCACATTTTTGTTTGTGATGCAATGCCGTTGCAAATAACAGGAAGATTGTCATTTGTGGAAGTGATGTGGTATATTAACGTGCAATAATCATTACATGTCAGAAGAGTGAAACAATTCTGTTCCTCGGTTGAAAGTTTAAATAGCTTCAGCATTTAATCCTCTCCAACAGAAATCTTTTTTTTTTAATTTACAGACATTAAATCTAGACAGTACACCTTCAGGAAAAAAATATAAAAACATACGGTGCTAAATAGCCCTAAAAGTGGTTCTTGGCTCGTAGTCATAGTGGAATCATTTTTAGTCCTATATAGCACATATGAAGCACCTACCATATATTTAAAGAGTTTGGTTCCAAAACGCAATAAATCCATTGACTAATTTCGGTAAAAACGTGTTTTCTATACCCAGAAATGACAAAATGAAAACCACTATTTTCTGTTACAAACGTTCACGTAGCATCTTTAGGTTATAATCCACAATTTGATTTTCAAAGATTTATTATAAAAACCAATTATTTTTTTCCACAAAATGCAAACAAATCCATGACAATTTTTTTTTTATGCTATACATTTATTGAATCAATGAATAAATGTGCATTCATCTTTGCCATGTTATATTTATATTTAGTTGACTAGTGGTATACACTGATAAAAAATAAACATTAATGGCATTAACCAAAACACTTACTTTGTCATATTAAGTACACTGTCATTGCTGGGGTTAACTTGGGACGTCGTCGCTGAACTTTTTTGACAGCGATCAGCTGTAAAATGTTTTGGTCATGCTCGATTTTCGTTGACTTTGAATAAAATAATGGAAAGTTTTTCATAAGATCCTCTGGGGTCAATGTGTTAGCATGAGAAGCTTGATGCTGTCGGGAGAACAAGCAACCGGCTCCCGAGTGCCTCGCGAAAAATATTTGATGTTGATGGCTTACGTTTCTTTCCCGTCACAGAAAATCACCACAGGTTTATCAATGCCATCAAAAGTGTTATTTTGTTTTTGTTTGTTTGTTGATCACGAAGTACAAAGTAGATGAGGGACAACTAGGATTCTTTGTGTATTCAACGCACCGCCATTAATGTTTACAATACGTGGAATGGTGCGCTGTGATTTGTGAAGCGGATTTATTGCATTCTGTAGAAAAGGAGGAGTGGCGTTTATTGGGTTTTGGGAAAAAAGGGAGAAAACATGACAGAATAACACGACGGATATTGAATTTAGCATAAAAATAAGAATTTACTTTTAAATACTGACCTGATATAATACTGATTTTGGCAGTAACTCATTTTTTTGTTAAAAATGGCGTTTATTGCATTTTGGAACCAAACTCTTCATTTTTAAAGGGTACTGCCCCAGTGACAGCTTATGGCTATATTAAATAAATAAAGAATCTCCAAGGTACTCGAATGATGTGGACAAAAAGTAAAAACGCCTTTATTTCTCATGGCTTAATCTTTTAAAAGCAGGTGGCAAATACACCTACGTGTTGCGGCTTACAAGCCTGTGTCAGGGTGACGAAGGCTTGAAAGCCGCAACATGTAGGTTTATTTGTTGTCTTCATTGAGTTGAATTATGCGTTGCATCGAGCACCTAGATCAGCAATTCACACCCCGTGCAACACTTCTTTTGCATTCTTTGCTTTAATGAGCTCAGGGCTATTTTTATCATTTTATCCGTAATGTTATTCTGCTTTAACATCTCTTTATTTTGTAGTATCTTGTTACCTCTGACTTGAGAGGTCTGAGATGAGAGGGGAAGGATGGAAATGTGTGTGTATGTGTGTGTGTGTGTGTGTGGTAAAGATGACTGATGACATTTTACCAAGGAAATTAGATAAAATCTAATACAAATGTTCATCTATTGCAGGTGCACACAGTGTTGTGAAATCATTTCCAAACATGCTTACAAACAGCTGTCATTTCCTCTTAATTCAAATTAATATGTGATCCATCACAACTACTTCTGGGCAGATATCTCCTGCCGGTTTCGGGTTGGATGTGAATTGCCCTGCGTTTGACATTTACTCTTTTGAAAGTGAACTTTATATGTGCATGGAGAGCCGGTGTAATAAGCAGTTACTCAACTGCAATTGTATTTTCTCATAACCGAAAAAGTAGATGTGAAATTGCTGACGTTTTGAAAGAGAAACCACAAAAAGGATGACACAAGTTTATTTACATGTTTGCTTTACCAAACTTGACAAGGTTTGTTAACTTTAACACACACACGGAAACACGGAGAGCTTTTGAGATAGTATAGGCTACTTTAGTCCAGGGCATGAGTCTGGCCTAAGGCTTTGCTCATAAGAAAATACTCAAACGATGCATGTGCTCTCCTGAAAAGCATGCAGAGAGAGAGAGAAAGAGAGAGAGAAAAAAAGGGGAAATTGCACAGGAAGCGGGCACTGAATGACATTACAGACCGAGTACAGGGTACAAAGGAAAGTGAGTGAGCGCACAAGTATGATAAATGTAACCATGAATGTGCATCATTACCAGACATAAGATCAATTATATCGACGAGAAGCGATGCCAAAATGCTATTTGGTATTAACTAGGTATGGACACTTATAAAAATATGCTCATTTTCCAGCTTCCAGAGTTAAATATTTGATTTTGACTGTTTTGGAATCCATTCAGCTGATCTCCGGGTCTGGCGGCACCACTTTTAGCATAGCTTAGCATAATCCATTGAATCTGATTAGACCATTAGCATCGCACTTAAAAATAACCAAAGAGTTTCAATGTTTTTTTCTATTTAAAACTTGACTCTTCTGTAGTTACATCGTGTACTAAGACCGACGGAAAATTAAAAGTTGTTATTTTCTAGGCAGATATGGCTAGGAACTATACTCTCATTCTGGCGAAATAATCAAGGATTTTGCTGCCGTAACATTGCTGCATCAGGCGCAATGATATTACGCACTACCCGAAAATAGTCCCCAGCTAAGTTACCAAGGGGACTATTTTCGGCTGCTGCGTAATATCAATATAATTTTTTCAAAAAAAGTGAAGTGTCCCTTTAATGGTACATATAATAACTTCAGTAAATCACACCTAGGCTCTAGCAAAGACTGTAAAAAAGATGGACGCCGCCTCTTCGCTCTCTTCCATTGGTGAAAAGTGAAGCCGCCAGTGTCCCGATACGGCGCTGACATCTTGGGTCTTGAGTCAGCGCAGTAGCGATTTCGGGACCAGTCCTGCGCAGTAGTGAGCAGGAAGTAAAGCCGCAAAATCAAAAACCCGCCCTCGCAGAATGCGCATATCACACGATATCACAGCTGTCAATCATGACGTGACACCACCGTTTTTATATCATTAATTAACTAAAAACAAACTTATTTCAAAACAAACATTTGAATTTACATCAGCGTGATAAAAACTACACTAAATGACAGAAACCAGCTTCGGAAAAAAGATAATTGAAGTGTAATTAAATTGTTTAGTTGGTCTCAAGTCCCATTGAATAACATGGGAGGCGGCTTCACTTTTCAGGGCTTGTGCGGCACGCTTGGGCTCTAGGTATTTATTAATATGTTTTTAAAGTAGACTGTATAGGCGTAAAACTAGTGTTCGAATTGAGGGGGGAGTGTGGTGTCCCAAACCTCCCATAAGCATGGAGGGACCCCTTATAAAGCACAAAAATATAAATTAGGGGGCCCCCTGGTTTTTATTCAAATTAAATATTAAATGTATTTAAAATTCTAGTGCCACAAAGCGATACAGTTCAATATTTGATCCAATTTCACAATAAACTAATCCAAAAGATTTCTTTTTGGGGAAATTTGGGGTTTCTTTGATAATAAAATGTTCCAGGATAACATATTTTGTGCAATCACGGCAACCTTATAATGACCGGTGAGGTGAGGCTTAGCTAGGTTGACCTCCCATAATCTTTGACATATTTGAACGCTGCGTAAAACAGTACAATTATGCAAGTTTTGCAATGCAACACTGACAAATCCCGAAAGCTGCTGACACTTGTTAACACGCCCTACAATGATGTGCAGACATATTTCACACCGCTAAAGGAAGTTCTTTTTAAAAAACTTCCCTGCCTTCTCACATAAAATGCATTCGATTGAAATTAACCTTTAACATACAAACTTCCGTCTTTTCTTTATGTCAAATAAAGTTTTTCTGGCTTCTCTTTGAAATTGTATGCATTTGCCTTACAATTTTATCAACTAAGAAAAAATTATATTGTGCATTTTATCTGTTCATGCATACACTGGAAATCAAAAATATGACCCCGTTGCTACAGCTACGCTTTACCAGTTGTGCTAAAGGAACACGGCCGAAATGTCGGTGCATCCGTGAGAACCAACATTGCACAAACATATATATGACACACTCTAAGAAAGGATGTGTTAATTTTAACACATTGTTTTGTGTTATGCAATTTAACACATTATGTGTCATTAGATGTGTTAACTAGACACAAGATGTGTTATTTCAACATGTTCATTTTAAGAGTGTAGTAAAGGGGAAATTGCAGCTAGTAATACCCAGATATGAGCATGCAGGCATGCGTGTAAACAAACAAACAAACACACACACACACACACACACAAACACACACACACACACACTCCGAGCTCAATGCACGTTTATTCATTATGATTTTAAAGATAAAGTGTGTCCTTTCTGTACCACTAGTGACACTAAATTACATTTGTTTACATCAGCCCCAAAAATATTGCGAGTTTGGGGGCGGTATACTATCTTTTTTCTCATCCAATGGTTTGGAAACAAACACTATTTTGACCTTGTCCGCTAGTGATGCAAAAACGACACGCTTAAACTTTAAGACTTCACGATGCTACTGTGATAAGTGTACTGTGTAGAAAGCGTTATTTGAATGTGATTATTTTTGCAAATATGCAAAAATAGCGGCGATAGACAACGTTAGAGAACACTTGTGATATTACAGATAACATATAGAGACATAAAAAAGAAAGAGAGAATAACTGTGATTTAAAGACAAGAGTGTCAAAGGGGAGTGGCTACTCAGACCAACAATGTGATCTCATCAGGAATGGGAGGGGCAAAGGGTCAGGCAGCCTATGGGTTGTCACAAATCACCGTCTCCACCACAAACGTGTTCTCGAAGTGACGTATACGGTGACAGTTCTGTGCATCACGCTTGGAGATACCTAATAGGAGAAAAAAATACAGAACAATTATGTCTGATATCAAATATGCCTTTTAAAAGATATATTTTAAATAAATAAAGTACACTATTTTTTACTTTTTCCCCACCATTTTCTTGTCAATTAAGAGAAAACACTTCCCTGCCAATGACGAGTTTTTATGGCAATCCATATTTCCATTATTTAACACTAGGTGGCGTTCGTACCCAACTTATAAAACACTGAAACATCCACTGATCCAAAAACAGTAAAAAATTGGATTTCTTGCACAAGTCCTTTACAAAAATGTAATTATCTCTACTTTTTGCTCAAAATTCGGTATTTTTGAAGAAACCTACCCATATTTGAGAGGTGATGACATTTTTTTTAAAGCAGAGGGTTAGTTCTTTTATTTGATATATTGTATGTTTATATATTTAAAGAAGAATATTTTCTGGAAGGCATAAGGAGTGCACCGATAAATGCCGATATATAGTAATAATACGTGGCCGATAACTATTCTGAATCGCACAGCCGATATTATTCACAGCTATTTTATGTACTACGGCTTTTGATCACCTTATCGATCTGAAATCACTGTTAGTTTGAGTCGTTTAAAACATGCATTTGAAAAAGCAACACTCGTCAAACATAATCATTATACATATTCTTTATTATCATGAAAATACCTGAAAAGGTTTGAAGGACAGCAATATAAATATACCCATATGCCATTTCCTGGAGCAGCGTGTCATAGCTGCGTGTGTATGGTTATTCGTCTGCGGCCCATATTGAGTTTCTGCACGAGAGCGCCCTCTGGCTTTTGGATGTAACGGCATTTCACGTAATTCATTGAGAAGCGTAGCAAGCATCATCGGCCGATATATCGGTGCATCTCTAGAAGTCATTAAACTTTTGTGAAAATCATAAAAAAAATGCTGCCGTTGGCATTTAAATTTTTTTTTAAAAATGGCGGGGAAAGAGTTAAATTATTACATATATATGAATATAGTGTATTTATACATGATCAGCATTATATTGGTCTATAACACTACAGCACAAACCCTAAGAAAGATGGAAAAGTGAACTTACGGCGGCGTGAGGTGCGACGGCGGAGCCTGTACGTGTCTTTACCATTGCACAAACGATAGATAAAACGTCCGAGCTGGTGCATGTTATTAACACGACCAGTCACAACCATCTCTTCTTGGACAATGTACGTCTGTGGCAAATAAGTCCCCTTCTACAAAAAAAATGAGTAAGAGTATTAGGTTGAAGTATTTCTTTTAAAGTAGCTTACAATGCATTCAGGCGTTTTTTTTTTATCAGAACATAGATTATTTGGCATGTTAACCAATGCCGTGCTCTTCTAGGTGAGCTAAAGTAAATCATTTAACTGATATTATAAACACACACACACTGTAAGTACCTTGACGTTTATAAGCAGTTCCCAGAGGTTACGTGGTGGCATAACCACAGTGGTGTTGAGCTCAGTGACATAACACTTATTTAAAGCGATGTCATGGTAGGCCGTCAAACCCTAAAACCAAAACATTCACATGCACACAAACAAGAAAACAATGTGAGAGTTGAGCGATTGCACTGTATGGTAGAGGAGTTTTACTTATCTTAAGAGCAAAAGTAAAGGGAATTATGGGTAGTTGAACATTTGTGTTTCACCTTGTGGAAATCATGAATGATATCAGCAGGGTCTGTGTTGCTGAAGTCGGGCACAGGCACACTGATTTGCTCATAATTTTCTTTTAAGTAAATCCCAACGCTCTCCTCCATCTCCTGAGACCCTCGCAGCGGAGCAGACACAGAGTCCTCATACACCACACGGCAGTGGAAGCGACTTTGATCCGGAACCTGCAACAGCAGCGCAAAAAATAATTGCACAGATCTAAAACCATTAGTATATACAGACGCAACATTACCAGTATGGAAAAAAGAGCAAGGGCCAATCGAGAACCTTTAAAACTAGAGCCTTAAAAGTAAAACTAGTACATAAAACAACCATGTTGACTGATCTAGAAAACTTAAAATGGGGGTTTAATGATATTTTATGCATTCTGACTTATTAACGCATTTAAAGAGTTGGATTCCTCATGCTATTGGCAAAGTTTAAAAAAAACATTTTGACGTTTGACAGAGTATCTCTGTGTCAAATACACTTCAACTGGGTATGTACAAGTTTCTGAAAGTTTTTTTAGACTACTGAATTGCTTGTTCAGCTTACCAAAGAACCCAGCATTCCCATACAAATAATTTATCTGGCCAAAAATATGTTTAGAATATATGCTAAATACATTTTGTAAAGCCTAATTAAATATATTCTTTAAATGTGAAAATATATTTCGTTTTTACCGTGCCCCTAAGGTGACATTGGAGTAAAAAAACAATCTAAAGTTTAGTTTCAGGTGCTCACGTGAAACTTTCATTTGCTCACGTGAAACCTTCATGTGCAGAATTATTTTTAAGTTTAATTTCGCGTGCTCACGTGAAACTTTCGCTGACGCACGTGAAACTATCGCGCTCGCATGTGAAACTACTGCGTGCTCACGTGAAACTTTCACTGACGCACGTGAAACTATCGCGCTCGCATGTGAAACTATTGCGTGCACACGTGAAACTTTCGCTGACGCACGTGAAACTATCGCGCTCGCATGTGAAACTATCGCGAAAGTTTTACGTGAGCACGCAATAGTTTCACTCAAAACTAAACTTTATTTATTTTTACTCCATGTCCCCTTAGGGGCTCCGTAAGTTTTAACCTTTATCTATCAATATATTTTAAATGTATTTCAAGGGCAAGCAAATAAATTTCTAATTTTACAATCCATATGGCAAGAAATTTATTCTTAGCCATAATATTTAAATATATGCTACATACAAGTTAATTTTATATAGTATATTTTTAGATTTAAAAATATGTTTAATTTAAACCTATTCAAACCTGTTATTTTTATTAAGTTTTGTAACATAAACATAACATTTTTCTTTCAATGCGATGTTAACATACTGCATTACCTTTTTTTTTAAATATATGGAGGGCTAAATATATATTTTAAATGCTTTTATATTTTAAAATATATTTATTTATTTCAAAATATACACAAAATTGGTAAAATATATTTTGTAAACATATTCCAAATTTTGTGGCCTTTTTTGTATATTTTGAAATATATTTAAAACTATATTTAAACATATATTTTTTGCCGTATGGGTTATGGGAACGATGAATGTAGTTTGCTATCCAGGGTAGGGTAGCAGCGGAGGTGTGTAAGTATGTTTAACACAAAATGGGGTAGTCCCAGTGATAAAACAACCACTTCATGAGTTGCAGGCGGTAAGTAAAACTGCATCGATGTCTGCGTTTTCTTGGCATTCGACATATACATCGCCACAAACATGTAGTGAATCATAAGTTATCTAGAGATAGTGGGATAATGTTTTGTGTGTGTTGCGTGCTTGTGACTCGCCCCGATGGGGGTACACCTCTAGGAGCTCTGCTTTTTTTGGAAATAAGCGATACAGCTGATCTGCCTTTTTAAATCTGATAAAACTAAAGATTCTTTGGAGATATGAAGGATGCAACACTACTCAATAGGTACTCAATTACCTTGACATGAGATGAGCAGAAACATTGTGTGTTATGTGACCTTTAACACCAACACATTAAACCAAAGTGTTGACTTTAAAAAATCAGGTATAACTGGTAGGGGGGCGTGCATACCAAGGGGTGCCAGCACTTGCCGTTTTTTTTTTCCGAAGAATCTTTGACTTTGGGTGAGACGCTCAGCCCCACATTGTCATCTCCCACTCAGCCATCCAATTACAGTGGAGGAGGGGCGGGATAAATATCACAACAACCAACCGATGCATCATTCAACAACTGATAAACGAAGCACTCAGCTGAAAAAAGCTGGCAAGCGCTTACAGTTGACGTCTGGCTGGTGTTTTCCGCCGCGTTTAAACACTTTGGTGTACACGCCCCCTTACAGAATATTAAACATTACTGTATTAAACAACAATCCTGACTGAAAATTTTTTATTATATGACACATGATCCAGCATGTGTAGCATACAGTGAGGAAAATAAGTATTTGAACACCCTGCCATTTTGCAAGTTCTCCAACTTAGAAATCATGGAGGGGTCTGAAATTGTCATCATAGGGGCATGTCCACTGTTAAAGACATAATCTAAAAAAAGATATCACAATGTATGATGTTTTAACTGTTTATTTGAATGATACAGCTACAAATAAGTATTTGAACACCTGTCTATCAGCTAGAATTCTGACCCTCAAAGATCTGTTAGTCTGCCTTAAAAATGTCCACCTCCACTACATTTATTATCCTACTTTAGATGCATCTATTTGAGGTCGTTAGCTGCATAAAGACACCTGTCCACCCCATACAATCAGTAATAATCCAACTACTAACATGGCCAAGATAAAAGAGCTGTCCAAAGACACTAAAGACAAAATTGTACACCTCCACAAGGCTGGAAAGGGCTACGGGGAAATTGCCAAGCAGCTTGGGGTGAAAAAGGTCCACTGTTGGAGCAATCATTAGAAAATGGGAGAAGCTAAACATGACGGTCAATCTCACTCGGACTGGGGCTCCATGCAAGAAGTCGCCTCGTGGGGTCTCAATAATCCTAGGAAAGGTGAGAAATCAGTCCAGAACTACACGGTCAATGACCTGAAAAGAGCTGGGACCACCGTTTCCAAGGTTACTGTTGGTAATACACTAAGACGTCATGGTTTGAAATCATGTATGGCACGGAAGGTTCCCCTGCTTAAACTAACACATGTCCAGGCCCGTCTTAAGTTTGCCAATGACCATTTGGATGATCCAGAGGAGTCATGGGAGAAAGTCATGTGGTCAGATTTTTAACTTTTGGTCATAATTCCACTAAACGTGTTCGGATGAAGAAGAATAATGAGTACCATCCCAAGAACACCATCCCTACTGTGAAGCATGGGGGTAGTAGAATCATGCTTTGGGGTCATCTGACTGATCTAGAGAAGATCTGTGTTGAGGAGTGGGTGCAAACCTGGTGAAAAACTACTGGAAACGTTTGACCTTGTAATTGCAAACAAAGGCTACTGTACCAAATATTAACATTGATTTTCTCAGGTGTTCAAATACTTGCTGTATCAAACAAATAAATTGTTAAATTATACATTGTGACTTCTTGATTTTTATTAGATTATGTCTCTCACAGTGGACACGCACCCACGACGACAATTTCAGACCCCTCCATGATTTCTAAGTGGGAGAACTTGCAAAATAGTGTAATATTTGTAGTGAATGTAATATAGTTCTACCTGAGGAATGATGTAATATCGGTAGATATATATGGAAGCATATATCAGACTGCAGGTAAAGACAATGAGTGCTGTTGTCAGACAGCAGAGTCCACTCAGAGATGAGCGTTTCCGTCCCACAGGCAGGACCAGTTCCTCTTCGACCTATAAACACAAACACATACAGCAGTAATGAATTTATCACGTCCTCAAAACAAAACACTTTTACTATCATTACCCACATGCTGAGAAACGTGCTACAATCTGCACTACATTCGCTTCATCCCGCTGCAGTCAAGAATGGATTATTCAGTGCTCTCCTACTACAGTGAGAAATTATTAGATGCCGACGTGACTAATAACGCCTCCAGTCTAGCAATCCATCTGGCAACGGCCCGGCTCATGTCCTTAGCTGGCCTCCTTCGGTTCTCACATCTACATTTATGCCTTTTGTGGCTGATTGTGACTCTATCAAAACTCTTTCCGATCCAAACTGACAAGGTAACGTTTGTCTTACCAGAGGTGTGAGTTCAGATACGTACTGTTTGTCCAACCAGTGGTGCACAGGGGGAAGCGTCTTGTTTTGAAAACACATATTACTTTAGTTCATTTGGGGACAATAGTGGAGCAGAATAACAAACGTCACATTGAAGCTATCTTCGTCATAGGGACTGCTGGTTGGGTTTTTGCTCCCAACAAAGAGATTTATGCATTTGGTGCTTTTATACAAAGCGGCTTACGGTGCATTACGAATAAGAATTATAAAATAACTAAACCTGACACACAGACAGATACCTTTTGAGCCAGTGCAATATTAAACGGCTAAAGCTGAATGAAGTCATTTCACCTCACTGTAGCCATCTGCCATTTTGTCTCCATTGGATTTGTATGTGTGTGTGTGTGTGTGTGTGTGTGTGTGTGTGTGTGTGTGTACTGCATAGACACATAAACACTCTGCACCAACTCATCCCCTATTATTAGCTCTAAAATATATGCATAGGCCTTAAACACTGACAATAACATATAATGCAATTATTAAAATGTGATTATGTATTGCATTCAGTCAAGGATGTTTATCAAACCACCACATCTCCTCTTTAAATGATTAAAATATGACATCAAATACACTAATACTGTGATAATAAGGTCATAAAGCACACATTAAAATCAATATTTTTATTGTTTTAGTATGGTATAATCTGACGCAGTCGTGGTGCATGTGCGTGTTATCAAATCCAAAGGCAAGAAATCCGTGCAATCCAGCTACAAATACTTAAAAAGGCAAATGAACATTGATGCAATGTTTACACCAATGTACGTGATATGCGGTTTATTTTTTAATTTTCACATGTTCACACCAATCCGTTATTTGGTTTTGTTGTAACCGCAGTTTTTACGTGACATTTGATATAAATGCGCTACTTACGTGCGGTAAGTTTGGGGGATGCTGGATGAATATTTGCGTCTTGTCTCCATCACTATCATCTTTCTCGGCTTTTTGTCCCGTGATGGGTTGAAAGCTGATCTTCACCATGATGCTGGGAGATAATCTGTGTTTTTTGGGCGTAGATCCCCTCCTGGCCTTGTCCTTTGACACACTGTGTTTGCTGTTTGTTATAGGGCACCGGAAGAATGTGTTATTTATTTATATACGTTAACATGAAAATCGCCCTTAAAGTCACAGGAGGCGCGACGCCGGGATGATGCGCGCGACACGAAATGAGCAGGCGCGCTCACGTCATCCATCTCTATTATCTGAAGTACGGTACTTCGTGTTCTACACAAGTGATATAACACTTACAAAAGGTCACATTGATGCTGTCTGGTTTTAATAACATTTTATTTTAAAAATAAACATGCTGTCGTGTTACATGGTAGCTTGCACCATGCTAATAATAAACAATAGAAACCATCACTGATATTCCTACATTAAAAAAATACTGTACTATACTGTATAGTATTCACTGTAAAAAAAATCCGTAGAAATTACAATGTTATTGCAGCTGGGTTGCCGGTAATTTACAGTAGATTTAAATGTATGTTATTTACTGGCAAGAGTTTGTTCAAAATTAAATAAATTTTAAATATTATCTCTCTTTATAATATTACTGGTTTAAGACCCCAAACACACAACATGAAGGAATTTAAAATGATTTTAATGATAAACAGCTGCTGGTTAAATAATGGTATTCCCTTATGAAAATTAACCATGGTTTTACTACAGTTAAAACAAAAAAAAAACATAGTTACTATAGTAAAACCATTGTAACCACAAAAAAAACATGGTTTAGAGAACAATGGTTTTCAAAAACCAGTTATAAACCATAGTTTTGCTGACAGTAATCAATACACCACAAAAACATGGTTAGTACACTTTTACCACACTAAAACAATGATTAATTTTCAGGATTTGGATTATTTTTATTTAGCACATAACTCTTACCCATTTATTGGTTGTGCTTGGCGTAAAATATTTATTTTGAAATACTTTAAACCATGGTGCATGTCCAAAAAATAGGGTATTATCATGGTAGATAAAAACAATAGAAACCATCACATAAAATCTAAAGGATTTAATTATGGAAATTGCATTGGTTTTCATGGAAGCTACAATGGTCTCTATTGGTCATATTAAGACATTATCTAATGGATGGGAACCAATAAGGAACACACTACCTATATAAATGGCTGATGGTTCATAATGGTGTTTGCAATGGAAACCATTATACTTTGTATTGCTTTTCCAGCACAGAACCATAACCAGAAGATACAGACTGAAAATGTTTCATGTTCATTTAACTTTGAACAAACTGTTGCCAGTAAATACATAAATGTAAAATCTACAGTAAGTTACTGGCAGCTAGTTGCCAGTAATACTGTAATTTCTACAGAATTTTTTACAGTGTAACTTCGCATAAAGCCATCCCATCTCATAAAGTACATAAGACAGTGGAAACTTTTATTTAATTCCAAACTTTATTTCCAATTGTTAGTCTGGCAATTGATTGACAATTCAAATTAAATCCCACCAATTCTTCCCAAGGGCTCAAAGTTTTATTACTTTGGGCTGGACTTAAATACATCAGGTTGGACTGTTTAATTATACAGACTTGGCGCCACTATAGGTCCCCAGCCTGTTGAAGGTCCATGCTTAACCCAAAGCTTTAAAATATAAACATGCACTTCTTATATGCAAGTTAAATGTATACTCAGAATTCTTAATGCTGTAGGCCAGTAATCAGGCATATAAGATGATCGCAATCGGCTGCTGTTATATATGCCAACCAATGAAATCTAGCCTGGCCTAAATTACAGATACAGTATACTTTGTTGGATTGCTACTCACCAAATGAGATATGCCAAGACTGAGGTATAAATATCAAAGCCCTGTGACTTTAATCACTACTGTAAACTTCCCGCAGAACAAGCTTTTATGAGATTTCGGCCAAAGTTCTGCATTGCATGTATAACAATCAGAGTTACATTATGAATTACATTCCATACTATCATGGGGGTTCAAGAAAGAGGGCGGCTTGAAAATGATCAACCAAAACGTCATATGTAAATTAATAAATGACAATTGTGTAAAGCCCACCATCTAACAAAGTTATAACACTGTAATGATATAAAATGTTTGACTGACAATGTTCTCAATATCCAGTGGGCGCTTATAGTGCTGCAGGATGACGTATTTTTGTAGGCCAACCCGGAAGTTAGCGGGACACTGGTTCACTCGCAGTAAAAAACATTTATTTTTCCCATAGATTTTTGGATAAACTAAAAAAAAAAGAGCTCTGATTAACAAAACTTTATGACACAGTTAAGTCTTCACAGATGAATAAAACTTTTACGAAGTCAAAATTTGCCTTTTTATGTTTCTAGTAAATGTATTTACAATTAAAAATTAATAAAATTTGTATTAATCTGTGAAGATTATCTTGTTGGATAAGACTTGGAAGTGTCATAAACTCCAAAAGTCTATGGGAAAAATGAATGGGCTGTTTTGGGAGGGAACCAGTGTCCCGCTAACTTCCAGAATTGGCCAGCAAAAATAAGTCATCTCTTCTCTATATCATCCGACCATTTTAGACAAGTCTGCAACTAAAGGGTTCAAGTTTTTTTCTAACAAGGAAAGAGATAAATCTCTGAAATAGATCTCATGTTGCAGCATATGGGTAAATATCACGAAACCCATTAAAATGTCATATTTCACCACAAAATCAAAATTTTAATTAAGACAATGAATGTTTGCTTGTAAGATGCATTCAGGTTTATTACATTGTGACATTTTTTCATGATAATAAAGCAATTTGATTTTAAACTACAATTACCACACAAATTTAAGCTACAATATGAAGAAATATAAATATATTTAACCGTCATGAAAAAGACATCACAATGCATACACAGAGTACTTAAAATTTAATAGTAGAACTTTACAATAAGGTTGTATTTGTTAACATTAGTTAATACATTAGCTAACATGAATTCAACTTTATTTGTTAATTTTAGCATTTACACATTTTCAAAATCTTAAGTTTTATCTGTTTACATTAGTATATAATACACTATACTATTACGAACAACTGTATTGGCATTAACCAACATTAACAAAGATTAAAAGCTGAAAAATTGTTCATGCATTTACTAATGTTAACAAATACAACCTTACTGTAGAGTGTTTAATCTTTCTTTTAATTATTTGATTTTGGGGCGAAATATTCCCTGGACATCTTTTGGTAAGATTCACAAGAGATCAATGCAAGGCAAGTTAATGTGCTCAAACTCAAACTGGTAAAAAAAGCATCGGTACCGGTTATAATAGAACATTTAGTACTTGTGGTAAGTACACAGAAAACATATTGTAGGTTAGTTTCCATGACATCACTACTACAGCGTGAGAAAAAAAATCAGAGTCGACATCTACAAGGGCATTGCCACAATACTAACCATCAACCAAACCACTCAAATCAACATGTTCAAAATGAGTAAGCCGTGTGAAAATCCTTAACCGTTTCAGCCCAATGAAATCTACTAAACCAAAACAAAAAGAGAAAATTAATAAACCTAGTATGTACACCCTGGCTATGCAACTTGTATGCATGATTAACCTTTTACACACAAACTTGTGCACAACATCACACGTGCACCACGTTTCTCTATATTAAACCCCTGGCATTTTCTCAGTTAACTGAGTACATAAGGAGTGTGTGTGTGTGTTAAGTTGTTATAGGATAAGTTAAGTGCTTTCGCATGTTAAATTCCTTGAATTCATTAATATCCAATACTAAACTCCATCAACGTAATTTGGGTTAATTAGCATAAAGAGACATCCGAGTTTGTGTGCAACGTACAACACCCTCCACTTCTGTATGTGCAATAACGCAGCAGCATCTATAACTGTCCGTACAGTTCATTTGCTCGTGTTTTTAACCATGAGAATAAAACATTGCGGGGTTTGAGGTGGCGTGTCAAGCGAAGCAAGACTCTTCTCATCCTCCATAATTTATCACCCGTTTGGCATAAGCGGGCGACGCTTCCAGCAAAACACAAATCTGTCCAAACATGCCCTGTGCTGCGGCCACTTCCAGTCCCAGAAAGCCAAACTTTGTCCGGACGTTGCCTAAAACACTGTCTAGACGTTTTCTATGCTGTCGAATACATTCGCGTGTCTCAGGCATCCTGTGGGGTTGGCTTTTTGAGGTCGCGGATCTGTTTGATTAGATAGGTCTTCTCGTCGTTGAACTGCTCGTCCTCGGTGCGATCGCTCTGAAACTTGGTGAGGAACTCGATCAGTTTGGTCTGGTTCTTCAGCAGGATGTCCAGGATCGGCTGGGTCTTGTTCGGGTTGGCCACAAACACCTGAACAAAAAGAATTTAATTTAATAAATAAATAAATATATTTTTTAATCATACTACTCAGAATAGTGAAACTTCACACAAAGGATTACAAACTACGGCATACAGGATTCCCACACCTTAGTTAAATTCAAATTCAAGGACTTTCCAGGTCCAATACCCTTAAATTCAAGGACTAAATTTGGGGACACATTTCAAGTGAGAGGAAGGTTACATCGTGTTACCTTTTAAGATACATTATTACAGTCCCTTTTGAGGGAACTCGCGCTGCGTCACTGCGGTGACACTTTGGAGACGTCTCCAAGAGTAAGTGCATCTGAATGTGTATTAATTCAACCAATGATGAGGCTTAACGACAAAGACAGGGTGACACGGAAGGAAGTATATTGCTATCTGAAATATTGCCAAAGACGACGTTACAGGTACGCAGGAAGTATGGCAAGGGAGACGCAGCGTCTCGTTCCCTTCACAGGGAACAACAGTTATATACGTAACCCGCCCTGTTTTTTTGTGTGTTAAACACAACTATGCAAAAAAGCATTTTGGTATTCGCATACAGAAGCATTTAAAGCGAACAGTTTAGCACATTTTAGAATTTTAATGATATTATCCTACACTACACAGGGAATAATATGAATTTTTTCCAGAAATCTTCTTGCATATAATAGATTCAAGCACTTTCAATGACCTGTATATATGTATATATATTTTCAAAAACTTCCCAGCCTTACATTTTTCCCCCAGATTCACAAACTTTCAAGGAATTCAAGGACCTTTGGGGACCCTGGGCGTAAGGGGGCGCTATCCCAACATTTTTTTAAAAGGTGAAATGTGGGACTTTTATAAGGATATCTGAATCTTGACAGTAATGCAATATAATATACATTATCAATATTATAACTATATTATCAGTGGTGTGTAAAGACCTTACATAATGAAATGTATTGTTTTTATTACCTCAGAACAAGCTGTTTTATCTACATACATCACCATATATGATCATGCCCTATGTAGTAAACCAGAAAGCTGCTTGCTTTTTAATGATATTTGGTTTGGATTTAAGTGTTAATAAAATGTTATGTTGTCAGTACCTTAAAAACATGAAAGGCCTCGAACTGGATGTTGCGGCTCTTATCTCTCAGTAGATTCATCATGAGTTTGAGGTTTTCTGGTTTGCTTATGTACTTCGTCATTATGGTGAAGTTATGTCTGTCCAAAAGCAGCTCTCCCAAAAGCTAAGGGAAAACACATTACGCAATCTGAAACCATGTTTAGGACGAAATCTGAGTCATTATAACCAACCTGCATCATACCACAAAAGCATAAGTACAAATATGACATATAGGAAAGTGTACAACAACATAAAAGCGCAGAATTTGCCTGCTGCTTACCTTTAGCGACTGCCTCTTGGTGACGTAATTTTCAGAGTGAAGAAGTTTCTCATATTCACTAAAGAACTGAAGATAAAAAATGAAAATAAAACATAAGCATATGGAGAGATACTTGTGTTTAAAAAAATGACACCAGTTGGCTTGGCGAAAAGCTCTTGAATTATTCGTTTGCCGATGCCATTCAATCTGATAGTTTGTTATCTAATGCTGTTGATGCTTTGTGGTGCAACTTCACATTCAAATATTTTTCCTAACAGAAACTATAACATATCAAAACAATAACCCAGAACAAAGATTGAATTCTGAGAGAAAGCGGTCGGAGTACAGAATGGTTGACATCACAACAGACAATAGCTTCTTTCACACAGTAATTTCAGTAAATTTCCACGAATTTATCAGAATGACTTATCAGTAAATACAAAATTGTGCCATTGACACACGCAATGACGTTACGCCTTTTTATCAGTTAGATATCATTCACACGGCAGTATCAAAATACCAGTAAACTCTGTCAGAAAGCGGAAGTTTAAACTAAACAGCCACACGGAGAGGTCGTGTTGTGCTGTAAACAATCAGGGGTCATGACTTTATATCCACTAATCTATGGCAAATGCTGATAGTCATGCACAGTTACGCCGTACAATGCAAGCGGCGCAAGGGTAGTGTTGCAACTCGCGTCTAAAACATTAAGCAGTAATGTCTGAACATAAGGCTTCTCAGAAAATGTGCAAACCAATTTGGCCAATTCTGCAAACATATAGTAAACAACTTTGGTGAAGAAATTTGTCCGATGTAGCACTTTAGGTGCGTACGAATAACGTAAACACCACGTCATTTGTATCCGAATGTTAAGATTGGCCCGAAGCGGTCATCCGTGCCCATACCATTAATCCTATTTTCAGTTCACACATAGCATCGTACCAGTAAATGACTGGTAATCTTACAACCTCTCTTAAAGGTGCTGTGTGTAAATTTAAGTGGCATCTAGTGGGAGGTTACGAATTGCAATCAATGGCTCAGTTAACTGCTCACCTCTCGCTTTCAAAACGCATAGAGAAGCTACGATAGCCGCTACTAGACAAACATGTCACCTGGAGACAGCTTTGTAAAAAAAGTTTGTCCGTTAAGGGCTTCTGTAGAAACATGGCGGCACAAAATGGCGACTTCCATGTAAGGGGACCCTCTGTGTATGTAGATAAAATCGTCTCATTCTAGGGTCATAAAAACATAAGGGTTCATTATAAAAGGTCTTTATACACCCCTGATAATATAGTTTTCTATTTATTTTGCTTTTTTGTCAAGAGATCCTTCTAAAAATTACACACTGCACCTTTAATGTTAAATTTACCAGTAAAGACTTTATGTGCTAAAGAGACTAATGATGGAAACCGAATCACTAGTCCCTTTCACACATATAGTCTTTACTGGTAATTTACTGGTAAATTGCAGTTAACATGTCATGTGTGAACAGAACCTTTCCGGTAAATCAGTGCTCCCAATTTACCAGTAAGACAGGTTGTAAGATTACCAGTAATTTACCGGTAAGCGCTATGTGTGAACGAAAATTATAGGATTACCGGCATTTAGAACGGATGACGTCAGACCGTGCTGACAGCTTCGGGCCAATCATAGCGTTTTAATACAGATGACGCATTTACCCCCGCACTGTTTACGGACATTTCCACACACATGCTGCTTGAAAGTTGAGCACACCTGAAGTTTACGTCCACATTTCTTCACCAAAGTTGTTTAAAACAGCTTACCGCCGAATTGCCGACGTCCTTAGCACGCCCTCTGTGAAGCCTAACGTGCAAACAGTAGTGTTGTTAAAAACGCATTTTCGGTTTGACGTCGTCTCATTCAATGTTGTTTGGTCATGAGCAACTTCGCGACTGTTTAACACAGACATGAAAACAGCAAAATACGGACCGTGGATATGAACGACGTGGATTGTTTACAAATACAACACTGAGCTCGCCGCGTGCTACAGGTACTTCCGCTTTCTCAACGAATTTACCGGTATTTTGATACTGATGTGTGAATGATGTCTTACTGGTAAAATAACGGAACGCCACTGAGTGTGTGAACAGCACATTTTTGTATTTACTGGTAAATTCATTCTGGTAAATTCATGGTAATTTACCAGAATTACAGTGTGAAAGAGGCTAATGGCTAACAGCAGATCCAGTGACTCACTCTGTCATAGTTCTGCTCCAAAAACTCAGCGCTGAGCAGTTTGTGTCTCGTCAACAAATCCTGGAGGAAAACCAAACAAACCAGATTTGTCAGACACAGCAGTCACACAATTAAAAAAATATATACATCGTCCAGACAAAATCACGATACACTCACTTTAAAAGTGGCGAATGCATCCGAGGCGATGTCAAAGGTGGACATCTCAACATATCTGAAGAAATCATAAAACTGCTCGGAGGATAGTGTGATCTTGGCCAGCGGCTCGTGACGTATGCATTCCCTCAGCATGATGCCACAGTTCAGAGCGATATCTGGAGACTCGTAACTATAAGAGCAAAGTCAGAGAAGATCTTGTTAAAACACAATGTTAAAGGTCAAATTCTACCTGATCCAATTTTTAAAGTTTAGTTTGTTTGTAATGTTGCTGTTAGAGCATAAATAATACCTGCAAAATGATAAAGCTCAAAGTTCACTGCCAGGCGCTATATATATTTTTTTTTACAGAATTCCCCTTTCAAAGCCTACAGCGAACGCTGGTTTGGACTACATCCCTCTACTTCCTGATTGAATGATGTTAATAAGAGTTTTTGACTAAACTCCGCCCACAGGAATACGTCAGTCGCCAGCTAAGCTCAAACGTATTTGGCTAAGCTAAGCTGCTGCCGAATCACAACACACTAAACAAACTACACAATCAGAACTCTTTGCGTTTTCCGAAGGAGGGACTTCATAGAACAAGAAAGACATCAGCCCGTTTTTAAACGGTATAGAGCAGTGTTTTCGAATCCTGGTCCTCGAGACCCCCCTTCCAGAATGTTTTAGATGTCTCCTTATTTAACACACATGATTTAACTCATCAGCTTGTTAGGGAGACATGTTTACCATTTTGTAAGGAGACGATGGAATCAGGCGTTTTAAAGGTGCAGTGTGTAAATTTTAGCGGCATCCAGTGGTGAGGTTGGGAATTGCAACCAACGGCTCAGTCCACTGCTCACTCCTCGTTTTAAAACGCATAGAGAAGCTATGGTACCCGCCACTGGAAAAACATGTTATTGACGGAGACAACTTAGTAAAAGTTTGTCCGTTAAGGGCTTCTGTAGAAACATGGCTGCACAAAATGGCGACTTCCACATAAGGGGACCCTCTGTGTATGTAGATAAAAACGTCTCATTCTAAGGTAATAAAACATAAAAGTTCATTATAAAAATGTCTTTATACACCCCTGATCATATAGTTTTGTATATTATTTTGCATTTCTGTCAAGAGATTCTTCTAAAAAATACACACAGCACCTTTAAACTATTTGAGTGGCGCGACAGGGATTTAAGCGACTGTCATAGTGTGTATATTCATAAAAAATACTGTGTTCAATTTTTATAGACATGGCATGACGCAAGGCTTCTCGTCTGGTGTTCGACCCCCCTTATGCAAATAGACTGATGTAGGATTAAATTAGGTCTGCACAATAAATTGCATGCCATTTTCTTGATAAGTAGTAAATTACCATTACTTGCTTTCAGATGGTGCGACATTTACTACACAGAGCCGTAGTTCACTGATAAGCTAGGCAATATCGCATTCATAATCGTGAACAGATCTCATGAAATAATGAATGGGATATTCTCCATCTCACATGACTGAGACTGAAAAGGTTTCAGTAGAAGGGGTTATGCTGAATGTTGTTTTTTTGCATTTACGATTTGATATAACCATTAGATAAGCTGGAAAACATTCATCTGTAGCATGAAGAAGTTTGATAAAAGTTGCCCAATAACATCCGTCATGATTAGAAGTAAATGTATATTTATTTTGTGTACGTCTCACCCTTTCAGCAGCATGAAGACTATGTTCTGTTGCGTGCACAGGTATTCCACAGTGGGTGTCCGTGTGCCAATCTGTCGTCTCAGAATATTGTTAAAGATCTGCGCTACGTCTTTCTTGCCCTCAAAAGCACAAATACATGCAGAATAGTTACTGAAAAGCTGTTTTAGGGGAAGTTCACAGTTAGCATTTTTGCTTGCGCAAAAACTTTATTGTAAATTAATGCATGAGAATAGAGAGCAAAGCAGTTGCGACAGGCATGCAATGAAAATGCCACGTTGGAAAGAAGGATGAAAACTTCATGGTCAAATGTGAACTGCCCCTTAATTACAAAAATCATTCTGAACTAGAACGTGTTTTTTATTTTGGTTTATATTTTATTAAAATACTGTTAAGTTATCTTCTCATATGGGGGTGCACGTGGTGTAGCTAAAAAAAAAACACACACATCCATCATTAAAGTAATCAAAATAACCCCAGTGGGTTAATATATTTCTGAAGTTTTCTGAAGTGAAACAACATGTCTGTGAGAGAAAAATTTGAGTTTTTTTTTTAATTATTTAGCAATCAATATGTCACATGTAAACGTAACATAAAGATCAGCGCTATAAGTTAAATTATGGTAGCACATCGATAACATCAAATCTCATTGGTTCTTGTGAGTCTTGTGACTAGTTATATGAATCTTTTGAAAATAATATGAAAGTTTTGGTTTGTGTTAAACCAAAATGAGGAATTCATATTCATCTGGGATGGTATGGGGGTGGGTAAATATGGAGAGAATTTTCATATTTTGGTGAACTAGTCCTTAAAATTGGCATGAAACGAAAGTTCTGATGGTGTTATCTTAAATATATGTTACCCTGGACCACCTGGATCAATTCTTTAAATAAAAATTTAGACATCTGAAAACTGAAACTGGGGCGGCAGTGGCTCAGTGGTTCATGTAGGTTGTCTACAAACCGGAAGGTTGGTGGTTCAATCCCCGGCTCCACCGGACCAAGTGTCGACGTGTCCTTGAGCAAGACACCTAACCCCAGCTGCTCCCGACGTGCTGGCTGGCGCCTTGCATGGCTGACACCGCCGTCGGTGTATGAATGTGTGTGTGAATGGGTGAATGTGAGGCTAATTGTAAAGCGCTTTGGATGGCCATAGGTCTGTTAAAAGCGCTATATAAATGCAGTCCATTTACCATTTACCAAAAAAGCTTCCCATTGATGTATGGTTTGTTAGGATAAGACAATATTTGTCTGAGATACAACTATTTGAAAGTCTGGAATCTGTGGGTGCAAGAAAAAAATGAGGGCTGTCAAAAGATTAATCGCGATTAATCGCATACAAAATAAAAGTTTTCTGCATAATATATCTGTGTGCACTGCGTGTAATTATTTTATATTTATACAAATACACACACGTTAATGTTTGTATTTAAGAAACATTTACATGTATATTTATATATATTTTATAGTATAAATATAAATTAAAAATATACCTAAATAACTTTTTTTCTTAAATTCATGCATGTATTTGTGTATTTATATACAAAATATATACACACAGTACACACACACACACACACACACACACACACACACACACACACACACACACACACATTTTGCAAACACAAACTTTTATTTTGTATGTGATTAATCGCTATTAATCTTTTGACAACCCTAAAAAAAATGATTGTCCAAATGAAGTCCTTAGCAACACATATTACTAATGACAATTTTTTTTTTATATTTTTGCTATAGACGCTTTTATCGGGCACACGTGCGGTGACGCGATAAGCGTCTGGTCCGAACTTTACTTCCGGTTTCTGTTTGTTTAATGGTGTGACTAGTTGCTGAAACCAAACTCTTAAACAAATACTTCGTCGAAAATAACAAATGTTTTGGGTTCCTATGTAATTTATGTGTTGTTTATTTTGCTTGTTATATAAATAAACTACTTTAAAAGGACTTTGTTGTTATTTATTCTTCGCAGTTTACCGGAAGTTACGTGATGACCACGAAAGCTGCGTGTTTATGTTGTTACTGCTGAAACCGTCTATAGGAAATGTACAAAATACATTCATGGAAAATTATCTTTACTTTTCATGGCTATCCTCGTAATTTTTGGAATAAAAAATCATTTTGACTCATACATTTAATGTATTGTTTTTACCTTGTGATCCAGGGTCACATATTGTGATGTATATCTAAGTGAAATGTGTGGCGTGGGACTTGATTTTTCCCTCTGGAATAGATTGGAACATTGGAAGGTGGAAGTTTGGACATTGGAAGGTCAATAAAAGCCCCACCATCAGGTGAGAGACATACATACATGCATCAAAGAAAGGGATGTTGTTTTATAAGTTGGGGATGTTAATGTTTTTTTATTAAAGACTATGAAGGCAGATGAATAAAAAAATAAATGACCAGCACAGATAAATAATTTTTTCCCTGAAAGATAATTGTCAATTTTGATTTCATGGTGATTTAAAATCAAAACAAAAAATATGACATTTTAATAGCAAAAGTTGTTCAGAAGGCAAATTATCCACTTGTAACTGAATCTCCTTACATGGATGTTAACAGCAAGTGTATACAATTTGTAAGGAAACAGAATTTGAGAGCTCCTCAAAATACTTTTTTTGTAAAATCTTTTTGTATTTTTGGTCTTTGTGATAAATGTAGTGTGACATCTGTTGCTTAGTTTATTAAGCATGAAATACACACCTCAAAGTCAATGAGCTGCAGATCTGCAATGAGGATGCTAAGCAGACCGCTGTTATAAAGCTCCTGAGCGAGCTGGGCCACGGCTTCAGTCTGCGGTTCTTTCTCATTAGTGCCGTAAAGAATCTCCTTCATAGCCAGAAGACATTTGGACACCTCTTCAGAGGCCTGCAAACACACACATCTCTCATTACTGGCTGTGTAATGTTCATAGATGATTCAATTGAGTATAACAACAACATAATCCTCAACACATCACAGATATCACAATGTGTAACACCAGTGAGCATGTGTGGTACCTTCTCAGCCTTTTTGTCCGAGATGTCCTGTTTCTCCAGTATGGTCATGCTGTCCTTCAGGCTTTTCACGATGCCCACCGGTAATTTGTGGGGCGGCCTAACAAACGGGAACGGCATGGCAACACGTTACCAGGATAACCAGGAAAAAGAAAGCGAGCTGTGAAATTGAACACAAAACAGAAAAGATATGAGATCGAAAGAACATAAATGATGTGAACGAACAAAACAAATGCATAAATGTGATGTCACAAAATAACAAATTAAACATGCAAACATTTAATGAATGAAAAAAGTACATTTTTAAGCAAACAAATAAATTATAATAATTTATTATTACACTGTAAAAAAATACAGATTTTTTTGTTAAATCAACTCAGATTTACAAGTCATGTCAACAGAGATAAGTTGTCACAACTTATAAAATATAGTTGAGAAAAGCCAACTTAATTTTATAACAACTCATCTCTGGTCAAGATAAATAATAGTAAGTTGAAATGACTTGTAAATCCGAGTTGAGTCAACAAAAAAATTTCAGGCAGCAAAGTATTTTTTACAGTGTATTTTTTATAATTATTAATAATAATTAAGCAAACAAATAAATTAAATAAAGCTATGAATTAATGACAAAAAAAACAGAACAGCTCAAGAAATGGGCAAAAACTAAATCTTATTTTTATTTGAATTTATTAAAGATTCTGTAAAGTCGCATATTAAATGTGTTCTGAGTTTGTCACACCACAGAAACATGTTATTAACTACCCAACCAAATTTAAAGGGGACATATCATAAAAAATCTGACTTTTTCCATGTTTAAGTGCTATAATTGGGTACCCAGTAGAGGTCTTCACAGGTCCACTTAGATCCGAAAACCCGAGGTCCGACCCGAGACCCAATCGGGTTCGGGTCTAAAAGTTTCACATGTGCCTCGGACACGGGTCGGGTACAATAATAGCGGCATCGGGTCTCGGGTAATTTAAAAATGAATGTTTTTTCTGAACGGACCCGAGAAGACCCGAACTCTCTCGCCTGTGTGCGTCAATGTCCTTTTCAAACCTCTCATCTGTTTGCCAAGAGCGCTTGCGACATTGTGTGGTTGTCGGAAGGTTCATTTTCGTTGAGACAAACATGTCAGTCAATTATAAATACATTTTAGCGGTTACGTTGGTGTCGTCGTCAGATAACAAAGTAAAACGAACGAAGCAGCTCGCCAAATTGGTTGCAAGGCCTCCAGAGTTTCTTTCTGTCTGACTGCTGCGCGTGGGTCTGCAGAATGCACACACGTCAGTGCCGTTTACATTCGGTTCCAGTCGGGTTAAAAAAATGTTTTCACTAGTTCGGGTCGGACTCGGGTCTAATTTTCTCGGGTTTGTCTCGGGTTGGGTTTTTCTTTAAAAAAAATTTATTTATGCACGTCGGGTTCGGGTATGAAGTGATTCGGGTCATTTCGGGTCGGGTACATTTCTTTGGACCCGAGAAGACCTCTAATACCCAAGTGCTTGTATCAACCTAGAAAATGGGAAAAAAAACGTAATTTTGGTAAACCACTCTCTGCAAGCATGTGAGAAATAGGTCATTGAAATTGGCTCCCCTTGTGATGTCAGAAGGGGATAATAATGCCCCTTAATCTGCACTGTCCAACCACGGCACTGCCATTTAGTGCAGAGATCAGATCATTTGCATTTAAAAGGACACACCCAAAAACAGCACATTTTTGCTCACACCTACAAAGTGACAATTTTAACGTTATATTATAAATTATAAATTATCTGTGGGGTATTTTGAGCTAAAACTTCACATATGTAATCCTGCCTGGGTACACCAAAGATTTATTTGACATCTTTAAAATTCTTGAGAAATGTCCCTTTAATTGATGGAAAACCACCAAGTAAATAAAAAAGTTTCAGGATTCTCTGCTTTTAAACGCTGGGGCGTGTCTGCTGTGCTGTTAACTTTGCGCTAAAGAAATCATGCCCACACATGGGAAAGCTGCCATCTCTCTCCATTTTTAAATACGCTTTAACATGAATTGATGTTTGCGATTGCGTTAGGGGCGGGGCCATGCTCGGGGGCTCAAGTGCATCATTGAGCCACTGTATTAGGCCCGCATAAAAAAATCCTAAACTCAGAAATGGTAAAAAAAACTGTTTAACAATCTAACTCTGAAATTCAGTACTACATATTTGACAGTCTTTGTGGCGTGTTTCAGCAATACATGTCTAACATTTATGTGTTTATAAACCATTTTCAAGATTGACTTTACAGGGACTTCAATCAAAATGTAAGACATTTAAACAGAGAAACACGAAAAAAAAGAGTCGTAACTTATAAAGTCAAACATTACGATCTAAAAAACTTGGTCCCAGTTTCACATAAAGCTTAAAGGAATTGTCTACCCTTTTGCCATATTAAACTATGTTATTAGCTCAACCTAGACGAATGAATATATACCTATCTTTTTTCAATGCGTGCACTGTACAGTGCGTTGTGAATGTGTTAGCATTTAGCCTAGCCCCATTCATTCCTATGGTACCAAAAAAAAGTTTTATTTTGTGGCACCATACTTACTGGTATAACTCCTCATGTAACAGTCTTTAATTAGGGAAAACACGGAAGTGTTTAGTGGCTTCCCTGTTTGGTACCATAGGAATGAATGGGTCTAGGCTAAATGCTAACACATTCGCGACACGCTGTACAATGCACGCATTGAAAAAAGATAGTTATGTATTAATTTGTCTAAGTTGAGGTAATAACATAGTTTAATATGGCAAAAGGGTAGACTAGTCCTTTAAGTCATGACTAAAATGCATGTTTGAGGTGTCTAAACTGATAACAACATGCTTAATCCAAGCCTTGTCTGTTAAATCAGGGCTTACAGATCACAAAAATAAAACTCACCTCTCCAAATGACTCAGGACACACTGATCAACCCCAACACTTTCACACCCAATGTACACACACTTTCACGAGTCTGCACTAGCAATATATTACTCAAAACTGATCCTTGACTCATTCCTCAAGAATAGCCACTGACACTGGTTGGAGGCTGAACCCAGATGTGTTGTGCAGGGTATAAGAAGTATACCCACTTCTTTATTAGATGGCATGGGGTATACCACTTCTAAATGTAAAAAATATGAATTTCATAATGATCCTTACACTATATCAAGCAGCAAAGGTTAAGTGACATCACCGACACATTTTCTCCAAACACCACGACCACAAATGCCAACGAGAACCTTGCTAATAGTAAACAGGAAACGTGCAGCAAAAGCCTCCACAGTGAATAATTTTGTGTGACTTCCTCTATAAAAAGTAGTGCAGAACAACTTTCAACAAAGTCATTTTGTCGAGCACCATGATTGTAAAGTAATCACATTACGCGAGGATAAAAACACCCTGTTCTGTCATAGCCGCTCCCAAAAACACAACTTCCTTGTGACAAACAACTTTAATTTGAGAGAAAGGCTGTTTATTAACCTGAAAGTTAAAATTCTCATGTATTGGTCCAGTGTCTGGAATTTCCAACCTTTACAGGGCCAAAGATCTCCACACAGATTCAGCAAACAAAGGGACCGTGGCATAAAAAAGCACTGTTTCCAACTAAGTAAATGTAAAATTACTAAATTGCATAATTCTTAACAAATCATTAACTAGAAAGTTAGAAGTGTCATTAAAATGTGTGTTATGAATCCCTGGATATAAAGATGCTTGAAAAGATGCAAACTGTCCCATACTAAAGTAACAACATCCTCTGTAGTATCTGTCACATGCCTTGACATGGCCATGTGGCAGCTTTTTGGATGCGTGCGTCACAGCATACGTCCAGGCGTTTTAATCTCCACTCTGTTCAGTGCAAGACAGCCAAATCCTTCATTTGGTAACCACACTCGCCATGTCTACAAATCTCAGCTCAAACAGATGCTACAGCTCAATATGACAGCTGCCTGATCTGCTCAGATACAAGCAACGTTCCAACATTCATGTTGTCAGAGCTGCAACGGCGGTGTGTGATTAATAATAAATTAATCTGATCAGAAACACTAATGGGTATTATACAACGTCATCATCAGCACTAACTGGTTCATGAAGTACTGTTGTTTATATACTACGAGAAAACTCTTAAGGGCTCACTATAGTTGGGCATAGCCTTGACGCTGTAGGCTACACATCGTTTTTTATAAATATATATTTTTCTGCATCATCGATTGTGTCAACATGCAATTACACATGCAGACCGCTAGTAGGCAGCATTCTCGCGTGGTACCGACAATAAAAGTGAAACGGAAATGCCTATGAAGAAACGCAACGCAGATTTTTTGACATGACAAGAGGGGTTCTAGCGGTCCAACGAGAAGGGTTCTATGCTTACGGTCCGTGTAGAACAGACGTGTTGTTACATTTTTGGCAAGGTGCGGTGCGCGTCAGGCTATGCATAGCCTATGGCGTAGAACCTACGCATGACTTTAAATTACACTTAGTGCTCGACTGACATGGGGCGTCAGCATTAAAGGTCCCGTTCTTTCAGTGTTTTTGAAGCTTTGATTGTGTTTACATTGAGCAATATAACATGTGTTAATGTTTCATGTTTAGAAAAATTTGGTATTTTTCACACAATTTACTTATCTGTATACCGTTGATTTCACTGTCCTAAAAACAGGCTGTTGTCTTCCTTGTCCTATGAAGTCTTTCCCTCCTTCAGAAATACGTAACGAGTTCTGATTGTGTAGCTTGTTTAGTGCATTGTGATTTGCTAGCAGCTTAGCTTGCCGTTAGCTTAGCTTGCCGTTAGCTTAGCTTGCCGTTAGCTTAGCTGGCCGTTAGCTTAGCTGGCCGTTAGCTTAGCTGGCCGTTAGCTTAGCTTGGCCGTTAGCTTAGCTTGGCCGTTAGCTTAGCTTGGCCGTTAGCTTAGCTTGGCCGTTAGCTTAGCTTGGCCGTTAGCTTAGCTGGCCGCTAGCTTAGCTGGCCGCTAGCTTAGCTGGCCGCTAGCTTAGCTGGCCGCTAGCTTAGCTGGCCGTTAACTGAGCTGGCCGTTTAACTGAGCTGGCCGTTTAACTGAGCTGGCCGTTAGCTTAGCTTGGCCGTTAGCTTAACTGGCCGTTAGCTTAGCTGGCCGTTAGCTTAGCTGGCCGTTAGCTTAGCTGGCCATTAGCTGGCGACTTACGTATTCCTGTGGGCAGAGTCTAGTCAAAAAACTGTTTTAGTGACATCATTAAAGCAGGAAGTAGAGGGCTGTAGTCCAAACCAGCCGTTTTGCTGTAGGCTTTGAAAGGCAAATTCTGTTAAAGAAAATATATCGTCTGGCAGTGAACTTTGATCTTTATCATTATACAGGTAGTAAATATGCTATAATAGCAACATTAAACACTAACTAAAGTTTGAAAAATGGCACCAGGAAGAACGTGACCTTTAACACTTCTCATTTACTTTGAATGAGTGACGTCATGCGTTGCCGAACTGAATTGTTGATCTGTCGGTGTTTCGTCACTGGCGTTGCTCACAGCAAATTTCTCAACTTCTCAAGCGCCAACGCAGACATCAGTCAATCAGATCGCCTCATGTAAATAACCTAGTGCTGACGCTAGACAATAACGTTTTTGCAAGACCTGAAAACATGGGAGCATAAAATAGAGGAAAGATTAATAATTGCGGTGGGTAACATTACAGCTGCACCAGCAACCAAACTGGTGACCTAGCTGTCAAAACAAAAGCCGCCTTTTTTGTGTTGCGGTCACTCACTGTGATTGGCTGTTGTCACTATGATGATCGAACCAGGGTTCATGCTTTAACAGGCTTCTGTTATTTCATTACAAACAACAAATTTAATGAACAGAAAGATTTATTGGCCAATTCTGATAAATATTTTTTTTTAAATCCAAATATCGGCCGATATATCAGCCACTGCAATATAACGGTGTATCACTACTATTGACTATTTAAACTTCTATGTGAACAGGTTTTTAAACCACATATAAATGTAACTTGAAATGGAATCGTTAAAAATTTGGATTACGGATATGATGTGGTTTTTTAAGTTCATACTTGCTAAATATGATCTGATTAAAATCAGATATGTAGAAAAATCAGATGTGGACTGTCTGACAGTGTGGACAATTCAGAGTCAGACATTTCATTCAGCGTCTGGTTTGCAAGAGGTAAGGTGTGAATTTTGCAAGGCTGACAAACCTGCAGAACAGTACAGCCAAAAGCCAGTAACATGCATGCTCTTGTTCTAGCTGAAAGCATTTTCATGTAGTTTATCACACAAACTGATTAACACAGTGTAAAGAACATAATGAAAACAACATGAGCATTTCACAGTCAAAATGATACCAAACACTACAACATACATTCAGAAATATCTCAAATCTACAGTTTGTGATTAAATATGATATAAACCCATAAACCAAAGTTTTATGAATGTGAGACGCAGAGATCTCTATGTAATCAAAAAATATTCACCTGCCTATCTGCACAGCATGACTTAGATATAGATCAACAATAACGACCAGAAATGGTAGGCTAGACACGTTAAAACACAACCCCTATAGGGTTTCATTTGCGCAACCAAAAGGCTGGGTATGATGATGGATACACATAACAAAGGCCTACATCTTTATTTTAACTATTACCGAAAACTTCTCAGACACAGAAGATATGAAACCACAATGCATAGTTGAGCCGAATACCGTGTGCACATTTAGAAGATGCATATATGGTTTGCATTTGATCTGATAGTGATAGGCCCCTGTCTGCACTTTAAAACAACTGCAAGAATAAAAGCATGAGCAAACACGACACAGAAATAATCAACATCACACCTTATTTTGGTTTCCTTCGGGCCTTTCTATCGAGCAGCGGTATAATTCCGGGAATGAAGTGTGAAATAACACTCTGTTTAGTGCGGATAACCGTGTATGTATTTGTGTGTGTGCATATGTATGTGTGTGCATTCAAACTACAGTCAACACTGCACCAACACTAGCTTCCGCAAACCCGCCGTGAGGGTAATTTCAAAATAAAAGCCCAAGACTGTCGTCTCACAGTGTAAAATTTTAACAAATATCTTTTTGTTGTTATTTTTTTCTAAATTACAATGTACAAAACACGTACACGTTTGTTTATGTTTTCAGGCAACATATTACTATAATACAAAATGTATTTTTTTTTTGGCATTGTCTTTTCGTTGAAAGCCTATTAGCAGGTGATATACTGCCCTCTACAGGCAAATATACTTTTCTGCAACTGCACGCCATACTGTAACATACGATTAAAGATCGCTATATTTTGTTTATAAATTTAAGTGTGTTTACTAAAATACCTGCAGAAGAAATGTTTGCTAAAACATCAAATAACCGCTACAACAAATAACTGCATAGAAAGATAAAACAGTAGGTGGGGCCAATTCATCAGAAGACTCCGACCCGGAAGCGGATTGGGCGGAAGTAGTTTTTTCCTCCGACCTCGTGTCGCTCTTCCTTTCCGCCTGCTCGAGTGCGCCATACACACACACGCTGCGAAGGTAACGACAAAAAATAGTTTTAAAGCGTTTCTATCACATCCGCACATCTCAAAATAGCCAAATTGAACAGTTAAGAGTTCTATGTATATATTTTGGCCACTTTTGTTATGTATTGTCCGTTAGGAAAATGATTTTTGAACGGTTTTCATAACCATTGCATGAGTCCGCAGTGTCTCCGTTAGAAAAGACGGTATGAGCGAACTCACGCATTTGAGACATGCTATACTTATTTATCCATGTCTCAACCTTTAGTAAAGTTTTGTTCTGTGGACAAATTTAAAATGTCTCGCAACTTTTGTGTAATATTTTAGTCATTTGTGGCCCGTATTTAGATTAAGCTCATGGTGTACTGGATGGCGACATACATCCATGCCGGTTTTTTATGTTCTGTAAATCTTCGTAATTTGTTATTAAAGTTAGCTGTGTTTTTATTCATGCATAAGTTCCTCAACACTAGCAATGCGGTTTTTTCTCAAATTCATTGTTATATTGTAAGCTTTGTTTTACAGGTTTAATATTCCTTAATAATGGAACAGCTAACATTCAGTTTAATTTTTCATTTTTAAGATGGCTGAAGACTGGGAGGCTGCTCCGGCTGTTGCTGAGACACCAGAGATCAAACTTTTTGGCAAATGGAGCACAGATGATGTGCAGATCAATGACATCTCCCTCCAGGTATGATATATTAACCCTTATGACTTATTTATGGTTTTATAGCTTGTTTTGGATTTAGTTAGGAGATATTTTAATGTTTGATGATGTGGCAGTCTGGTAGTTGTCTTTTTGAAAGAGAAATACATTTTAAATAGATGAATTAAGTTGAGTAACATAACCTTTTTTTTATAGGATTACATTGCCGTAAAGGAGAAATATGCCAAATACCTCCCCCACTCCAGCGGCAGATACGCAGCCAAGCGTTTCCGCAAAGCTCAGTGTCCCATTGTGGAGCGTGTCACTAACTCCATGATGATGCACGGACGCAACAACGGCAAGAAGCTGTTGACCGTCCGCATCGTGAAACACGCTTTTGAGATCATCCACCTGCTCACCGGTGAGGTGAGACAAACGTTTGCTTAAGAGTTATATCTTGGAGATTTCAATTGCTGTGGCCGATGATGCTGGATAAGATTAAGTTCAAGTTTTTAAAAATAACATCTTGGTGCAAGTCAACTACATACTGAAGTTTCTCTCATGTGTTGTGATAAACCAAAGTCAGATTAAAATCATCTTTGTCCTCCCCAGAATCCCCTGCAAATTCTGGTGAATGCCATCATCAACAGTGGCCCTCGTGAGGACTCCACTCGTATCGGACGTGCTGGAACCGTGAGGAGACAGGCTGTTGATGTGTCCCCTCTGCGTAGAGTCAACCAGGTCTGACTTTATAACTTATTTCTACAAAGTAAAAAAAATTGTGTTTTAAGTTGCATCTTTGTAACAACATTTTCCTTTCATGTGCTTTGTTGTTTAGAGGCCATCTGGCTCCTCTGCACGGGTGCAAGAGAAGCTGCTTTCAGGAACATCAAGACCATTGCAGAGTGTCTTGCTGATGAGCTCATCAATGCTGCTAAGGTGAGCGAGATAGATGTCCTTGAAAATTGTACTTCATATCTTGCATGTTTCCCTGATTGGTGTTGTAACTGTTTTCGTTTTGTTTATTTTTAGGGTTCCTCCAACTCTTACGCCATCAAGAAGAAAGATGAGCTGGAGAGAGTGGCCAAATCTAACCGCTAATCTCCATTTTGTTTTGTTGGATTACAATAAAGGACGAGTGAAACTTATCCATGTCTCGTGTGCTTTTTCCATGTAATGTTGTTCAGCCTGAATGCAAATGCTACACTCATTTGTGTGCTGCTTGATTTAAGTTATTTCATGATTTATTTCTCTAATTACACAAGTGCTTCTATTCCATGTTGAAGTTGAAGGCGTCATGAGATTATAACATCCCATGATTGTTTTAATAGGACATCTGCAGTTTGTTTTCAGAGTTTACAATACTAAACCAACAAATGTATTTGTAGCATTGAATAATGTTACAGGGTGGGGACATATATTAGTTTGTGTATGGGAGGGAAACGTTTTTTTGAGGTTCTGGCAAATGAGAGGCTCTGATTTGGGATCAATCATTTGTGATACATGTGTGAGTATTACAAACTGGGTGAATTGATTAAAAAAAGATTTAACTTTTGTTCAACTCTATTGTTTTGTCTTCTCCCATTTGTGGGTAAGTTTAAGTGTAGTTTAATACTCAACTTACTAAACTACTTAACTTTTAATGTGAAGGGCTTTAAAACGAGCATTTGTTATCTGTGTATTTACATATTTACAAGTCTTTAAGTCAACCAAAACTGTATTTCCTTCTCTTTGTCTTCCAGTACCTTTGTTGTGTTTTGTGTGTGTATTTCCTTCTATCTCTCCTCTGGACTGTCGTAAGTTCCCAATTAAGTTTCCACCAGGTCGGCTTTGTTTTTCATGCAAAGCTGTAGGACAGAGAGGTATGTAAAAATGCTAAAAGTACTGTATGACTGATTTACTTGCAGGTAGTGAGAACTTTTCAGGATCACACGTGTAAGAATGTTATACAACATTTAAAAATCTTTAAATTAATTTATATTTTACTATTATGAGTCCCTAAAGATCACAAAATCTGCTTAAAATCCTTTAAATTAGACATGGAACATAACGCTTTTTATTTGCTTTTCAAAACTATTAAACTATTACACCCTTCAACAATTAAAGCTGGAGGGCTTCATAAAGACGATTACAATTTTAAGTTTTGTGAAGTCACAGTATTTCCATCTATGTCTAATATGCAGCAATTTGTTTTTCGGTCCAGAAATGGAGGCAACCATTAACAAAATAATTATTATTACAAAATTTGTGTGTATGCATGCATATCTCTGTCTTTATCTGTGTATGTGCCTGTTAGTCGTTGAATAGGATATTTTGAGGTTGTATGAGAAGAGCTGTGTTTCTCCTGTCCTGTGTGGTTTAACAGAAGAGAAGTTTGCCATGGGATTAAACTTCACCTTCACCAGTGACAAATCTGTGCATATCGACCAACTGCTTTCTTCTTGTCTGCTGTCAGTTCTTCTGACATGTATGTATGCACAGTAAACCCAACAAATGAATTCTCATGCAAAATTTATTCAAAGCTTTTTTGGGGTGATTTCTCGGACAGGAATTATCTCAAGCCAGGGCTAGACCTTAGTTTAATTAGGAAATATAACTAGTTTCAACAAACATGCCTTACTAAAAACATTAGCCTACTTGTGTACATTTTGAGGCAAAACAAAGTGCACTGATGTATTTAAAGATATGTCATTGCAAGTTGTTTTCTGTTTGGACAGCTCTTACATTTATTTTAGTCTAGGACTAAGTATATTAGTTTTGTCTGTGTGTACCCATAAGTAGTTTTTGAGACTTTTGCATATAGCTAAATATATCTGAGAAATTGTTTTTAATAATTTTGGGGGAAACTAATTTATATGTTTTTATAAAATGTTTTACCACAGCTAGACTTTTTAACATATCAATTGTTTTTTTTAATACAACTGATTATTGTAAATTATAAAAATAAAATGCATGTGCTACTGGGTTTGAGAATTTATGCATCTGTTAAATGTAAGAGTAATCGGAATTTGGTAGCTGACATAATAATTGCCCACTTTGACAACTTGGCACACTATTCAGAAAAGTATTAACTGTATTTTTCCAGGGTAAAAATGGGAGAAATGCATTTTTGTGTTTACTGGCCAAGATGTACGTACGTAACTAGAGTAGATGCACGTAAAAAGAGTAACGTGGGCGGCGCGCGCATTTAATATCGAATAAGCGCCTGTTAGTGGTCGGAGGACAAAACAACACGGACGTTCAGCGGCGTTTTCTATTAAAAACTATTAAAAAAAACAGCAAATACTGAAGTATTTCAGGTGTGTATAAAATCCAGAAGTGCATTTTAATGGGCAATGTAAATGTATTTTATTTAAAACTCTTTCAATCGTAAATTTGATTTTTCCTCAGAGGTTTATCGCAGGTGCCATGTTTATCCCCGTCATTTTCTTCATGTTTATTAATGATATTTATAAAGAAAATCAAAAGTAATTTAAAAAGAGCAAATACTGAACTATTTCAGGTGTGTAACGTTATCAAATCCCGGAACGCATTCAAACGGGCAGTGTAAATGTATTTTAATCGTGAATCGTAACTTTTCCTCAGAGGTTTAACGTTACCTCAGGCGTCATCTGTTTTCGCGTCGTTTTCTTCATGTTTGATAATCAAAAGGGATTTTTCTCTCAAGCCCTCAAGGGATTTGAAAGTCTGAAGTGAGGTACCCGCCTGCGTTGTGTCAGAAAAACCCTTATTAATGATATGCAAACCATGTACCATAACAAGGAGAAAATACAAAGTTTAAATTAATTTTTGTACAGTAAAATATGGCCGGCAGCAGTTTTGTACAAGAACCAGAATTTAGAGATTTGGGTATAAATGGAGATAACGAGGATGAAGAAAAACATGAGGTAAATTATGATTATTTTAAATTATATCTCCGTTATAAAGTACTTTATTTTGTCAGTATTGTACTCATGTGTGTTACTTTAGATTTTCTTGAGTGTATTTATTCAGCAAGGCCAAATTGGATTGAGTTACTATGACAACAGCGATTGTACTCTGCATTTCATGCCGGACACAATGGAAAACAGCGACCTCCAGCTGCTAGATAGAGGTACTGCAGTATGATTTTTTGTCTCTCTTAAATCAGCCAAATGAATTGCATATAAAATCAAGAGAAAAAAAATTATTTTGTTTAGCACACACCTTCAACCTCCTAAGATCCAGGATTTTAGTTTGTCTTTTTTTAGACTTCTACCAGCTATTTTGGGGGTAGGAAAAAACAATAAATTTAATAACCAAATATTTTTCTTAGAACATGAAGCAGTGTTTTTGTCCATGTTTGTGTACAACAGATTCCAGTTACAAATAATTAAGTATTATGGTCCAAACTATAAAAAAAAATGATGTCCATGTATTTGGACATATGTCTTAGGAGGTTAAGCGATTGTTTGCTATATAATGTGGCAAGTGCATTAGTTTTTACTGTTTTCTTGAAATTGTTTCATCAGTTATACAGGAGCTAACTCCAAATGTCATAATCACAAGTGCCAAACAGGACCACAACCTGACCCAGTTTATTGAAACACTTGGTAAACTTTCCAGCTTTATTATTATTTTATTTTTAATAATTTTAGATTTATTTAGCACAGGCAATCTGTCTTTAAATCATCTTATCTCCTATCAGACTAGTTGTTGTTAGTAAGACAGTTATCAAACCTAACTTTACAACTGTGCCTCCATTTCAGAGTTAAATCCAGATTACAAGCCTGAAGTGGTCTTATTTCCAAGTGTAAATTTTGGTGAGTCTTTAGAAAAAACTGTATTTGAAAAATTACACTCTAAAACGCTAAAAATGAATGATGAAATAATAGTTTGAGGAGAATTTATTTATTTAAATCCAATCTAAAAATCTGTCACTTCCTCCAGAAAGCAGCATGAGGCGCACTTGAGAGTTTACATTTTTTTCAGGCAGAAATCTTTTGGATTCATTTATTGCGAAACTGTCTGGGACAAATTATGGACAGTATTGCTTTTGTGGCAGCACAGCGCAAACATATTTAATTCATTTTAATTTTAATAAAAACCAGGGGACCCCCAATTTTTGTGCTTTATAGGTGGTCCCTCAATGCTTATAGGAGGTCCGGGACCACCCCAGCTGCCCTTCATTTCGAACACTGCATATAATTATGTCGAGCTTGGATGTCTTTATGAGAATTTGTCTCTGCTGTACAACAGCGAATGACTCTCTTCTGCCCTCTGCAGGTCTAGAAGTGAGCAAACAGCGACTTCTCTCAGTACATCTCCCATTTCTTCCTCCTTCCATCACAGCGAGTGAGAAAATCCCCTATCTCACCTCCTGTATCCCATTAGACTCAGTGCTGATGGTAAGGATGTTTTTATGCTGGAGAAATATTGCTGCTTAGTAAATGAATGGGAACAAAATCATGTTCTTCTCTTTTGTAGGTGAGGTCAATAGGAGGTCTATTAAAGTGTGTGGAAAGTAGGAGATCTGGCTTAGAGTTGGAAGGCAATGTGGGTGTCCCCATACATCAGTTTCTGGCTTACACACTGTAAGACATTCATATACATTAACCATGTATTTACATATGTTCTAATTTATAAGATTTTGTGCTCCTACTTGAAACTTACCCTTAAAAATCACGGTCTCTGATTTTTCATCCAATTAAATGTTTTTTTTTTAATGAGAATGTGTCACGAACATGATTGGGACATAAACAAAAGGCTATTTAAAAACACTCCAGCTTTCTGTTTTAATTGCAAATGTGTCATCACAGTAAAAAACACAGCAGAGTCAGACTTTAAAATCTGTTTTATGTGTTCATTATTTCACAGGAAAGATGTTGTATACATGGACAAAGACACATACAGGTTAGTTGTATAAACAGGTTAATGAGATATAACCCCCTCTTCATTTGTTGTCGTCAATGTTTATTTTCTGAGAGCTAATTTTTACCATCACTTTTATAGTGCACTGCAGATCTTTAAATCTGAACTGCATCCTTCAGTTTATAAACTCCAGTTTGGCGAGAAAGAGGGAATGAGTCTTTACGGTAAAATACATTATTCTGTGTGCTGATTACAGTATGATAGTAAGATGTCACTGCATTGCATAAAGTTCTTCAATGGTTTACAGCAGTGCTTCCCAACCTGGGGTCCGGGCTCCCCTTAAGGGGGCACCAGATTTTTCAGGGGGGCGTAGGATCGGATTTGCTTTGGGCTTAAATAAAGATACATAAAATGTTCCACTAATAATTGTATTAAAAATATTTAATGTTTTTTTTTTATATCATACGTGCTTACAATGCCAAGATGAAGTAGTTAAAAATCCTCTTGTGTAAATGAATTCTTTTAATTTTACTCGCTCCATCTTAACGTGTGTGGGGGGATTAGACTGTGTATTTGTACTTGGGGGGGCAAGGATAAAAGGTTGGGAACCACTGGTTTACAGTAAAGAAATAGTCTACCCAAAGATGAAAATTTTGTCATTCTAAACGCACGTTTTGATGATAAATATTAAACATATATTGAAAAATATGAAACGGTTAATGTCATTTTTGGAGCTTGACAGCCTCGGTCCCCAGTGGGGGCTAATTTTCATGATAGTTTAGAAAAATAAGAATAGAGAGCCTTTTTTTTTAATGAAGTATGCCTTTAAAACAAATGCATTATGCGTTTTTTGAAGGTGTACTGAATCGCTGTCGAAGCAGGTTCGGGTCTCAGCTTTTAAGGTAATAGCCCTTTAAATTATACAAGACATTATTGCATGTTTAAAAGGCAGATTGATCTCATGGAAAGTCATGTTATAGTCACACAAAATGTAATTTATTTATTTGTGTCCATTGCACGAAATTCAGCTTTTTGTCTTTTTCATGTCACATTGACATATTTTTCATTTCGTTTTATGTATTGTTAGATCATTGTTTTTTCCAATTTTTTACCATTGTCGCTTGGGGTTAGAATCACTTTCTGTTACATTTTTAAACATCCTAATGCAAACCCAACTCCAGGTGAGAATAGTTATAAAAGTGGAAGAAAAACATGTTGAAACCAATACATAAAAGTACATCCTAACCCTAACCCCGAATCTAACCCCAACCCCCAGCAAGAATGATTTAAAAATAGGGGAAAAAAGAGAAAACAAGAAAGTTGTGCCACGGATACGAAAAACAATTTATAGAAATTTGTGCGGGTGACACGAAACAGACTTTCGTGCTTAATGGACGAAAAAAGCTGAATTTCGTGCCATGGACACGAATAAATTAATAAAATTTTTCGTGACTATAACACGACTTTCCGTGAGATTTCCCGTGAGTTTAAAGGTGTGTTGGCCCAGAACTACAAGTAATGAAAACTTCTTCATTTCTCAGACAGTGGTTCCACAGACCTACTCGAGATCTGAATGTCTTGAAAAGACGACAGGAAGTGATCCGTTTCTTTACATCCCCTCGAAACTCCAGCGATCTCAGCACACTACAGGGTTGTCTGCGGAATATCAAAAGCATTTCGGTACAATTTACCGTGATGTTTTTTTTGTCTAAATCTCCATTTTATTTATAAGCAGCATTATTTATATGCATTTATAGTTTCAAAATGCGTTCTCCAGTTGATTCTTAAATAAACATCAAAAACAGGAACGCAGTTCTGTGTTTACATGGATATTCATACAGTCACTCCGGAAAAACACGGTTATGCGATCGCATGATTCAATGCATAATCAGCTAGGGTTGCCACCCAGGTCTGATAAAAAACCTGGACATATCAATGACCCGACCAATTGTTTTTCTCACAAGCCCCCTAACACCCCACCCCCCCCTTAATAGCATAATATTTCTACAGACCTATGCAATTATTGGCATACAATTCTTTACAATTCTTATTTGTTAACATAAGTTAATGTATTAAGTTAATACTATTAACTAACATGAACTAACCGTAAGCAGTATGTTTGTTACTGTATTTGTTAATCTTTGTTAACATTACTTTTCATGGTTTATTCATGTTAATTCACAGTGAATTAACTAATGTTAACAATATTTAAATAATGTATTATTAACATTAACAAAGGTTTAAACTAATGTTAACTAATGTAGTAAACTAATGTTAACTTATGAACCTTGTAAAGTGTTACCCAATTATTTGTTAATTAAGTTTAAATAGGTAAATCACTTTTACAATTTATATAAGCTGCTTATATCATTTATGTAAACTGTTTTATTTATATTCCATTTAAACAGGTCTAAATAGCAACTAGTCGGCCTGAATAATGCACATGAAATTAAACTTGTTGAACTCACCTCAACATGTCTTTTACAATCATTTAACCCACATGGGCAATGCTTGAAGTCACTGTTACAAACTGTTCACTGTGCAAGATTGTCATTATTTTTAACGCTTATAAGACAGGGGTACACTTTCGTACACGTGTCTTAAATTTTCGCTTTTGGGGCGAGAAGAGATAAAAGCCTGTTTCTGAGAAGAGATAAAAGCCCGCCCACACTGACAATTGATTGGTTGATTTACCGAAACAGGCCAATCAGGATGCTCTTTGTCTTACATGCGCTTACTGAGGCACACACAGACGCTAGGTCGCCGTGCGCGCGCTAAATAACATATTCACATAGCTTTTCGAAAACCGGGACATTCAGTGTCCCGGGAGAGTTGATAAATTTCCCGGGACAGGTTATTAAAAAGAAGGACAATCCCGGTAAAACCGGGACAGGTGGCAACCCTATAATCAGCCAAAGTCTGCATATTTATGCCAGGGCCACATTTTTTCAAATATGCCACATTTTCGCCCATATAATTGCAGATTTCCGCTCGCAAAATATGCGGGGCTTGCATGATTTCATAATCCCCCCATTTTCGTAGCAAAAAGTCACACATGTCTTAGCAGAAAGTTGAAAAATGTTGCATTTACTTCACACAAGCGCAGCCATGTCCCCTGTTGCTATGGGAACGTCATAAAGTGATGTATTATGCAACGTGAACATCATTGAAAAGTTGCAAACCTCAAACGCGGTTTTTGCAAGTTCCCACAATTTCATCGCATTTTTAAGAAAACGTGCCGCAAGATCAAGGATGTTTGCCTGCAACAATCACAAAAAACCTGCATTTTGTCCAGGACTGAACATGACTGTAGCAGGGGTGTGTTTAATGATATTAATCAAACACTATTGGGTATAAAATAGTATCTCTTTTTGTACAGGTGCTACTGCAGAGAATGTCTCTCTCTAATACAAAGGTCATCGATTGGCAAAGTCTATACAAGGTGTGCAAACAATACTTTCACAGATTGACTGTAGCTTTCCTTTACCTACAATGGGCCGGACTTCCTATTTTCTGTATCTTGCATTTCTCTTAATGTTAACAGACAGTGTACAGTGCAGTGTGTATTGTGGATACCGTTCGCACTCTGCCCCAAAACATCCAACTTTTCAGTGAAATCAGCGAGAACTTCACAAATGACCTTTTCTACATCGCCACGTTTATCAGTAAAGTGGTAAGACTAAATAATGGACAAATGCATGGATTTGTTTCAGTTCTTGTTTGTGTTGAAATTTAAGTGTATTACTGAATTATTGTAAGTGAATTTTGTTTGTTGTTTCCATTGCAGGTGGACTTTGAGGCAAGTATAACCGAGAACCGATTTACTGTTAAGCCGAACATCGACCCTGTTATTGACGAGAGTGAGTGGCATCCCTTGGCTTTCTGAAGTTTTGATCGAATAGTAACCCCACATGAACAATGCATAGGTGGCCATGACTGTGCCAGTTAAATTATTAATAAGGATACCAACAGTGGTATTCCATATTGGTGTGAAATAATAGCTTTGAAGCATGAAGCTAATAATTATACAATACGTTTAATTCTCTCCTTAACAGAGAAAAGAAGGATGATGGGCCTGCCGGATTTCCTCACAGATGTGGCTCGTGCTGAGCTGGAGACCCTGGACCCTCGTTTCACCACCTGCAGCGTCATTTACCTCCCTCTGGTGTGGATGTGATTACCTCTGCTCTCCATTTATTAAATTTAGACACGAAACCTAATGATTAATACCATGAGCGATTAACATGAAGGTTGCAGGTTCAATTCCATGTTGGAGTGACCCAATAAATGAATGAGTCAGTGAGGTCACTGCGGTGCCCCATAGCAAGACTCCTGATCCCTCTTCTTATTATTACAAAAGTCTCTCTGCTGCAAAAATCACACACATTTATGCATTTGACATATGGTGTTAACCAAAGTGATTTACAGAAAAGAATAGGCTTATGCTAGCTTTATTACAGAGAGAATGTAATATAATACCAGATCAAATTAAATCCCTGTATATGTTTTCATCTTCAATCCTGATGTTTTATTTTGTGTTGGATAACAGATTGGATTTTTACTGAAATTGCCAAGATTACCCACCATGCTGGATAAACAGAGCTTTGAAATTGATGGTCTCAACTTTGTTGTGAGTATGCCAGTGTTGTTTTTTTCTATCAAAGTGCTCGCAAGACTGTATTGATCATTCGTAAGGGTTCTTGTAAGGGGTTTGTTCATTCCAAAATGAACACCAGGCAAGTGCCAAAAGCATGTTATAATTGGCTTTGGTGAAAGACAGTTGGTTGCCAATTGGCCAGCAACTTTATAGGGAACTGCAACATAATACACGGTTTAACTCAAACTGTAGATATCTGAGCCTCACTGATATAACACATCCAAATTATCTACTACAGAAATGTTGACAATTTTTACCTAAGTGGGAATTGTGAAATTGTTAGTGGTATATATATTATTTTTAATGTTTTAATTACAATAAAATTGTATAAATAATATCTATTATAAAAGATATCCTCTATAGAATCAGTTAAGTCTGGCTTTCTCTCAAGGGTTTTTTTCCAGGAGGTTTTTTCTCCTAGGAGTTTTTTTCTTCCTAGGAAGTTTTTTTCAACCCCTGGGGAGTCAGCTGACATGGCTTAACTTAGCACTCTTGTCTATACGTTACATTACTACTACACTTGCTTGCACGGTTTAATCTTAGCCGCTGTACTCTGCTTCATATGTAGTCCATCGATTTTTTTCTGTTTTTTTTCTCCTGCATTTATTAATGTAAAGCTGCTTTGAAAATCGCTATATAAATAAAATTGAATTTAATTGAAATATTGTGTTTTTATGTTAAAATAGCTTTGCGGTCCTCCGAAGAGATGCTAATCTCAAAAAAATTTTGAGTTTGTGACCACTGCATTATTATAATTCTGCAATTAATTCAGCATGGATGCTCAATGTAGAAACTCCAATCAGCCTTTGTATTCTTGGTCATTTCTGTCTTAAATGTTAATCTTAATCTGTTTGCAAATTTCGAATGTTACCTGTTGTATTGCGTTGATAGATCAGCTCTGAAAATGTCAAAGACTCCATAATGCATTGTTTGCATAATGAATTGCACCTAGTATTGTCTTTCTTGCACATTTTCAGCCATTGATAGAGCCTTTACCATGCACAGGGACTAGAAAACAAGAGTGCTGGGTGTCATGACAACAACAGCAAAGCGAATGCTGCATTTCATTTTCAAAGCTCACCTAAAATCCCAAACACACTATTGTGCCTTGCATGCACTGGTATTTCACGGAAATGTAATCTGCACATCCAGATTTAAAATAAAATGATTTATTATGGTGTTGGTAAGAGCAGATATCTGTTTTTGTTTGTGGGATCGTCTCAGTTTCTTTCAGATGACCGACTACATTACCGAAGCGCTCGAACCAAAGAACTGGACAGTATGCTGGGAGATCTGCATTGTGACATTATAGGTCTGTCTGTCTTTGTTTCTTTCTCGCTTGCAATCTTGATTTTGCAAGTAATGAATTGCATGAAATCTGTACATCTGTTTTTGCAGATTTGGAGATGGCAGTGATGAGGGATCTTCAGACTGCGGTACTCCAGAGGAGTGTCTGTTTGTATAAGGTCATGGCCCTGTGTGCAGAGCTGGACTGTCTAATAGCTCTGGCTCAGGCCTCTCAGGACCATGGCTACTGCTGCCCAACACTGACACCAGACCAAAGGCTGGCCCTGATTGAGTCACGGTACGTTACATTTAGAGGCTTCAGCCCTCCTTAAAATCATAAAAGTGGACTTCATCTAAAGAAATTCAGTGTTGTCACAAACAAGCAGCTTTTACTCTGTATGTATCCCTCTTTCTCTCTCTTAGACACCCTTTGCTGGAGCTGTGTACTCCGGTGTTTGTATCCAACACTTACATCAGCTCAGAAACTGATGGCAAAGTTAAAGTGATCACAGGACCAAATTCTTCTGGAAAGAGCATCTACCTCAAACAGGCAAATTTACAGATGTCACATAAAACACAGTATTAAAAATTAAGTAAAAATGTTATATTTCAATAGCATTTCATTAACAAGAATAAACCTGTATGTTCATTTATGATAAAGGTGGGTCTGATTGTGTTCATGGCCTTAATCGGCTCAGATGTACCTGCTAAAGAGGCAGAGATCGGGCTGGTGGATGGAATCTTTACCCGTATGCAGAGCCGTGAGTCTGTATCAGTGAGTTTGAGCACCTTCATGATAGACCTAAACCAGGTAAATCTATCACACCTTCATGAACACACAAACACACACATCGCACAAATCGCCACAAGCACCCTGTAACTTCAGATATACTTGAACATCAAGCAAATGTGACAAAGCATAATTGTTTATCTTTTCAAACATCAGTAATACCCGAAGCTCGTCTTTACAAAATGTTTTGTGCATCAACTTTCCCAATTTTTTATTTGGACTGTTTTCTTATAAGCACAACTACATCAGATGAAAATTCACATTCTACTAATGGTGCATTCACACCAGACGCGAATGAAGCGTTAAGAGCGAGTGATTTACAAGTTATGTCAATGCAAAGACGCGATAGACATCCTATGGTGCGATTTGCGCGAATAACCAATCAGTAGCTTGCTCTAGTAGTGACGTGATTACAACCAAGCGAGCGGAGGCGGAAATACGAAACAACAATAGGGAACAAAATCATCGTTGCTGTATGTGGATAGCTGTTAGACACATCTTCTTACTTTTATAGAAACAGGAATAAAAAGGATCTTGTTTGGGACAGAGTGAATGAGGAAGTCGGTAAGTTGTAAAAAACGCTCGGTACTCAAATTGAGCTACCGTATTTTCCAGACGATAAGTCACACTTTTTACATAGTTTGGCTGGTCCGCCGACTTAATCAGGTGCGACTTGTAGGTCAAAATTAATTCATATGAACCAAGAGAAAACTATTATTGTCTACAGCCGCGAGAGTCCGCTATATGCTGCTCCTGTATTTATGTAATTCAGTGGATTCAGTGATGTGGAATTACTTCGGGAGCTTGGTGAACTTAATTTGGGTTGTTAATTTAGCCTATTCAGCCTGTATACTATTGTGTTGGCTGAGTAAATGTTAATGTTACATTAACATGTACGGACACCTATTCAGCCCGCTGTTCTGTGTGCCATTGTTCACTTAAAAAACTTGCATTTCCAAATTAAAAGTCTGTTCTTGAATTTTGTGAAATCATTTTCTAAATAAACGCAACGTATAGTCCAGTGCGACTAATATATGTTTTTTTTCTCTTCAAAATGCATTTTTGACTGATGCGACTTATACTCCAGAGTGACTTATAGTCCGGAAAATACAGTATATGTTTATATATATATATTAGGGCTGTCAATAGATTAAAATATTTAATCGCAGTTAATCACATGATTTCATGAGTTAACTCGCGATTAATCGCAAATTAATCGCACATTTTTATCTGTTCTAAATTTACCTAAATGTAACACTTTTTAGGATTTTAATGCTCTAATCAGCATGGATTTGGATAATATATATGCTATATGCAAATGTATGTCTACAACAGCCTGTTTACATTTTCAACAGAACCATCAGCCATAGTTTTATAAATGTTTTTGCCTTTAGAAGACCTTGTTCTTTCTCCATTTCTGTTTGCTGCTGCATCATTTGTGACCTGTGCTGGCAAATTGAGTTGGGATGAGCACATTTTCAAAAATGTGTCATTTATATTTTAACATTCTCTATTAAAAAACTTCAAAACAATTGGACCAATTGTTGGAATCTGACAAAGCATGACAGAACTATACCTGTTAATGCAGAGCAAAAACAATATCAATATACATACATGTTTTTCTTTTCTTGTTTAATTTTGACATTGAGACAGACCACTTTAAGACTGTAGGCTAATGCAATGGTTTAATATAAATGACACAACAGATACTTTTCCTTAACAGTTAACCAAACATTCACTTCAGATATAACAGATTATAGGTCATACCTGCGTGAATTCTTGTCAAAACAGATATTTTTAAACCTGTAATTTTGTGTTAGATGTCTATATATATCGAGCACAGTCTCCTGAAGATGCGTATAAATAGCACGAAGTGTCACATAAACACTTGCGCGTTTGTGTGCATGCGCTTCAGACGTCTGTGTCAGACATCGCTTTTGAGCCTTGTCACTCTTAATAACTCTTTTAACATCAATCAGATCCCGAACTTTATCTCTCTTAATAATTATTTTAACATCAAGAAAGTCCTGCGGTCTATTTTCTATAATTTCTGAATGCTTTTTAAAACGAAACTAAAAAGTGAAAGAAGACGCATCTTAGCTTTATATGGATTTGGGACGGTACACCTCACAGAAAACGTGCAGATAAAGAAAACTGCACATGCAGAAAACGTGCATTTTAGATGTTTAATGACCATTTAGAGCATTGGATTCGCTAGACGAGAGCTAAATGTTCTTATTTTTATGAAAAGCTCCGACTCATCTAGACAGCGCCAGTCACTTGCTGCGTGTCAATTCATCCAGCTGTGGGTCAAACAGAAATTGCGTGTTGCGTTAATCGCACGTTAATAAAATTAGTGCCATTAAAATGAATTTGCGTTAACGCGTTATTAATGCGTTTATTTTGACAGCCCTAATATATATATATATATATATATATATATATATATATATATATATATATATATATATATATATATATATATATATATATATATATATATATATATATGAAGAGTTTGGTTCCAAAACGCGATAAACGCCATTTTTGAAAAAAATGAGTTACTGCCAAAATCAGTATTATATCAGGTCAGTAGTTAAAAGTAAATTCTTAATTTTACGCAAAATCCAATATCCGCCGTGTTATTCTGTCATCTTTTCTCCCTTTTTTCCCAAAATGCGACAAACGCCACTCCCACTTTTTTACAGAATGCAATAAATCCATTTCTGATATTACAGCCCACCAGTCACGCAATGTAAACAAACAATGGCGGACGCGCTGAGTACACGGAGTCCTAGTTTTCCTCATCTACTTTGTATTACGTGATCAACAAACAAAACAAAATAATACTTTAATTGCATCGCTAAACCTGTGATGGTTTTCTGTGATGGGAAAGAAACGTAAGCCATCAGCATCTAACAATTTCCCTGAGAGGCACTCGGTAGACGGGTGCTTGTTCTCCCGACAGCATCAAGCTTCTCATGCTAACACATTGACCCCAGAGGATCTTATGAAAAACTTTCCATAATTTTACTCAAAGTCAACGAAAATCGAGCAGGACCAAAAACATTTTACAGCTGATCGCTGTGAAAGACGTTAAGCGAAGACGTCAAGTAACCGCAATGACAGTGATCTTAATATGACAAAGTTAGTGTTTTGATTAATGACATTAATGTTTATATTTTTAATTAGTGTGTACAACTAGTCAACTAAATGAATATAACATGGCAAAGATGAATGCACATTTATATAGGCTATTGATTCAATAGATTTATAGCATTTTGAATAAAAACTTGTCATGGATTTATTGCATTTTGTGGAAAAAATAATCCGTTTTTATAATAAATCTTTGAAAATCAACTTATGGATTTGAATTTTTTATGTTTTTATAACCTAAAGATGCTATGTGAAAGTTTGTAACAGAAAATTGTTGTTTTCATCTTGTCACTTTCTTGGTATAGAAAACACGAAAATATATATATATATATATATATATATATATATATATATATATATATATATATATATATATATATATATATATATATATATATATTGAGACTATAAGCTAGCTAAAGCCGTCTGAATTTCACGCGCAAATGAAGCGAGTTAACTCAAAAATGTTCAAGCGTCATTCGCATCTGGTGTGAACGCACAAGCAATTTTACAGCAATTGCAAGGCCGCCATTAAATATGTGATTGATGATGTCATTAAAATATGTACACACTGAATTGTATCATTGAGATGTTTTCCATGTAATGTAATGCATGTTTTTTTTATTTTAGATGGCTCATTCCTTGAACCATAGCACTGGCAATTCTCTTGTTCTGGTGGATGAATTTGGCAAAGGAACCAACACAGTAAGTGTAAAAACAGAACATAATCATTTTCAAAGCTGTACACTGTTCAAAGTTCATTTATAATAACTTTTAAAAAATCTTTGGCTATTATGATAAATCAAACCTGAATGTTTGTGTGTATTGTGTGTTGTAGATAGATGGATTGTCTCTCCTGACAGCATGTCTCAGTCACTGGGTACGCCGTGGATCACAGTGTCCTCATTTACTCTTGGCAACAAACTTCCACAGCCTCATACAGCTGGGATTACTCCCTGAGTCCCCACTGCTCTCTTTACTGGTACATGGATTGTGATTCCCTTACTCTGATATTTAAACCTAACGTTATTTTTAATTCTCATCAGATTTGTTACAGTGGTCATTTGTAAAACAAATGTTTTCTTTTGTCAGACTCTAGAGACGGCTATAGAGGGAGAAGAGCTGGTCTTTTTGTACCAAATCAAAAATGGCATTTGCCAGTCGAGTTGCGCAGCCAATATCGCTACTCTGGCAGGCGTCCCCCCTGCCCTTGTCAAGAGAGGAGTGGAGGTGTGGCATTCACAGAAAAAAAGGATTTTCATTTAAACAAAATGTTTGCATGCTAATGTTTTTGTTTATATTATTTCTATTTGTCTCTGCAGGTATCAGAGTTGTACAGAACAGGAAGTGCCATCAGAAAGATTGACACGGCCTCTCCTGATGATCAGAACAGCAGGTAATGAAAATTGTAAAAAGCAAGTAATTATTTAGCCAGCACAAACCAGAATCACATAAATGAGGAAATGCAATACGTACAATTTATTCAACTTGCTGTCCGACAAGCAGCAGGGGGTTATGGGGGCATGTAAATCGGTTCATTTCATAAAGAGTGCATGTTAGGAAACCAAAGCACACAGCCAGGCTCTGAATATTTAATATACTTCCTGATCCAGGTGTACTGAGGTGGTGGAGAAATTCCTCAGCCTTGATCTGGATGATCCTGAGCTGGATCTAGATACTTATTTAAAAGGCGAGGTGCTCCCAGCTCTTGAGGAGGTGCTGTGACAACATCAAAGCCTGATGTGTGTTCACATTGCGAAGCTTATTTTAAGCTTTTTAGTCCATAAAGCTGAAGGTTTGTTTGTAAGATGTTTTTATGAATGCTAGTGTTTTAGAACGTTACAACATATTGTAAGATTTTTCCTTGTTTTACTTCTAATTTTAAATGGCAATATAACACTGTGACTGTTTCCTAATTTGATTGTTTCCTAATTAATAAAACTCCCAGAACTCACGTCACATTTGAACTGATTCAGTAATAAACACCCAAGGGGGTTGACTTGATTTCATGACCTTTAATGAGACACCTCAAGTAATCGCTTGTCACAGTGTTGGAAGGAAAGAACCATTCACTCACAGTTGATCAAATCAATTAAGATCTCAAGCCATCTGTTGTGAGAGAACCAAGAAAGATCTACTCTGGTAGGATTAGCCTCTATGCGGAGAAACAAGCCGACCATTGAGAAAGCCCACCACAAGTATCCTTGGTAACACTTTACAATAAGGTTGCATTTGTTAAAGGGATAGTTCGGCCAAAAATGATATTAAACCCATGATTTACTTACCCCCAAGCTGGCCGAGTTGCATATGTCCATCGTTTTTCAGACAAACACATTTTCGGATATTTTAGAAAATGTTTTAGATCTTTCAGTTGATTAAATGTGAAGTTACGGGTCCATGACCTTCAAGTCCAAAAAAAGTGTGTCCATCCTTCACAAAATAAATCCAAACGGCTCCAGGATGTTAAACAAAGGCCTTCTGAGGGTAATCCGCGCGGTGTTGTTGTAGAAATATCCATATTTAAAACTTTATTAACATAAATAACTACCTCCCGGTAGCGCCGCCATCTTAGTCGCGTCGGCATTCAGGATGAGAGCTTACGCAGCCTACGGAGGTTTCTCTGCTGCTGCTCTGTGCCCCCGCCCTCCGAAATTGTCATATGTCACTAAGAAAAGTGCGTACACTACGCTAATACTCTCTCCTGAAAACAGAGGAGTCTAAGATTAATAAAGTTTTAAATATGAATATTTCTACAACAAAACCGCGTGGATTACCCTCAGAAGACCTTTGTTTATCATCCTGGAGCCGTTTGGATTTATTTTGTGAAGGATGGACGCACTTTTTTTGGACTTGAAGGTCGGGGACCCCGTAACATCACATTTAATCAACTGAAAGATCTAAAACATTTTCTAAAATATCCGAAAATGTGTTTGTCTGAAAAACAATGGACATATGCAACTCGGACAGCTTGGGGGTGAGTAAATCGTTTAATATCATTTTTGGCCAAACTATCCCTTTAATATTAGTAAATGCATTACCTAGCATGAAGTAACAATAAGCAATAGGTTTTCATCATTTATTAATCTTTTTTAATGCCAGTACAGTTATTTGTGTAAGTTCATGGTCAGTGGCGGCTGGTGTCTTCTTTTTTCAAGGACGCTCGATGCGAAGTTCGTCACAACATGTATGTAGCTCGTCATGTGTGTGGTGTGTAATTTCAGGATGTCTGCTCGGTGCGTCGAGTGATTCTATGTGCATCGCGTGTGTTGTAGGAATGAGTGCCTGTGCAGGAGCGTCTAAAAGGTTTATGATAAAAGAGACGAAATCCAGTGTCCATTCTCACGAAATCCGTGTCCAGCATCAGAATAAAAAAAACCTTGAAGCCATTTTTTTTCACATATAAGATTAAGGTCTAAACTTACTATAACCATTATTTTTAGAGGATTTAAAACATATTTCCTATAGAATTATTTAAATTTTTTAGATTATCATTATAAAAAATCATTACCGCAACATGATATTACATTAAATATATGCATTTACAAACTCATGTTTTGGTAATGAGAACTAAAAAGTTGTCTAGGTACTATGACAAACAAAATTTACATTTTTATGTCCCTTCCAACTATTTTTTGAAAATGTTAGTTCCTTGAGGGCTTAAACAATGATTGAAAATTCTTGGACACACTTATATTCCTTATTATTGTCTCTACATTTACCAATGATCACCAAATACCACATGTTTCTTTACTGTAAATGTTTATAGCATCCACTGAAGCTTTTTTTTTTTAGATTTTTTAATTATAAATATTTCCATGTCAAAGAACCCAAATCCAGTCATGGACACGTTGCGGTAATGAAAAGTTTCCCCTTAAATGTGGCAATAAACACATATTTTGAAAACACGAGCAACACACATGACAATCCGAACACTTATTTTGAATTTGTGCCCCTCGGATGAGCAGTCACGAGCCGCCACTCTAATGTTAACATATTAAAATTAACATGAACTGAAATTAATAAATTCTGTTAAAGTATTGTACATTGTTAGTACATGTTAGCTAATGCATGTTAGTTAATGCATTAACTAATGCTAACCTTATTTTAGACTTTAGACTTTTTTCATGTTTAAGTGCTATAATTGGGTCCCCAGTGCTTCTACCAACCCAGAAAGCATGAAAAATAGCAACCCTGTAACTTTGTTTTGGTAAGGCTCTCTCTGCAAGCATGTGAATAAATAGGTCATGCGTATTTCGCTCCCCCCATGACGTAGGTAAGGGCTCCTATTATAATGATACCGCCCCTTCAACTGCGCTATCCAACCATGAAGCTACCTCGAGTGAGAGTGACCGAGAGAAAGTATGACTGACAGCATGACGCGTTTGTATTCCCTCAAACACAAACAGGAGCCTACAATATTATAAATTTTATTTTTAATATTTCTAAAGATTGAATTAACGTTCTATATGATTAAACTGATAGAGAGAGAGCGAGTGAGTGAGAGAGAGCGAGTAAACGATCGAGAGAGAGAGAGAGAGAGAGAGAGAGAGAGAGCAACGCGACGGCTCGCTTTCAAGTAAGTTATGTTTAATGTGTTTCTCTGAAGTTTATATGAATGAACACGAGGATTAATGCACTGCACGAGACAGAGTGAGAGAACAACGCGTATTCACTATCATACACAATAAGTAAATATGTTGTTTAATGTTTCTCTGAAGTTTCAAATGAATACGAGGAGTAACAAGATAGATGAGAGACTGACAGAAACGCGATTGTGTTCAATCACAATAAACTTAAACATGTCATGTGATCTGTTTCTCTAAAGTTTAAGCATTAAACGTGTTGTTTTATTACAAATCATTTAAATGTGTTCGTGTGGTTTGGTCAAAAAGTTTACTTCTGAGTGTTTGTGGAAGTGTAATTTATTGTAACATGCTGAAAATCATTGTGCCTGTTTAAAACACTGGCAGCATATGAGACCTAAAAGTCTTTATTTTTATTCCACAATGTTCCCCATCTGCTGATAAACATGTATTTAGTATGCATAAAACAGATGATTGACTTTTTAAACTTGTTCAAATATATAATGCTTAACATCGCTCACTAACTTCTTTCGTGAGAGAATCTTCCTCGATGCTCTGTCATGTCTACAGCGTGAGCGCTTGAGACTCCGCCCACCTGAGCAGCTCGTTTGGATTTAAAGGGATACACACAAAAACGGTGCATTTCTGCTCAGACCCATAAAGTGCCTTTTTTAACATGCCACAATAAATTACCTATATGGTATTTTGAGCTAAAACTTCACATAATATACTCTGGGGACATCAAAGATTTATTTAATATCTTAAAAACGTCTTGTGGAATGTCCCCTTTAAAGTGTTACTGAATCCTCAATAGCATCCACATAATTGTATTTGGAATCAGAGGCTTATAGACGGTTTCACCAGCAACAACATTGCAAAAAATGATTTTCAAGAAAAAATGTTCTTAGTATTTTTGTCTTGTTTTCAGTTAAAAAGTTTTTTTGCTTGTTTTATACACAAAATCACTTAAATTTTATATTTTTGGTCTTAAAACTAGACTTATTTTCTTGGATCGTTTTGCTCATCAAGAAAAAGCATCTTCATTTAAGAATTTTTTTGATATTTTTACTGAAAACAAGACAAAAATACTGGGCGCACTCACACTATCCAAACCAAACCGCGCTCGGGCGCGTTTGACCCCCAAAGCCTGGTTTGTTTGACAAGTGTGATCGCTCTGTTCCGCGCCCGGGCGCGGATTGGTTAATCGCGCCACGGCCGGGTTGCAGAGGTGGGCCGGAGCGCGGTTCACTTGGGATCAGGCGCGGAAGGCTGTGGTGTGAGCGCATTCGCGCCTGAGCGCGATTCAAAAGGTGAAGACGTCAGCTGCGCGACCACTCACCTTCATCTGCCGCCGTAAAAACCTTTTGATGCGCGCAGCGGGGTTACGTGAATGTCCGAGCTGCGCACGTGACAGATCAACTAAGCAGTATGATGACATGTGAGAAGGCTGTCTGTAATTGCGCACCAAACGACTCCGAATAAAAAACACAGACTTATCATTACGGTGGGTTCCAGTGTTAAGAGAGAGCTTTACTTCCTGCTTTTTTCAAAACAAACGCATCTTAATGACGAAAGCGCGCCCGGACTCGGATCGATAAAAAAGTACAGTGTGAGTGCGTGCACCTGGGGGAGTAGGGAGGGGTGACAATCGCGCTGGGGCATGGTTTGGTTTGGTTTGGATAATGTGAGTGCGCCAAGATTTTTTTTTCTTGAAAATCATTTTTTGCAGTCCATTTTTTGCTCTTAAAATCGACTAGTTACAACCACACAAGTTTGCGATGCAGGTTGAGAATGTCCGCTGCAACAATGGTTTTGGGAAACACCTGAAACATTGAACTATGCTGAAACGACAGAACTTCCTCATATTTGGCTAATGATACTTTTAGGAAACGAACTCCAGACCGATAAACAAACACAGACCGGAAGTTAACTTCGGGCCAGGCGCATGACCGTGACAACCGATGAAACCGTCTATAGTAAAGTGAAACAGTTCGATGATATGTAGAGATTTTAGGTTCAGTCCCTAGATTAGGTCTAAAATAAGTTCCTTAATTCATGTTTTCATCTGTAGATCTAGTCAATATTGGCTACAGTGATCCAAATGGTCTTGCACTCTCCAACAGACTTATAAAATATAAACAACACCTGAGAACTGCAAGCCTTCATGCTGGTCTAATGAGTGTAAAATCCCAAAAACGAAATGATTTGGCTACAAAAGACTTGTTGAAATTTTATGCATTTACAAATAATTTGAGGCTGGAAGTGACGGGTCCATTGCAGGCCGTCTCTCCCAGCCTCGGATAATTTGTAAACTCATAAAATTTCAACAAGTAATTTATTCAGCATTCTGGTGTCCACATAACTATGCCTAGTGGCAGTAGTTATTGCAATGAGATATGACTGTTTATGCTGAGGTAAGTGAAATACATTTATAGTAATAAAGAAGTCATTTTTATGCCATGATTATAAATTTGCTCTCGTTTATGTGCGGTTAACTCTACGAGGAAACAAATAATAGAATATTGCTATGGTCAGATGCTTAATTTTAGGAGCATTACATGCTGTTATTTTGCCATGTTGACAAGGCAAACCCATCAAGTCAGCAAATCTGACACCATAAATCACTTAAGATGTTGATGACATTTTTAACAAACATAGGACTTGGCACCTGTAATACAGGACTTAATACAGTGCATATTATACGCTGAATACTTTACATTTTGATTGAATGAACCTTTGAAATGCAAATAAACACAGACCTGTCACAGCAAGGGTTAATAGGTAAAAGTGGGCGATTTAAGCTTGATTGCATTGTTATAAATGGCTATACACTGTCAGAGCATATTACCATGGTGTTGTGGGGTCACAGTTTCTTTAAAAAAAAAAAAAAATTAAATTTAACAAAGGCGGTAAAGAAAATTGATATTACCTCAAGGTACACTGTAAAAAAGATTTGTAAAAAAAAGTTACCTAGTTGCCTACAATTTTAAGTTAATTTAGCTTAAAAATATTAGTATTATATTTAATATTAAATTAATATTTAGATAAAATTGGCCCACTTTACCTAAATTCACCCTATTAATGCAAGTTGCTATAGGTTAACATACACAATTAGATTTTTTTTTAAATATGTAATTTATTATTAATAAATGAAGAGTTTCGTTGCAAAACGAGATAAATCCATTTTTTTACATTTTTGTCAAAACATGTTTATTATTATTTTAACAATGTTATTATTTTGTTTTATGGTGCTACTTAGCTGTATTTTTTAAGTTATGAAGGTTTAAATCAAAACAAACCAACTGCAGTTGCATTGAAATTAATTGGAATGCACAACCAAAAACGAGATTTCTGAACAATTAAAAAACGGTGGTTATCTCGTTTTGCAACGAAACTCTTCAAATATAATAATGTGTATTTGTTTGTTTGTTTGTTTGTAACTAAAACGGTAAAAGAATGAAGTTTAACTAAGTTCAGGAGGAGCATGGTCATGTAATCCAACCAATCAATTCAATTTTATTTATATGGCGCTTTTCACAATTGTTTAATTGTTTCAAAGCAGCTTTACATTAATAAAAGCACAGAAAAATCGATGGACAACATAAGCAGCAGAATACAGCGGCTAAGATAAAACCCTACTAGCGAGCGTAGTATGTAACGTATAGAGAAGGGGGGCTAAGTTAAGCCAATGTCAGCTGACTCCCCAGGGGTTGAAAAAATAGCTGTAAAAATATCTATAGCCGTCCTCCACCCCATTGCCTAAAGACCGAAGTATAGTTACATTTTTATGCATATGCAAGGGTACAGTGCACATGATGCAATTTTAGTCATCAAAAGAGTGCCCGCTTACTGTTCAAACCCCACGTACATTGTACACGTAAGTCGCGCATGCGAGAGATGCGTTGAATGTCTGTGTACACATACGAGTCAAACAAACTATACTTTGCAAAGCTATGCGTTCGACCATGCACGTATGTTGAATAAATGTAAAAAAACAGACTATACTCTGGGCTTTACTCTCAGCCGGTATCTATCCTGGGTAAAGAGAGGGGAGTACCATACTCTCATAAATGAATACGTAAAAGCGGCCCTTGTAAAAGTACACGTTTGTACATGTGGTACAGTCCTTCTAGAAAAACACTGAGGTTTTTTTTGTGATTGATGTGGGCAAAAATCCTTGATCTTGCGGCACGTTTTCTTAAAAAATATGATGGAATACGCACAATTTTATGCGAAGAAAATGCGTAAACTTGCCAAAATTGCGAGAACTTGCAAAAACTGTTTGCAGCTTTTGCAGCTTTTCATTGATGTTGACACTGCATAATTACGTCACTTCCTAACATTCCCATGACAACAGGGGACATGGCTGCGTGTGAAGTAAATGCAACATTTTTCAACTTTCTGCTAAAATATATATGGCATTTTGCTAAGAAAATGCAGGATTATGAAATTATGCAAGCCCCGCATATTTTGTGAGCAGAAATCTGCAATTTATGCCGCAAAAGTGCGGCTTATTTAAAAAATGCAAATATGCAGACTTTGGCTAATTATGCATTGAATCATGCGATCGCATAATCATGTTTTTCTGGAGGGACTGATATAAGTACTTCAAAGGTACATATTAGTACTTCAAATACATTTCTTGGTACCATCCCAGTGACAGCTTTTGTACCTTGCTATAATTCTGAGCTCTGATCCCTACCCTTCGACAGCATGCCAAAAATGCTTTATTATGATATTGGATTACAGGTAAATGCGAACTCATTAAATGGTATTAAGAATACATGTGCAATTTATTTGATGTTGCTAACTAAAAAATTTGAAAGAAACAAATCAAATCAACACACATTTTTCTGTTACTTTAACTTAAAAAATAAATTTAAACATATTTAACTTAAATTTATAAGTTATGTCAACTTTTTAAGCCAAAATTTAAAATAGTAGGTTGAATTGACTTGCAAAACCACGTTTTTAAACTTTGTGCTGCATTTTTTTTACAGTGTGCTTTTTATTTACATAAAATCAGTGTTAAACATTTTTGATATTTGGAAACACTGAACATATAGCTGTTGAAACACCAAAAGTAGCTGTAAAAAATCCAACAGAGACTGGAGAACCATTTATAAAGACTTGACTACAGCCTCAATCTTATTTACTGTACAGATGAAGGCAGACGTTAAATTCCAAGTGACGTCGGCTTAGGCCTAATTAGTCAACAGGATTGGATTGAGGAATTTTGGCATAAGAAACGTGTCACATTGTGACAAAGAGGAAGTTGGATTAAAGCAACTTTAACCTGCATTCACTTATACTTTAAATTGTCCTGAAATTACTAAATGATACACATTCGTCCGATCTCAACAACCTTTTTACCATTCAGGAAGAGTCACGAAAGGAGCATAATTATTTTTGACCTGTCTGCTTTTTTTGAATGGAAATGCCGGAGACGGAACAATGTCAAAGTCCATTAGCGTGAATAGAAAAAGAGGCCACCCAAAAAAGGCGTAACGTCTCTCATCCATCACGACTTGATCTTCCTGACCCAAAAGTACAGTTGATCTGACATTTGCTTGACATTATAAATGCATTTGATATTTGTGTCAGATTTGTTCACAATAAGCCTTTCCCTTTCTTGAAAGGAGCTTGGAAATGCACCCTAAATGGCCCATTACATGATTACAGCTATTTTGAACAACAATTAAGTATTTCTGTTGTAATTTAAAGTGGATCCTTGTCAAGTCCAAGCTTCATTTTTGCCACTTACTGTCGGTTTTAAAAGGCAGAAGATGACATTTGACATTTCAGGAGGCAGATGATGAAAGGGTCAGTCATTCAATCACAATTTAGTGTCTTGGTGAAAAATACAAGCGCTGGGGATCTTAAGAAAACAGGCGTGTGTCTGACAGAATACAAAAGGCAGTATTTATATATTTTTTTAATCCTTAAGATCATTACATTCTTAAGAAATAAGGATACAAAAGCTGTCACTGGGGCGGTACCCTTTGAAAAACTATACACCAAGGGCTCACATTGTACAGTATAATTGATTTATTTATTGGCATCACATTACAGTTTCCATCGTACGGTGTATTTACATAAGCACTGAGTAAGTATGTAATAAACGGCATGCACTTATGTATTCAACATGGAAAGTAATGTAAATTGTTACTCACAGTATATTATAAGGTTAGTGTAAGGTGCTGTGATAATCCCCCAGATCTCTTGTTGGACTCAAAAGGTGATTGTTTGGCCTGTCTCACACCTTTTAATGAGGCCATCAGATTAGCTCCGTCACTTTCTGCGTGTCCATCCTGATCCCATTTTGCTCCTTCACCACTAATCTCCATAAGTCAATTAACTCAGAATATAAAAACCACCACCACCATGCTGAAGTCAAAAGAAGGCAGGCGAACGCGAAGAACGCTCCAAGCATGCCTGATAACATGGCCGGTCTTCATGGCTTCGAGGGAGAAAACTACTACATTCCTTTGAGTAACCGCACGGGGTTGGTGCGGGACCCCTTTCTGTATCCGCAGTACTACCTCGCAGACCCGTGGCAGTTCAGGTGTCTGGCTTTTTATATTTTTATGCTCATCTGTCTCGGTTTTCCCATCAATGGCTTGACTCTCGTGGTCACGGCACAACACAAGAAGCTCCGGCAACCTTTGAACTTCATCCTGGTAAATTTGGCAGTTGCGGGGATGATCATGGTCTGCTTTGGCTTCACCATCACCATCACTTCGGCCATGAACGGCTACTTCATTCTGGGCCCGATGGCATGTGCCGTTGAAGGTTTTATGGCAACACTTGGAGGTCAGTAATTATGCAAGATTTGGGGGGTATGTGTGTATATATGGATAGGGTTGTCACACCCCTTTTAGACAATGCAAAACCCAATTAGTGTTTGTAGGGTTTTAAGGTTAAGTGGGTTCAATTCTCCACTTTAATTCACTATGAATAAGAATATCTGCCAAATGCATAAATGAAAATATTAAGTCTTATTTTCCCAACAGGTGAGGTAGCGCTCTGGTCACTGGTGGTGCTGGCTATTGAACGATACATCGTGGTCTGTAAGCCCATGGGAAGCTTCAAATTCTCATCAGGACACGCTATGGGTGGAATTGCCTTTACCTGGTTTATGGCAATGGCGTGTGCTGCTCCACCGCTTGTCGGCTGGTCTAGGTAAGCATCATTTCCCCAATTTCGTTCATATAGGAAAAAGGTACTATTGCATAGCGTTTACAGATCTGAACTGATTATCCAAAAATTCAAGGTTTGAAACTCATAAGGGGGCGATTCATAAATTATCCCTCCCTATTAACCTCAGACATTAACCTCATGTTGCTCCAGGATTAATACATCTTACTCTAAATGACTACGGTGGTATATTAGTGGTTATTAATTGACTTTGTATGTGTGTTATTACAGGTACATTCCCGAGGGCCTGCAGTGCTCATGTGGGCCAGATTACTACACACTCAGCCCTAAATTTAACAACGAGTCCTATGTCATCTACATGTTCGTTGTCCACTTTATAATTCCAGTCACCGTCATCTTTTTCACATATGGACGTCTTGTATGCACAGTGAAGGCGGTAAGCAATTTTTACACTGGTTTTTGAAAATCTCAAACACCACAGGACCCACCCCAGTCCTGCAAGGGAATGGATGGGATAATTGTATGATTTTATTTGTGTGGCTTTTTTGCATCTGCAAGCCACTTGTTATACACATAGGTCACACACGTTGCATTCCTTAAAGGAAAACACCACTTCTTTTTCAATATTTTACTATTTTCTTACCTCAACTTAGATGAATTAATACATACCTATCTTTTTTCATTGAGTGCACTTTTGATCTTTGTGCGGCGCTTAGCATTTAGCCTAGCCCCATTCATTCCTATGGCTCCAAACAAAAGTTTTATTTTGTGCCACCATACTTACTCGTGTAACTACTCATGTCTTTAAATAGGGAAAACATGGAAGTGTTTGGTGGCTTCTAAATTCATTCCTGTTTGGATCCTAAGGAATGAATGGAGCTAGGCTAAATGCTAACACATTCATGATGCGCTGTGCAAGGGTTAAGTGCACGCATTGAGGGGATATAGGTATGTATTAATTCGTCTAAGTTGAGGTAACAACATAGTAAAATATCGAAAATGGTGGTGTTTTCCTTTAACACCATAAGGTCAAATCCATGAAAAAACAGGAGGGTTGACAGGAATGGCATAGGCTGCACTACTGTTTTTAACAGTATGTCAATACATGTTTTGTGACCTGACAGGCGGCAGCGCAGCAGCAAGATTCAGCCTCCACCCAGAAGGCCGAGAGGGAAGTGACACGTATGGTCATCCTGATGGTAGTGGGCTTCCTGGTGGCCTGGACCCCGTATGCTAGTGTTGCAGCTTGGATCTTTTTCAACAAGGGAGCCCCTTTCACAGCCCAGTTCATGGCCATTCCTGCCTTTTTCTCCAAGAGTTCCTCCATCTATAACCCCGTTATCTATGTGCTGCTAAATAAACAGGTATGGTCTCTTTGTAATATTCAAATAATCTGCTTATAACTTAATGTTCTTATAAGTTTCCCAAGTTTGCTGATCTTGAGTAAGGAGGTCGCACACCAGACGAGAAGTGCAGTGCCGTGTCCCATCACGCCATGTATCTAAAAACAAAACACATTATTTTCTATGAATGTACGCACACTGGCGGCACCTGACGGCTGCTGTCCACTATACCTCAGGACACTGCTCAAATCTCTGTTGCGCCACTCACATAGTTTAATATTAAATAACATCATATTTGTCCCAAATCGTTTAACGTTGGCTGCTACCATATATTTCGCATTTTGAAGTAGACGCTATCTGACTAAGCTTGCGCTATTTAAGGTGCACTTCTAGTGTATGATACCTTCGAGTTGACCTAGACCCGACATGGCACTGTGCTTCTTGTCCTGTGTGCGACCCCCTTAAGACACATTCACACCAAAGACAGTAACTGTAATGGTTCATTCCCACCAGCCGTGGTAGAGGCGGACGCTTGAACATTTGAGATCACTCGCGTCATTCGCGCGTGAAATTCTAGTCATTCGAGACATTCATGCGGAAATTCGCGTAATGGGAGGGGCTTCTGCGACTCCGCTGAGACTCCGCCACTCCGCTCGCTTCCTGTAATCACATCACTACTACAGCAAGATCCTGATTGGTTAAGGCGGCGCGGAAATCCGCCAAAGTTCTGTTTTTCAACTTGCGTGTTTTCCGTGGCAACGCTCAATTCGCGCGTAACACGCCATCCACGGCACACGTTCCTGCGCCATTCGCGCCGCGCTTACCGCGTGTACCGCGCCACAGGATGCCTAATCGAGTCCTTGCATTGACTTACGGTACATTCACACAGGGCGAAAGCGTTAACGCTTAACGGAAGGCTTGTCTGAAGTGTGGCCAACAGCCAATCACAGTGGCCGCAACCTATGATCCAGTCTTCCATTAACGTAATTGGCAGGCTCTGTCTAGGTTATTTGCATATGCCGATCTGATTGGCTGACGCTCGCGTTTTTATGCTTGAAAAGTTGAGAAATTTTCAACTTCTGCTGCGAGCAACGACACTGACACAGCGCCGACAGATCCACAATTCAGTTCGGCAATGCAATACGTCACCCATTAAAAGTTAATGGGAAGCGGCAATGCTTACGCCCCGTGTGAATGCGCCGTTAAGATGTAAATCAGTCGCGCTTGCCACGTCTACCGCGTCTGGTGTAAACCCTGCATAAGGATAAAGTCCTCAAAATCAGCTATAAGGGTAACGATAAAGAGGAACAATATCACCTTTGGAGTCATTTAAAATACATTTGCACATTTAGTATGTGATGCGCATGTGTCCAAGGTTAGAATAAACAGTGTTGTTGGAACTGATGGTGTGGTGGGGAGTGCTCTGACATATGCCGCAGGTGTGCTTTCGGCAACCCAAATTCATTTCCCAGTTTGAGGTCCTTTGCCAATTGTGTACCATCCATATCTCTCCTTTCCTTACACATTGCCTGTCAAATAAAGGCATTAATGGCCCCCCAAAATAATGTTATTGTCCATTTATGTGAACATCGCTAATATAATTATTGTTCTAGCTATCTGTATCTTTATCGTTCTTGGTGTGACCTTTTTCGATCCCCTCATGTATCTCCTCACAGTTTCGCAGCTGCATGCTAACCACTCTGTTCTGCGGTAAAAACCCCATGGGAGATGAGGAATCTTCAGTGTCCACCAGCAAGACAGAGGTCTCTTCGGTGTCCCCGGCATAACGACTTCCTGCCCCGCCCAATCACACTTGGTACCCGTGAAATTTTTGGAACGTTTGGAACTCCTCATCTTGCACGCACTCCCACCTTCTCACTCAATACAAGAGCACAGCACGCAAATGATTGTGTCCTGGGTATCGGATATTTATATTCATTGCTGCACTACACAAGCATCAGTAATAGGGGACACTGTATTCAGAGGCGCTTGCTCTTTTTGGGGGGTGGGGGTCGATGCCAAACTGCTAGCCCGAATCTGCAACACTCGCTGAATATTTTCCTGTGTGTGTGGTTTTTTTGTTGTTGTTGATGAACTGATGCAAATTTGTGCTGGTTTGTTGAAGGACTTGTGTGCTGTATATATTTTTGTATGTTAACGAGCATGTAAAAAAGACAAAAAAGAAATGTTTGGAAGTAATAAAGTCTTGCATTTATGTTTCGTTTCATGCATTTTGGATGAACAAAGACAATGCTTCATGAATTCAAAACAGGAGATAATAGGTTGCCACTATAGATGCAGTATAAGCTGCTATTTTATTAGTTTGTTGCTATGCTGGTTGCTAGGGTTTATAACCTTACAAGCTCAAATCAACACAGCCTACCCATCTGTGATATTCTGCTCCTATTATATTGCAGGAAAGTTATCCTATAGGCATATAAATAGCATTTCTGTCACCATACCTCATATGATTCATATATACATTGAAGTTTAATAATTAGCTTTAAGCGTTTTGAGAAAGTTGTTTGTTTGTATTAGCCAACACTATTCATTACAGCTGGTGCTTTGTCTAATATAAGACCCTGTCACTATGTTTGCATAAATATACTCACAAACCGCTAGCTGTGCCAAAACCAGAACTTTGGAACACAACCAGATCTTAAGATTCTAAACAGATTTTGACACCTGCAAACTGCTTATAGCTTAGTTTGGCATTCGCGCTATGCCGGATTAACTCACCAATTCATTAGATTTAATGTATTTATTTACTTGAGCTCACCTAATTGTTTAATGTTAAGTTCTTTGACCTTAATTTCCAAACATTACCTACATGTCCTGTTTAATCCTGGAGGTAGCTGAGGACACGCGCAGCTGTTAGGGTTAATAAGGGGGTTAGTCAGATGATAGTTAAATAAGGAAAGTTCATGTTAAAAAGAAAATGTGTCGTCATGAAAAATGTTTCTTAACCTAATTTAGTCACACAATAAAATATATTGTGTAAAGATACAAAGTGTTGTAATCTTGTTATATGAAGTTAAACACGCTCTTTTAAAGATTAGTCTGGCATGACATATCAAGGGTAATGAGGTCAGCTAAGAGCCTCAGAGGATTTGGGAAACATTCTGGAGTGTTTTATATACTTAATACCCTGTAGATACCGCATGAGGTCACAGTGGTGTTTTCACATCTAGTTCGTTTGAGGCCTCCAAACGCTCTCAGAGCAGTTCAGGGTGTATATGGGAACAAACCAAGTGATCTCAGACCCCCTAAAAGGACCCAAAAGTGAACCAAACTCAGGCCACCAGTTTGGTTCGCTTTGGGGTTCTTTTGTGGTTTGATTTCTTTTTCAGATGTGAAATCAATGAGGTCCCGGTCCGCTTCGCATGTCGTTTGGACGTTGTATCAAAATCAACTGCTGCACAGAAAGCTGCGGTCTGAGTTCTTATGAAGTTGTGATGTGAACAAGAAAGGGTCTGAGATCACTTCAGTTCTGAAAGGGACCAAAAAAAGAACTGTGTCTTCTGGTGCCCTATCCTGCTGGAAGTAGCCATCAGAGGATGGGTACATGGTGGTCTTAAAGGGATGGACATGGTCAGAAACAATGCTCAGGTAGGCCGTGGCATTTAAACGATGACCAAATGGCACTAAGGGGCCTAAAGTGTGCCAAGAAAATATCCCCACACCATTACACCACCACCACCAGCCTGCACAGTGGTAACAAGTCATGATGGATCCATGTTCTCATTCTGTTTACGCCAAATTCTGCCTCTACCATCTGAATGTCTCATCAGAAATCGAGACTCATCAGACCAGGCAACATTTTTCCAGTCTTGAACTGTACAATTTTCTTTAACTTATAGACACATTTGTTTTGGGTTTTATGTTAATGACAAGAATCTAATCAATGCAAGTTTTTGTATAAACCTCATTTATCAGAAAGTTTACATCCATACATTTAAATATACAAAATGTAAACCATACTTTTAACTTTATTCAATTTGTATTCAAGTTCAATGCCTGTTGATAAGAAAACATTTAAAAGTTGTAACATGTTTTATATTCATCTTTAAATACTTGTTTTATTTAGTGCCCCTACTTTTAAATGTCTCTTTTCTCTTCAATTTCTTAGGATCTTTGTTTCGATATGTCTATTTGATCTTTATATGATAATATTTTATGAATAATTTAATCAAATAGTTATTGAGCTGAATATAGTTATTGTTAGTTTGTTTTGTATTTATTTCTATTGCACGTAATAAAGGGAAAATCATATCTAAAATTATTAAACTAACAATTTTGGAAAAAGTTGGAAATCGTGTGAAGAGGGGTACATTCTGTTTCAGGCAACATGTCATATCTCTCATGTCCCTTTTAACATACAAAAACCTTTATTTTATTCTTTCCTAAAATGTTTTCTTTAGTAAAATCGGTTGTGTTCGTAACCATCATGTACGTTTTACCGTGTCCTCAACTTTCCATCCTATTTGTATCCCTTTAACTAACATAAGCCAGTTTCTTAATGACATCATCCTTCAGGAGGTGACGTATTTGCGTTGAGAAAACAAACAGCAAAAGTTTAGTAAGTATGCCGTACGTTTCATAAATCTTCTGATATTTTGGTATTATTTGGTGTTTCACTCTAAACCATTCGTTCTGTTAGATAAAATTACAGAAAGTTGTACATTTATGTTTTTTTTTAAGTTTACAGATTGAAATGGTTTTGAAAGCAGAATGTAGCTCATTCGCGCCCTCTAGTGGTCCGTCTGTAAAACTATAGCAGGTAATTAGGTGCTAGGTTGTCAATGGATTTCAATTTGCTTTCATGAATAAGTTAACTTTCTCATTTTACGTTATTTCAAACAGGTACATTTTTACATACAAGCCCCATGAATGATTTACAGAGGCTCAGTTAGGAGGAGCAACTAACCAGAAAATGCCGCTAGTTGCAAGTTTTCAAGGTAGGTTATGATTTTTTTCTTTGTACAACATGTCAGTGTTATTATTGGTTTGACTATTATAACACATTTAATTAATTTATGGTGTGTGGGACTGTGCTAGTTTGGAGATTTTTGTAGTGTTATTTACCAAACTTCAAAGCCCAAAAAGTAGAAAGGAAAGTTTTAATGGTTTGCGGGTGTGCGCATGCGCGACTCGCGAGAAAGCGTGTGCTTGCATAGCGTGTGATGAAATCGCACACGCCAAAGAAGAAACAACAACAACAACACGAGGAGGAAAACATTTAAGTGACAGCACTTTCACTGTTTTCTGTATGCCAATTTGAAAGTCATGGACTAATGAATGGACAGGCCGTGGATTGTTAGTGGACAAAAGCTTCACCACTTCTCTTGTGCTTCATTTAACGTTAGTTGTGTTGTTGCTTTGATCCTCATGAATTGGATGCTGGTCACATTTTTAATAACCCTCCTCAAAAATGGCCATAAATAGAGTAGTGTACTGTTTGCTGGCATAAGGGTGAAGTTTAGCATTAGGAGTGCCAAAGCTAATTAGCCAAGCCTTGACACCCTGGCTGCGTCCGAAAACTCTAAATTGCTGCCTTCTGAGGCAGCTTTCCAAGGCAGCAAGGCATCAAGGCATGTGTCAGTACCCGATCCGTGCCGCCTGTCCAATCTGTTTTGCGCATGCGCATAATTGCGTAGTAGAAAACGTCATCATGTCACTGTGCGATTGGTACCACGCATGCGTTGAAACACTTTACGGCCAAGCATAACAACTGGCAGCGTATTTTTGTAGGCTACACTTTTGTGTAGTTAATAAAGACTCTTTTTAAACATATTTAAATGAAGACTTTTTTTAAAGACATATTTAAATGAAGGCAATTATCCGAAACTGCATCCCAGCTAACATACAGCGGCTAATGGTTCATAATCGTTAAATCACTCTAACCAAAATGTCTTTCAACAGAATAATAAACAATATACAATAGCAACTCGAAAATGTATTATTTTCAGTAAACCGAATAAATATACAAATCCATTTACATTTATCAGATGCATTTAACCGACGTGACTTTCAGTTTACACTTTTTTTCTGTACCCATGCAAAAGTTATCTATAATTTTTTTACCATAATTTGCAGTAAAACCACAGGAAAAAATAAAATCAACCATGGTTTATTAATAAATAAAAAATAATCATGCTCTTACAACAGCATATAGAAGTGCATTTTAGTAACCACAAACTTTACCATGATTTAAAATAATATGGTTACCACAGTTTCACTCCAGCATTACTATAATGTTACTGTAGTAGAACCATGGTTACAAAACCTTGGTTTGAAATAAGATCTGCAGTTTTACCATAATAAAACCAATGCATGTTTCAAGGTTACAAAAAATCCCTTAATCAGTCTGAGGTAACAGTGACTCACTGAGGAGAATGTTCTGGAAACAAAACAATATTAAATTCACAATAGCTCTAAGTTAATACAAGTCATGTGTTTAAAGTCCTGTTCAGTTAAAAGACAATTATTATTATAGGGTAAGTTGGCAGAATTTCAACCCACTTTGTGTTGTTACAATGTCTGTAATTTGAAAATGAACCATTTGGATGATGCAAAACATCATTTTGGCAAAGAATTGTGGATAAAAAAATGGGAATAAATCAGCACAATTAACTCAAGAATAAAGAGGAAACATTTTCTGTTCAAATGTTAGCATCTATTGTATTTGTAACAATATAAAGTGGGTTAAAAATCCGCAAACTTGCGCTTTGGGGCAGTAATTACAATATTATATTTGGCAATTTTGTATGTCCATCTATTGTTGCCATCATCTTAAGCCTCTGTGAGTGTTGGCATCATCTGAAGTCTTCACAAATGAAGCTGGATCCAAAAAGGAGCTTCCGTAACCTCTAGTAATTTTAGGATGCGTATCCTGATGGGGAAAAAAACAGGAAAGGAAAATTAGAAGGATGAGGATTACTGTGGTTCATATTATTTCAAGCAAAAGCTTACGTGCACTTCTTATTTCATCACTGGAGAACAAGGTCATAAGATGTGTATGTGAATGCTTGGCTTAGAAGAGGTGTTTTTCTTAATTAAGACTGGTAGAGTTTAGGAGTAAACTCTTAACTGTTTTTGTTAAAAAACAGTTTAACTGTTTTTGTTAAAGTGCAACTATGGTCTGATTCACTTTTTTGCATTTCCTTTGGTGTGTAAGTGTGTATTAGTAAATGTTAACGATATGCTAAAGGTATAAACCCCAAAGTAAACGATGACACAAGTTATTGCCTCCAATGTAAATATCTTTTATTGGACTACAAACACACGGATTGTAGGCAACAGTTTACTTCCTGGGATTGGTGATGTAGCCAAGACCGACATTATCATAATTCTTCCCACTTTGGCCTGTAAGTTAACTCCTGTTAGCATTGCGAGCAATTTTTTTTAAACATGGTAAGGAGCGTCACAATGTACAGATTAGCTGGTCAATTAGGGACACAGAGCTTTTTAAATCAATGAGTTCTGTACAAAATCAATGCGTTTGAGAAAGGAGGGAAATCTAAACCTACAAAAATGTACGGTATGTGGAAAATATATATTTTTTTACTAGAAACCACGCAAACACATTGTATTATACCAAATACACAAGATAACATTGTTTTTTAGAAATGAAATGGGTGCATTTTAAATAAATAAACCACAACCTTAAACCTTTGAACAGCAATGTATTAGTTTGAGGTTCTACTTACTAGTCATAGGATTCATAGCACCTTAGAGAAGTTTTCTGACAGGTCTGCTTCAACTATGCTGCATAGCCATCAGCATGGACAAACCTACAAACATAACATTTAAATTGTCACAAAGCAAACAATAGTATGCAGTGCGAGATTCATTAAATGGAAACAACCAAGAGCAGATGTAAAACACTGAAAAGAAAATAATAGTATACAAAAGATGATTGTCTGAAAAATAGATGATTTATTAATTTATTGATTTATTGGTCTGTCTGTCTGTCCAATGTTATCTCAACTAACTTACCATCTACAACGAAGTGGTTGGCCACCCGCATGACTCTCTTCCAGTCAACCGCGACATCGACATCCCACTTAGTAGGTACTGCCGAAGGGCAGCATGAAATAACTACTGGTCCATGTTGGTCCTTTATACGAATGACTAAAAAAAAAAGATATCTTCACTCACCATATGCTGCTACAATGTTAACACATAGATACTATGATGAAAGACTAAATCAAATTAAATAAACTTTATTTATATTGCACATTTTTAATGTGACATGCACAGACAATGAAAGGGATTAAAACAAAGATGACATGACGAAACAATAAACATAAATAAGATAAACAGATAGAGATTAAAATACACCCCAACTGGAAAATCCAGCCAAAACCAGCATAAGCTTTAAGGTGGCAGTAGCTGGTTTAAGCTTGTCCTCCCAGCCTGGCAAAGCTGGTGGGTCAGCTGTCTTCCAGCCTGACCAGCTTAAACCAGCAAAAAACAGCTACCAGCTTATGCTGGTTTTAGCTGGATTTTCAGTAGGGAAACCAAACACTTGAAATTATGAAATGTAGTGGAGTAAAAATTATGATAATATACTTTAGAATGTATGTTTTCCAAAGTAAAACACTGATTAAAAAGGAATACTTAAACATTTAGTTTTATGTAGAAAGTAAAATACTTAAGTAATGTCCACCTCTGGTATCAACAAGGATTGTGGTTTAGCCTACATGTCACACGAATCTAGTCAGGGCCAATACACCATCAAATAAATGTTAGTTTAAACACTCGAAGTTTTCAGGTAACCGGACACACTGCATTTCATTGTAAGCCTAACCAGCCAGCTAGTCTAGCTAACTACTACATGATGATATGAAATACTGTATATTATGTCTTAGTGACCTTGTTGTTTATGCATAAAGACGCCTGTATATCTGCATTAAAAACTTTTGAACGAACATTTCCGTCACTTACCTTAGCCTCCAAACATTTTGCCGGTGTTCTTATATGACGCATTTCATTCATTATTTTTTATATATAAACTCTGGTTGTCGCGCATGCGTAGAACAGATAAGGTCGTAAACTGTCGTAAAACAAGTTGAGCTTCTGCGCATGCGCACAATTATGCGCATGCGCAAAACAGATTGGACAGGCGGCACGGATCGGGTACTGACAGCATGTCCGAATTCAATGTTTGGTTTACTTCCTGTCTCCTGAGATACCTATGCGTGGACGTACATTAAGAATGTGATTGGTCGAGTCCGGTCGAGTTCGAAAAAATAAAATGGCGGCCAAGGACGCGACTGGACCACCAATTTAGTGTAAATAAAGGTATATTTTCACCTTTTACACCTTTTAATTGCATTTCTAGCGAGAAATTAGTATTGTAGTTTTCAAATATGTGATTAGTTATCACAAAGGCGCTCTCTGTTTAAATTTCAAACACGCTGCCTTAGAAGTGTGTCCGAAAGTCTTTCTCTGAGCTACCTTCATGCCTCCGAAGTCATTTCCTCATGAGGCAGCGAGGCAACGAGTCGCTGCCTTGAGTTTTCGGACGCAGCACCTGTTTAGTTTTGAGCCCAACTAGTCTAAGGGTTTTCAAACAGTGGGTTGCACAAAGTCACTTGGCTGTTTATGTAAATGCCACATTAGACAGTATAAACATTTAATGACCGGCAAAGACAGTGGTTTTGAAAACTAGCAGAAGGTATTTCAATTCAACTTAAATTTCATTGTAAACAAAACGTTTTTTTTTTGCAAACGATTAGATTAACTGATAAATAGTAATTGTGATATATTAAAAACAGCTAATTGTTTACACACTTAAAGGAAAACAGCACACTTTTTTATTATTTTACTATGTTCTTACCTCAACTTAGACAAATTAATACATACCTATCTTTTTTCAATGCGTGCACTTAATCTTTGTACAGCGTGTCGTGAAAGTGTTAGCATTTAGCCTAGCACCATTCATTCCTTAGGATCCAAACAGGGATACATTTAGAAGCCACCAAACACTTCCATGTTTTCCCTATTTAAAGATTGTTACATTAGTAGTTACACAAGTAAAGGGCTCGTTATAGTCGTGCGTAGGTCCTACGGCGTAGCAGCGACGGCGTAGGTTCCGCGTCGGTTTTCATTTATACTTTTGCGTCGTCATCCGCGTCGACGTGCAAACACACGCGCGACCGGAAATACCTATGACGCAGTTTTTTTACCTTACGGGAGGGGTTCTGGTGGACCAATCACAGCGCTTGCGGTCCGCGTACATCTGATGCGCTGTTAAATTTTTTGTGAGTTGCGCGTCAGGCCACGCAGAGCTACGCACAGGCTACGGATAGCGTACGGTGTAGAACCTACGCACGACTATAAATCGCCCTTAAGTATGGTGGCACAAAATAAAACGTGGCAATTTTTTAAAGCGGATAAAAAATGAGAACTATATTGTATGGCGGAAGAGCACTTAGTTTGCAGCACTTTGATCTCAGGCGCAGTAAAAAATTTCATATAGTGTCCTATAAAACATTATTTTAGTTAGGCCCATTTATTTAGTTTACCGCTGTGTCAGAATTTGCCATTACATCACTTTATCTAAAAGCTGCAAAATTCATGGCATACTGGTTATATTCCACCTCTTTTACTGCAATGTTTGTTTTGTGTCTTGTTGGGTTTTTGTCTTCAGCTTTTTCAGATCTTTGTCTTAGCACATTCCTTCAGCAGATGTCTTCCAATCGATAGGGCTTTTCTGCTTTGTATGTGTGTGTTTGAGAGAGAGAGAAAGAGGAGAGTATTGATAAATTCAGGTACATTGCATTGTTCACTTACAGCCCACTGAATTTTCTGAGACAGCTTGATGCTTGTAGGGACTATAACGTGTGTAATATGAAGGACTATGAGCCTTGACACACCACAAACAAATGAAGATACAATGCAAATTGTTTTCTCTTGTCATTGCCTTTAAAACAAAGAGATCTATCCATCACAATAATTCCAGTCATTATTGGTTTAACGCTGTGAAAAAGAAGAGCTTTCACTGACTGCCCACAGTGCAGCTAAAGCGTGATTTATGCTTTTGCATCAGACCTATGCCGTAGATCTACACTGTTGGTGCACTGTGTAGATTTTAAGCCATCTTGATGTGAGGTTACGACCAACAGCTCAGTCCACCGCTCACCCCTCCTTTTTAAAGCACATAGAGAAGCTACGGTAGCTGTCACAGGAGAAACGTGTCGTCGTCTGAGACAATATTAGTGCTACTGTAGAAACATGGCGGCACAAAATGCCGACTTCCATGTTGTTACCGTCATGTAGCCCGTTAGCTTTTACTGACGTAACATTCAACATCTCGTTGAATATAACGCTAGCAGGACAGAGCTGTGTGGACACAAGGAGAAGAAAGGATTTGGTTAATGAGCAGTAGGTGGTCTGTCAGCGAGTAGAGAGATGTCATCATGGCCTTTAGCGTTTGGGAAAAAAACACCCTCATGTTTATTCATGTGGGTTTCTGGTTGAGCCCAAAGGAATAGGTGTAACGCGCCATAATGAAACCAAGCCCCAGACAGGCACGATATGCTCGAGAGAAACTTTAATTGCATTTGGCTCCTACTAATTTTTCATTTCTGGATGAGCCTTTTTTTGTCCCTGTATAATCATTCAGAAGTTTCAAGCCTCTGGCTCTTATGCATTTTAATTGTCTGATGTTTAGATCAAGCAAAAACACTGTCGATTGGGTGTTTAAATTATTGCGGGACGTGTTGGCTTTGTTTCACCGTAACAGAAACGAAAAGTGGGCTCGCTATTCACAGTCATGATGTGTAGAGCTGTAAGGCTTTCAGAGGTAATGTAAACATTGATTCATGAGGTGAGATTTGAAATTCAAATTTTTCGTCGATGAGACACCGGAGCTGTAAATATATATTGGAATAAGCATCTCTGCGTGCGTGCGAGACGGTCCATAGCAATACTCTTTGATAATAGGATTCATGTAGATGATGGACTTCGTATGAGCTTTGCGCTGTGGGGGTTGGTCCTCTGATGTATCTGATGTCTTTGGCATCCTCCTGTAGTCTGGAGACGGGGCGACAGCTGTTACCAATGACCAGAGGAAAAACATTGATTGTGTTTTTCTACCTGTCGGCCTTTTGTCTGAGAAGGCGTGGGATATTGCCAAAATCTCTTGTAATTGGCTGAGATAGAATATAAAGATTTCTATGTCTGGACTGATTTTGGGGAGACAGTAAGACGGAAAGCAATTATCTGATAAATTCCCAAAACTAATTTGTGCCTTACGGAAAAGATTTAACCGATTTAACGATTTAAACGTCACAATATTATAATGTAATTCTGTGCTATATGCATTATGTGAATCATATGCATTATTCATATACTGTGATCCTGTAAATAATGCATGTTACTGTATGTATCAAAATATCTTTAAATGTGCAATATTAAATTATATCTTTTTTGTTTAGGCACATCCACACGAGTACCAAATACTCTTGGGGTTTGTGTACCTCTGTTTGGGACTCAGTGGGTTGGGATAATTAAGGTAAAGTATATATTAAATGTATTTAATGAAGCTGTAAATGACAATCTGTGAGGATCCATGTCGATCTACAACTGTCAGTCAAAATGCAATATAATCTCATTCCGGTTACAATTCTCCTGACACCCCAAATCCACCTTTATTTCTTTTCATTTCTATAATAAAGGAATTAAGATGGGAAAATGTAAAGCTTGTGAATGACCCTTGACATATGGCGTATTTGAAGCAGTATTACAGGTAAAAATAAGGGAATCTACATAGCTGCAAAGTTTATGTATTGAGACATCATTTTGGATAAATCTGTTAAACAATTCCAGCAGACTGCTCATATTTTTGCACATCTTTCATTTTTTTTCACAAATTGCATTCGTTTTCTCGCTTGTATTGCTCAATGTGTCAACACCATCAAATACAAAATCGTGCTGGTAGTCAAATATTTATTAAAAAATATTGACAAATCTAGAAGTCTTCTCTGAACGGGAATGAATTTTTGAAGCACTGAATGGTTTTAAAGTGAGTTCAGACATCTGTTAAAAAAATGATATAAAAAAACACATTTTGTAGGTAAGATGTATTAAATTCAGCAGTTGTTTTTGGTGTTGCTAACAACAAAGTCACTTTGGGAAGTCGCACCAATAGGCGATCATGTTTGCAACGCCCCTAAGTCCCATCTATTTAAATTGTAAAATTAACAATTAAACAAAATAGGAAGAGTTTGGTTTCAGAATGCAATTTTGACTAATTTGGGTAAAAACGTGTTTTCTATAAGAAAGTGACGAAATGAAAACCACTATTTTTTTGTTACAAACTTTCACATAGCATCTTTAGGTTATAATAACATTCAAAATTAAAATCCATAATTTGATATTATATAAAAACAGTTTTTTACAGCAACATGCAATAAATCCATGACAAATTTTTTTTCAAAATTCTATAAATCTATTAAATCAATGTATAAATGTGCATTCATCTTTGCCATGTTATATTCATTTAGTTGACTATACACTGATTAAAAAAAAATAAACATTAATGGCATTAATCAAAACACTTACTTTGTCATATTAAGATCACTGTCATTGCTGCTGTAATCCTTGGGACGTCGTCGCTGAACTTTTTTGACAGCGATCAGATGTAAAATGTTTTGGTGCTGCTCGATTTTCGTTTCGAGTAAAATAATGTAAAGTTTTTCATAAAATCCCCTGGGGTCAATGTGTTAGCATGACAGAAACTTGATGCTGACGTAAGAACAAGCAACAGCCGGCATTTTTTTCCGTCTCCCGAGTGCTTCTCACGTAAATTATTCGATTTTAATAGCTTACGTTTTTTCTCCGCCACAGAAAACCACCACAGGTTTATCAATTCCATCAAAAGTATTATTTTGTTTTTGTTTGTTTGTTGATCACGAAGTACAAAGTAGATGAGGAAAACTAGAATTCTGTGTGTATTCAAAGCTCCGCCATTGATGTCTACAATGCGTGGAATGGTGCGTTGTTATTGGTTAAGTGGATTTATTGCATTCTGCAGAGAATGAGGAGTGGCGTTTGTCGCGGTTTGGAAAAAATAGAGAAAAGATGACAGAATAACACGGCATATAGTGGATTTTGTTTGAAATTAAGAATTTACTTTTAAATACTGACCTGATACAATACTGATTTTGGTTCTCATTTTTGGCGTTTATCGCGTTTTGGAACCAAAATCTTTATATGTCTAAACAACAATTAAACTTGACATTAACTGTACCATAACCGTTTCTTAAGCTTTTTTAACCCCTTTGCTGTCACCCAACCCTTTTAAGTGTGTGGGGGGAATTTGATGTGCACCTTTAAATTAATATAACTCTGGCATTTTTTTGTCTAGAAGCCTAATCTTGGTCTTGTTTTAAAGAAGACAATTAAAGGTTTTTCTGGATATGAAAATATTAAACAGAAAAAATGTTATAGCAGTTTAAATTTCTTTTAATAAATAAAAATAATTCCATAACATATTAATTTTATAAATAAAACTATAAAAATGTAAATATTTCAAAAAAGAAATAATGCAAAAATGAAGCCATAAGTCTCAAGTTGTTGTGATTCAATTTTCAAAGTAAAATCACAAAAAATGAGGTTTGTGTGACTTTTTTGTCGTTTTACCAACAAAGGCCACTAGGTGTCAACGGTTTGCTGCATACTCTTGCTGCAAATTAATAAATAACTGTCACTGCATTATTATTACTGCTAAAATGTTTTGAAATATGAAAACTACAGTCTTGGAGCTTTCCAATGATATATAGTTTGTCAACATTTTTGAAGATTTATAATATGATATTAGAATTCTGAATATATAAAATTAATATTCATTCCTATGGGGGGTGGGGTCATGTAACTAAAAACTGTCACTACATTATTTCTATCATCAGATGACCTTGAAATATGAAAACTACATTCTGAGAGCTTTCCAGTGATATATAGTTTATCAAGATTTTTTAGGTTTAGAGTAGGGGTTTAGTGTTATAAATATGTAAAATCAAATTGGGCCTACATGTGGGCCCGTGACATTTTAGAAACTGAGTCTCACTACGTCATAATTCTCCCAAAATGGTGAGGATATATGAAAACTACACTCTTAGAGCTTTCCAATGATATATGGTTTGTCATGATTGGATAAGAATTTACATGGAAAACACTGAAGTAAACGTTGGCGCCCCGCGGGCAAGACAGTGACATTTAGCAGGATATAAATGTTTTGAGGCGCACTCTCTTCATAAATGAATCAATTACTCTCCCTTCATAATTTATTTTTTAAAACACTGCTGAAATATGTATTCTAGAGGCTTAGACCTTTCCAACAATATATAGTTTGTAGTGATAGATTAACATTTACCTCAACAATATTGACGTAAATACAGGTGTCCCGTATACGGGATGGCGACAGTCAAAAAGTAGTTTCAGTTATGGCTCATGCACACAGGTTGGCAAGCGCCTTGTCGTCTTAATCGATTGATGATTGGTTCTTTTATCTGTAAGGCGGGGCTTCCATCGAGGGGCCATATTTAGTGTTGCCATCTTGTCGCTACACTTTTCAGACCCTCTTTTTACAAAAAAGTGCATAGCGACAAATCTAGTTACTTTTTGGATGAACCGTAGCTTGAGATTTAAATGCTTTTGGTGTTTGCTGTACTGCCTCACGAGCGTGAGGTATTGCTTTCCCTGCGCATGTGTGCATAATTTTAATGGGTGACGTTCAGGCGCTATTATACTTGTTTCGTTGTCTGACAACATAACCAGAAACTTTTTTAGGCATTTGGCTGTATTAAAATGTAATGAAAAAGTGAAAAGGCAGAATAAATTCTACCGAATAATGATGTCTTTGATGACGCGATCAAATTAACCCGCAGAGAGTGAGACAAGCGCAAATGCAGCAGATATGTCAATGAAAACATTTTAAAGTTTTCAAACATCCTGAACACCATGCAGCGTTATCTAGCTATCTGACCAGCATAGTGACCAGGTGTAAAAAGCCCTATAATGACTGCTGGAATGTTAAATACTGTAAAAAGGACAATCTGAATGTAACTTGTAACTTTTAGAGAAAATTGGCAAAATAATTAGAAAAAATTAAAAATAAAAATTATTCGGGTATTTAAAAATTATTTGGCTTCAACCAAGAATTTTCCTTTTGGTGCATCCCTACTACTTTCCATTGAAAGTAGTTGGCAACACTGGCCATATTGAGCTTAGCATTGCCCCCTATTCATAGTAATAGCATTGCTTAATCTTGTTATATCCAATATATTTGGGTTCGTTTAGGATTACGATTAGTTATAATTAGAAAAAATATAGTAATAACCCAATTGATTTTTTTTACCATTTTGATGAAGGAATTGTAAGCACAATAACTTAATCAGCTCACCAAAGCCTGTGTGACCTTTATTGAACTCACAGCAAATGAGATATTAACAAGGGATCTTGCGAATTAAAACTGACCTCTGCATTGTTTGATTTAATGAATGCTTTTAAATATCTAATCGTGTTGACAAAAAGATGCAATTGGACATTTGTGTTAAGGACATTTAAGTGAACATCTCTGATTGATTATAGCTCTCATCTCAACAATCAGTCTACTAACATCTGATGAATGAAGCACACATTACATACTCAATAAAATCAAGTCTAAAAGAGAAAATATGGATCTCTCATGGGATTCAAAGGATTCAGCTCATCTTCAAACAGATAAAATGTATATGCATTCATTATTATACTACTGTAGGAGCATGCAGTGGGAAAGAATTCAAGATTGGGTTCAACAAAGTACTTATCTTTTCAATTTCGAACGTCTGAGAAACTGGTCCTTAATTTGCTAAAATCAAGACGCTCGGGCACTCAGAATGCTTCAGCTCATGTCTCAAAGAATCTACTCTCTATTTGTATCAATCGCTCTTCAGAAGTGGAAAATTGAGAGACTTGACAGAGCATCTCCAGGAATACCAATCACAAGCCAATCTCGCAGTGAAAGCAAGCACAAAAAGTTACTGAAGCACTTGTCAGTTTCAAAGCGTGTGTCTTTTCTCCAATTAGCACTGTATCTTATTTCCCCAGCATCCTTTTTTCCTCTTTAAAATTTTTGAATTTATAATGTTTTCCTTAAAATAATTGGCAGAAGGAGAGATCATTTTAAATGCGTTTTGAAGGAGTCACAAAACACTTGCAAGTACGAGGGCCTGTCACAGAAGATGTCATGTTCCCAGTCACATTTTCCTCTTTAAAGAAATGGTTCACCCCAAAAATGTCTATGTTTTTACCCTCATGTCACTTCAAACCCATACGACTTTCTTTCATTGAACAAAGGAGAATTTGAACAGTTGCTCTTTTAGGTTTGATACTGTGAATAGCAAATCAGATTTGGGTTGTGAGAAAGAATGTAAAAACGTCATGCAATATAATTTAAGTATAACTTGGTTCATAAGATTTGTGGGCAATGTTAAGATCTTTTGAAACTTTTGTGAAAAACGGACCAGACAAATCCTTGAATCAGTGATTTGAACCAAATTAATTTGATTCATTAAAAGTAGGGATGCACGATATATCGGCCGGCATATCGTTATCGACCGATAACTGATTATTTTTAATATTATCGGTTATCGGTCTGATAGCAAAATTAGGCTGATAAATGAAAGCCGATAAATTATTGATTATTTTGGTTTGTTGAACCACTTCACTTGCTTATTGCTGGCCATGTGGAGTTTTGATTGGTGCTTTCTGTGACATAACACGAAGATGACACATGTTAAGAAGAGTATGCTAATCTAGCGCAAAGACAAGATGTCCGCGGTTTGGGAGTTTTTCATTGTGAAATGAATATGAATATTTATCGGCCTATATATATCGGTCCCCAAATATAAAGAGTTATCGGTTATCGTATCGGCCAAAATTTCCATATCGGTGCATCCCCTTATTAAAAGATTCAGTCCGGTTTTGATATTCAAAATATATGGTGAATTATAGCTTCATTTTTGTTTGTTGCAAGCTAAACTGTAAAAAAAAGGCTGGATTTACTTAAAAATTATAGTGCATCCACTTTTTTAAGTAAGTTTTACTTGAAATGTTAAGCAATTGCAAAGAAATGGACGCAAAAATGATGCACTATATTTTTAAGTAAATCCAGTATAGTCTGTTTTTTACGTCTACGCGAATGTACACGCACAGTCGAACGCACAACCTTTCAAAGAATAGTTTATTTAGCTTGTAAATGTATACAGCAATCTACGCATGCACATTGCGTCAAAAAAATGTAATGCATTCTCCTGTACGCGCATGCATGACTTGCGTGTACAATGTACCTGTGGTTTAAAAAATCCAGGTACGTATGCATTCTTCTGATCTTCATGACCAGTGTCATGCGCACTGTACGTGGACCCTCGCATATGTGTAAAAATTGGACCATCATTGGCCTTAACTCATTCCCCGCCAGCCATTTTTTGAAAAGTTCCCCGCCAGCATTTTTGGTGATTTTCACAAGTTTCATTAAATGCCTTTTTCTACAAATATATAAACATATTACAAATATATATCAAATGAAAGAACAGACCCTCTGCTTTCAAAAAACAATAAACAAACCAATAAACAAACAAAACCGGGAAAAAAGTTTCATCGTATCTATATTTTTGCTTATAAACTTGTAAATATATGTATTTTTCTTTAAAAATATTTTTTTAAGCAAAAAGCTGAAATAATTGTATTTTTGTGAAGGAATTTTGTTAGAGGTCAGAATCAGAACATTTATCAAAACATACACAGAGTTTAAAATTAGTAAATAACGTTTTTCAGGGTGGATCTAGTGGATAATCGCGGTATTGAGATCGTTCTATCATCAGCCTGTGAGATCGACGATACTCGATAGTATCGGGGGGCGGGGCAGTAGTTTACTCATTTATTTTTTTGTTCATTTTTTATTAATTTATGACAAGTCACGTGAACAAAAAAGAACCAAGGGCAACAATGTCATGACCGCAACCTTCTTAAAACTGACGCCATTAATCCAAGTGTCTCATTAAAGCACAGGCACTCTAAAATTTTCTGCATGCCAGGGAGCAGGAACAACACACTCGCTGGTTTTAAACTGCTGCATGCCAACCTCTCCAGTGCAAGGAAATTACGCGTTAAGCTCATATGCAAGGAAGAGTCAGAATCATGCGCATTACGGGCCCTATTTTAACGATCTAAGCGCATTGTCTAAAGCGCACAGCGCAACGTCTAAATGGGCGTGTCCGAATCCACTTTTGCTAATTTAACGACGGGGAAATTGGTTTGTGCGCCGAGCGCATGGTCGAAAAGGGTTGGTACAATTTTTTAAATGAGAAATGGGAGTATTTCGGACGTAACGTGCAATAAACCAATGAGAGTCTCAGCTCTTATCCCCTTTAAAAGCAAGTTGCGCTGCCGCTATGTCGAATCCCTATTTAGATGATGGAATTTGTAAACTGAAAAACTAAGCGGAGGAAGAAGATCCCCAGTTTAAGATTAATGTTAAATAATAGTGTTGTTTTTCACTTGTATTGAAATTGTTATTTTTTGGATTAAAACCTTTAAAACCCGTTTTCTTTTAGTCATGGAAGTAAAAAAGCAGGCTTATGGTTGCTTTAAATCTATGGTTATCCAATATCATCAAAAATTAATTTACAAGTATGTAAGAAAAGGTTTGTACTGTAAAGATACTTTATTTGTAACAAACAGGAGATAAAGTATTTACAAACGGTTCTCCTTTCAGCACTTGGACAGCGCCACGAGATTTTTTAAGCATTACTTAAAAATGTTTCTCATCACACCATATCGACAGGCACAGAGTCATCATATACAATAAATCGGTGAGATAGCATTTAAAAAAATATTTAAAAACAGATGCATTTGTTTAAAGCAAAGCATTTTTTTACTTATCAGGCTACAGGTGAAGCAGCTCTTTGCGCCTTCTAACGTCTCATAATCAGTCCTCATTTATGTCCAAGAGACTCAATAATAATCTTTTACATTCAATCCTTTAATCTTTCATATTTAAAAGAGTTTTTGTGCTGCTGCGCATTCATGTATGTGTTAAGCAAACACGCGTTGTCGTCCCGTTTAGGCGCACATTACTAATGCGCTCTTTAAATAACAAAAAAATATATTGCGCCATTGACTTTTGACTTTAGACCAGGTTTTTGTTGGTCAATGGCGTAGTCTATTTTAGTTGCCTCAAAATAGCAATGCGCCAACAATGCGCCTGAACACACCTCGTTTTCAGACCAGAACGCCCATGGGCGCAAAAGGGGGCGCAAATGCATTTGCTATTTAAACAACGCGGCGCTAAACGTGAAAATTATAATTGCGCAGTGTGGAAAATAGCAAATGACACTTGCGTCGCGCATTGCGCTGCATTGCGCTGAGTGTAAGATAGAGCCCTACAAGTTCAGATGCTAGAAGGAGCCATGCCGCGCGCATTCAGGTCCGAGCAAAAGTCCAAAATGCACGCAAAAGTCCAGGAGCGTACGAGAAGCAATCTGCACATTAGGTTTGTTTATACTTTTGGTTTGTTTTGGTCCACAATTTTTTATGCAAATGTTTTCTCTTAATTGACGAAATAACTCGTCAATGGTGGGGAAAGAGTTCATTTACTGTCATTATAAGGAAATGTGTTGCCAAATGTTCTTTAGAAAATCACATTTTGTGTTTCACAGCCGAAAGTAAAAATCGGTAGACTAGGTAAACAACCTAATTTTCACCCAAAACGTTAAGCAAGCTAACATTGTGAGAAAAGTGACAGCCTTTTTTAGCATCCCTCTTCAACAATTCAAATTTTTTTTCACTGATGTTGCTCTTGAGACTGCACCAGTGAGAAACCCACATTTATATCAATTAACCGCAGGTCTATCATGCCTGTTTACACGGCCAGTGTAGCATCACCGCATAGACTAATGAAGTGGCCATCTGGATCTAAGAGAGAAGAATCTGGCACAGAAGAGCTGTAAGGAACGCTAGCAGAATAATCCAGTCATGGGCTGGAATAATGATTAGAGGTGGACTTTAGAGAACTGACAAAATCTCGTTTCAATCGAGTAACTAAACAGAATGTTGTTTTTATCTAAATGCTTTGTTTATGCCAAAATACGCATCTTGGAAGATACTAATACCAGATTGCCTCACCAGTTGGTGACCTTTAGCATCTATTAATATGCACCAGTGAATTGTGGGTATTTGTTCACTTTAATGATGGGGCGTCTGTCCGGCGTCAACCACTGACAGAAAGGTCACTGGAATCCAACTGGCAAATAGTTCAAAGATTAAAGAAACATCAAGAACTCCTGTCTGAAGCGTTCTCAGATTTGGATTTAAACTCTTTTCATGAGATTCGAAGATGAAGGATTGTGCTGCTAAATAGTTTTATCCCATCAATCATGCTGAAGGTTTCTGCTGAACCACCCGAATTACCAAGTCCCGTTTATTTGTAATTAGAAAACATTTATGTAGGCCTACTAATGCAATGAATATTTCATCACTCTCTTTCAATCCAAATCCCAAAGCCCCGTGGCCCCTGGGGACCGACTCGATGTTGAGTAATTGAATCATGTCTTTACTTAACAATGTAAAAGCCATTGAAAAACTCATTGTGTAAACCCACAACATCATGTTTTTTTTTTAAATTTAGAGTTAGTTAAAATTAAATTGGGCTGCAAGTTTTTTAATCAACAATTTGAATATAAAACAGTTGTATTACTTGTTAAATTGGTATGTATTAAATTGTTAGTGCTAATAATCTTGTCGAATTGCTATTTTCCTGAATTCCTATATCACACTTGGTAGAGCATTGTGTTAAGCAGCACAAATGTTGTGGGTTTGATCCCAGGAAATACACGTGCTGTTAAAAATGTAGATCTTAAATGCACCGCAAGTCGTTTTGGATAAAAACATCTGCCAAAATGCAAGCACAGTCTCACGAAATTTCGTAATATTTTTTTTATTCTTTGTTCGTGATATCACGAATTTCCACATTTTTTCGTGATCGTATAACGAATTCCTGTTTTCGTGTGATTTTCACGTATTAGTTCCTCAACTGTAGTGTTTTGTCCTATTTTCTTACCACTTCGGCACCACTTCTTGACGCTTCGGTTTAGGGTTAGAATTAACATACTACAACTCTAACCCTAACGCCAAGCGACATATAAAAAAAAATCAGAAAAAATAGTATAAACCAATATATAAAGTGACATTCTAATGCAAGCACCAAATCTAACTCTAAACTGAAGAGACAATGGTTTAAAAATTCGTTATAGGAATTCTTTATACGATCACGAAAAAACACGGTAATTCGTGATAATATCACGAAAAAAGAATAAAAAAATTACATGACTATAGACCGTTTCAGCAATAACAACATAAACAAGCGGCTGTCGCGGTCCGCACATAACTTCCGGTAAACTCCGCCAAGAACAAACAACAACAAAGTTCTTTAAACGTAGTTTATTTATATAACAAGCAAAAAAACAACACACAGACCACATAGGAAACCAAAACATTTGTTATTTTTGACGAGGCATTTGTTCAAGAGACCAGTTTAGCAACTAGTCAGACCATTAAAAAAACAAAACCGGAAGTAAGGTTCGGATCGAGACGTGTATCACGTGCGTCCGATGAAACAAAACCTCGTGAGATTGGGTAGCAAAATGCATACATTTTAGGGCTGTCAAAAGATTAATCGCGATTAATCGCATATCAAATGAAAGATTGTTTTTGCATAATGTGTGAGCACTGTGTCATTATTTTGTATATATAATTGTTTTTGTATAATTATATATACATAATAATTACACACAATACACACGCAAATATATTATGCAAACACAAACTTTTATATTGTATGCGATTAATCGCGATTAATCTTTTGACAGCCTTAATAAATTTATTTGAATATATCTAAAAATACAGTAATTTGAAACGCATCTAAATAAAACAAGATTCCCTTTAAAGAGACAAACAGCATTACAGATTAATAAAAAGCCATGAAGGACATCAGACAGTGATTTTAAGCCAAATGGATAAGCGTTAGAAACACCACCTGTGCCCAGTTCTAAAGGTCAACATTGGGGGGCAATCTTGTCAATCAAACCCCAGGACCACCCCTTAACCCAACACCGGACGAATCTCACATCTATATTTGAGATGTGTATTCAGGACGTAATATGCATGACCAAGTGGGAGTTCACAGCAGGGAAGTCTTCTTTAAGGGTACAAATATTCATGTTTGCATTTCCAACAGCTTTATGTCTTTATCAGACCTGAGATTGTATTTAGGTACCAGACGTTTAGATATCACAGACAACGTTGTTAAAATGCTAATACAGATCTCTGGTATTTGACACGCCATTAATAATCGGCATGGTGACCTTTTTAAATTCGGCTTGTTGGTACGGCCTCATCTGCAGGGACACGGTCCAGCGGAGCATTTAAAAGCAGCAGCGGTGTAGTAGATGTGTGAATAACAATATATGAGGCAACGAAATTGTTTTTAGATATCCAACCGAGCAAAGCAAAAAATATTGCCGTCCCTGACTCTTCACTCACCAGCTGGCCCCTGCACTCCTGCTGTTTACAAAGAGATATGTGCGAAAGTTTGAATATTCATATTATTAATTCATGTTGTTTTGGGCTGATGAATAGATAATAAACTCTGCGGTCAGTCATGCGAGAGATTTGTTAACTAAAAAGAATATTTTCCTTCTCCTAAAACATACATTTACACATCAAAGATGCCTGAAAGCAATGGTGTACTCTCCAAAGACGGTCTGAATGACAGACAATATAAATGACGTGTCTGGAAGTGCTTGTTAAATTACGAGAACCGTTCTTACCACCATGAAATAACAGCCAGCTTGCACTGGATATGCATATGACAGTGGCTAGAAAATAATCATGCATTGGGACTAAATAAAAAGATAATTAGGCAGCAATGGACCTCTCCCCCCAAATTAAAGATTTATAGCTTACCGAACCTGTTAAAATTTTATGGAGTCTGGCGTAATGACTCAGTGTTGCTCTAAACAAGGTCGGTTTAGTTTTGCTGGATTGCAAAGGACCATTAGGTTTTAAGAAGTGGCTATCATCATCATTAAACCCATGAAATTCATTAAAGAGCAAGAAGCTTCAATCTAGTCTCCCACTGCCCAACACAGCATCATCAGGACCGTTTTCAGGCCAAAAGCGGTTGTTGCCATGCATCTGTGAGTCTTATTCCCCTTTTAAAGCCATTTTCTCAGTTAACTTTAATGGTCAGTTGGGTCGCTCCGTGCTCTTCTCCTCCACATGTCCATCTTGAACATTGCCTTCCCTCGCCATCTCTCACATCTCGAGCGTCAGCCGTATTAACGGATTGCCCATCCGGCCAGTTACCCTTCCACTGTGATGAGAGCTATAATTGGTTTACTATAGAAATGGAAAGGGATAATCCTTCTGTTTGATTAATGCTCGTCTAATCAATTGGTGTCTGGCGAAACCGCCCCTCCGGTCACATTTTGTAAAAAGGAACAGCTGGTTTTTCAAAAGGTCAGGCTGAAGCAGGCCAGACCGTGTCACGGAGAATGATAGATCGAGCGACGCATATCAAACTATTCAATAATTATAAGTCGGGATAAGCACATTTGCTTTTTCTTGATGTCGTTCAGGTTTTTGGGTGGGGCCGAGCAACAAGCACGAAAAGAGTAGTTAACCAGACATTTAAATTCTCATGTTCTCCTTATGTTGTTGTAAAACTTGAACGATTTTCGCACAGCAGTCACAACGATGTTCAGCTCTTTTACCATTTATAATGATTGCAACAGAGGATGACCTGTTAATGGTGCAGCATTTATAGCCTGATCTTAAGGGAATTTGTTTGTATTTTATAAGTTGGCTCATTAGTACGAATTCGTATGAATTGAATCGTACAAAAACGTACGGTTATAGAAAAAAACGATAATGAGTGCGTTTACAGAATGAACTATCAAAAATCTTTGCGTTAACATGCAAATCAATAAACAGACTATGCAGAAAACTCAGTTTGCATGCACTATTATTTATCTTAACTAAAGATGAGTTGTTATAACTTATAAAATGAAGTTGACTATATTTTCTAAGTTATAACAACTTTCTTGTCAAGATAAGCGCGTGTCCTTCAAAAATGCGTTCTGCGGCAGGCGGATAAAAACGCAAGGCGTTCGGCGCGCATAAACAGCATGCATAACGCTCACTGCCCATAGAAAGTCATTCAAAAAAGACGCCAGCAACTGCCATAAATGCATTTGGTGTGATCGGCCCCTTAGGTGTTTACATGCAACTAAAATTGGGGTAATGAGCAAAAAACTACCTGTGCCGGTTGGTGTTTGCTTACGCCTTATGTACCAATTACAATGAGATTGTGTTGACATTTACAGATCTAATGTAAACAATGCAAGTAGTGTCATGAGATGTCGTGGTGGTTGGTATACTTTTCCGAAGTGTTTTTGTCTGTTAAGCTTAAATCCAAAAATGTATACAAAGCACAAAATAAACATCCATTAGCATCTTTTACTGCACATATCTAGGTCTTTTTGCAAATTGCAATCAATTAAATATATGTCAAAGTATGACAGTTAACATTTTAAGACATACACACATATACAATTATGACAGTAATATAATGGATTGAAAGGATTAAAATAGCAACATGCAAACCTAATAAATCCCTTTTATATATTTTTATTATATATCTTATATATCATATATATTTGAAGAAAATATAAACGCCATTTTTAAAAAAACGAGTTACTGCCAAAATCAGTATTATATCAGGTCAGTAGTTAGTAGTAAGTAAATAATTAATTTTACGCAAAATCCAATACCCACCATGATATTCTGTCATCTTTGCTCCCTTTTTTCCCAAAATGCGACAAACGCCACTCCTCCTTTTTTACAGAACGCAATAATTCCATTCCTGATATTACAGCCCACCAGTCACGCAATGTAAACAAACAATGGCGGCGCGCTGAGTACACGGAGTCCTAGTTTTCCTCATGATGAGGACCTCATCTACTTTGTACTTCGTGATCAACAAACAAAACAAAATTATACTTTAATTGCATTGCTAAACCTGTGATGGTTTTCTGTGACGGGAAAGAAACGTAAGCCATCAACATCTAATAATTTCCGCGAGAGGCACTCGGTTGCTTGTTCTCCCGACAGCATCAAGCTTCTCATGCTAAAACATTGACCCCAGAGGATCTTATGAAAACTTTACATTATTTTAATCGAGTGGGACCAAAACATTTTATAGCTGATCGCTGTAAAAATGTAAAGAGACGACGTCAAGTATAACCGCAGCAATGTGTTCTTAATATAACAAAGTAAGTGTTTTGGTTAATGCCATTAATGTTTATTTTTTTAGTCATTGTATACCACTAGTCAACTAAATAAATATAAAATGGTAAAGATGAATGCACATTTATACATTGATTTAATAGATTTATAGCATTTTGAAATAAAAAACTGTCATGGATTTATTGCATTTTGTGGAAAAAATAATTCGTTTTTATAATAAATCTTTGAAAATCAAGTTATGGATTTGAATTTTTAATGTTTTTATAACCTAAAGATGTGAAAGTTTGTAACAGAACATAGTGGTTTTTATCTTGTCACTTTCTTGGTATAGAAAACACGTTTTTACCGAAATTTGTCAAAATGGATTTATTGCGTTTTGGAACCAAACTCTTCATTTGTATGTTATACATAAAACCATTATAATATAGAGAGCAGCTAAAACATGCTGCTTATGTGAACAAACTAACAAAATGACATATACATACAGTGGTGACCAAAATGATAGGAATTCAGACCTGAAAATATTGACCCTTTTCCTCCAAAACATGATTTTATTTCATAATGATGGTTTCTCTGAGCACAACAAATATCAGATGAAATGAGTCGTACTGTTTTTATCCAATTTTAATTGTATATTCATCCACCTTCTCCAGCAATCAATGACATCAGCACATAAATTAATTCAATGGGGTTGAGGTCTGGACTGTGAGGGGCTCAGCAAGAAAAATGACCCAAATTTCCTTAAGTCCAATTTATAGTCGTGTCTAAGGTCTATGTCGTAGGTTATCCATAGCCTCTGCATAGCATGAAGTGCACCAAAAACCAATTTTAACAACATTTCAAAAGCACAGCGATTGGTCCACTAGAACCCCTCCCGTCAAGTAAAAAAACTGCGTCATAGGTATTTCCGTTTGCGACGGTGAGTACAAAAATGAGTTGAGGAGTGATTTAGTTGAAACTGCAACAAAAAATGCTGTTTATTTACTTAACATACACAACAAGTTGTTGTTTCTTCTGCGTTTGTGTGTTAAACTGGCCAAGCTGTTTCTTCAGTGACGGTTGCGCTGCTACTGTGGTTACACGTGTGGATATTGCCTACCAGCGGTCTGCATGTGTGTTTGCACATCGACGCAGACGACGCAGAAGTATGAAAACTGACATGTATCCTATGTTGTCGCGGCAAGCCGTAGGACATGCACACAACTATAGACGGTTTCAGGAGTAACAACATAAACAAGCGGATTTCGTGGTCAACACATAACTTCCGGTAAACTCTGGAATTATTAATTCCTGATAGATCAGACTGGACTACTTTCTCCATGAGTGATACAGTTCTGCCTAAGTTTGGTAGACAGGAATTAAACAGCTCACTAGGTTTTAACTGTTCATTGGTGTCATGGTTTAACATGTTCCAATATGTTTTTCGAAATTCATAAGACACAAACACTAAAGGAATTTCTTTGTCTCAATTTTCAGTATGCGGTTCAGTATGTTACCAATGGAATTTGTATCACATGATGAACCTCTGTCTGTATGCTAATGATCATTGATAAAACCCCTCCCAAGCCCTGACCTTTGTCCAACAGTGTATCCCACATATTGACTAGCGGTCTCATGAATTTGTCTTTTTTTCCCAAAGCAAATGTGCTGTTTCGTTCAGATTCATATCACAAGACATTTATCTTTTTCATTTCTTTTCTGCTAAAGAAAGATAAAATTCAGGCACCCTCGAGCACAAATCACCCGCCATTTTTCACTTGTCAACATCATCCATCTTTCTAAAGCTTCCCGTTCTTACCGTGTAAATCAAAAGAGGCGTCCATTTAAGAACTACGAGCAGAGTCATTCTTCTAACACAATGCCAGAACAAACATGAAATATATTGTTCGTTTTTATAGATCTTTGAGAATGCGGAGAAAGTCTTCAGCAGGACCGTTCCTCATTTCACCCTTGGGTGACCAGCCGTGATGTGAAACAATACATTTTTCTCATTGATTAGTTATTGATTACAATCCCCGACCTTTAAAATTAAACTACGCATCTGCCGAAATTCGTATAAATCCGGGATTAGCCTGTGTTATTTGAGTCAGCTTTCGATATTACCCAGAGGATATTGACAGCCCACTTACTCCCGCAGATAATCGACCACTGAGCACCCAAGCAATGCTAAGCATAGCTCATTATAAGAAAAATACAAGCATTCAGCTTCTGATTTGAATTCACTACACATAATAGTCCTCTTACCATTCATTCACACTAGATTAATGTTGTGTTTTTAGAGAAAAGTCTACAATGTGATCTTTGCATTTTGCATTGACCCTATGCTTGCTTTTCGGCAGCTTGGAGTTCAAGAGTTAAAGCTGTAGAGGGGGCGGCACAGGTTCAGATGGGATTAGAGCAAAGTCTTCAAAGACCTCCACTTGCAAGATTCTGCCAAATTCTCTTTTATTGTCCTTTAATTCTCATTGTCTCTTAATCTACTTTCCTGCATTTACATTTATGCATTTGGCAGGCCCTTTAATCCAAAGCAAATGGGTGATTCTCACGAAATCCAGATTTAAAAGGTGTCCAGCATCAGAATTTTTAAAAAGCCCTTGAAGACAATTTTTTGCACATATAAGATTAAGGTCTGAACTTAATATAAGCATTATTTTTAGAGGATTTAAAAAATATTTCCTATAGAATTATTTAAATTTTTTAGATTATCGTTATCAAAAATTATCATTACCACAACATGATATTACATTAAATATATGCATTTACAAACTTATGTTTCGGTAATGAGAACTATTGTCATTATAAAAAATTATCATTACCGCAACATGATATTACATAAAATATATGCATTTACAAACTCATGTTTCGGTAATAACTAAAAAGTTGTCTAGGTACTATGACAAACTAAATTTAAACTTTTATCTGGAGAGAACAAAAAGATCTGCTTACCTGGTAGCCACATTGAGTGTCACAGTCAATTATGTCCCTTCCAGCATTTTTTTTTTGAAAATGTTAGTTCTTGAGGGCTTAAACAATGATTGAAAATTGTTGCGGAGGATGAGAAAATTGGTCTTGGACACATTTATGTTCCTTATTATTGTCTCTATATTTACCAATGATCACCAAATACCACATGTTTCTTTACTGTAAATGTTTATAGTACAACATGCACTGAAACTTTTTATTTTTTATATTTTTTAATTATAAATATTTCCATGTCAAATAACCCAAATCCAGTATGGGCATGTTGCGGTAATGAAAATTCTCCCCTTAAATGTGAAAAAAATTGGTTTGTATGAGGTCATTTGAAATCATGTGCAAAATAGTACGTGAAGAGATGTTTGTAACTGTATGCTTCTTATTTTGATAACATTTACTTTTTTATCAAAATGTTTTATGACACCTTATAAGTCTAATTTTGTGAGAATCACCCAAATGTTTTTATCAGTATGTTTTCCCTTGGGATCAAACCCATGATTTTTGTGCCGCTAATTCAATGCTATACACAGTGAGCTATACCTGTCAGGGCTCCAGACTAACTTTTTTCACTAGGAGCACAGTGGCCCCCAACTGAAAATTTTAGGGGCATAACCAGAAAATTTAGGGGCACACACTGTAAATCAACATGCTAACCAAATATTCACATTTCTACTAATTTCCACTGTATTACTCATAAATACTTTAATGACAGATGCAGAAAGTACAATGTGCTGTTTTCATATTCAGTGTCACATCACAAAAAATGGTCAAATTTACTGAATGTAAAATTCAGTGGCACACTCTTAAATTTTGGTGGCAAAATGAGTTCCTGCTCAATTGGGATGCATTGCATAAGCAGTGCAAAGCCCATGGGTTTGATTCCCAGGAATTACACATATAGGAGGCTACTGATAGGTTGTAAGATGCTTCAGATGTAAATAGCTATTCTGTTTTTTGTCCGTGCTACAGGTTTAATAATACATATTAATGCCCAACGCTTAATTCTGTTCATAAATGAATTTATAGGATCAATAGCCACAGTGAATTATTCTATCATTTGGGGGAAAAAAGCAACTGCTACAGGCCCGATATAAGCAGCTTGGCAGCTTTACCCTATACAGTCAATTTTCTTTTGACCAGGCATTAGAAAAATATGACTTTTAAATAATTCATTATGTTATGCTGCTTGAACCAGGCGTGCAGCGATTTGGCCAAGTATGTGTTTAGAACAAGACGCCTGACAGGCAGTTAATATCAATTACAGTAAGCAAGGTCACTAGACCGAATGTGGTATAAACTCACTTCACACTTCAGTGAGACTTACTGCTGTAATGAAAGAGCGTACAAATGCATTTGAGACTTAAGTAGTGCAGTAACTGCTTAATGGGTGGTTCTCAAGCATTCCGGGGTGTGGCCCCCTTTGTGTAGGGTGCATGTCTTTGTGCCCCCCCAAAGAAAATCTCAAGAGATTCACACAGAGATTCCAGAAAATACACGGAAAATCCATCCCAGATTGACTGATTTTTGGTTCATTCACTTTGCCAATGATTTTCCGAAACCTGTCCGTGCATTTAAACACATACTGTAAAGATCTCGTAAAGACCTGACTTATTTAAAGTCTGAAGTTTGCTAATTATCTGTGATTTCTCTCTCAAGAAATCCCATTATGATTATGGTATCTGCGTCTTGTTCACACAGAATGCTTTTGTTAACATTTGCTTGTTTGTGTTCACACAGAAGCCTCTCTGCCAATTTTACTAACACTTTCTGGGACCAAAGTGCTGTGTGAATGAGGTTTCAGACTTAAAATTTTAATAAACAAAACATTTTAAAATATACAATAGGTACGTTTACATGCAACCAAATAATTCGTTTGTAATCGTATGGATGGCTCAATCATGTAAATGTAAAGACCTTTATCAATATGATTGAGGACGATCAGATGCAAATTTGGATCGTATTGAAGGGGGTGATGTACTCCGATCTGTGATCCGATCAGCAGGAGAAAAGTATGCATGTAAACGTGTGAATCCTAGTATTTTCTCAGCCGGAAGCAAAAATACATTGTGCACATGCGCAGAACATTTTTGCTCAAATGTACGTCTTATATTTACCTCTTATTTACATCTCACATATTTTTCGTTACAGAAACATGCAGTAGCATAGCAAGGCAACAGCAACACGCATTATTAGGGTTATGGGGTCAAGCGCTGTACATTCTACAGCGTTCATGTGTACTTTCATAAAATTAGGCTACATAAAGCAATAAAATATCTTCATGCCTTTTGAAAATTGTGTTTTCATTGCTTATATCTGAAAACTTCTTGAAGGGACACTCCACTTTTGTGGAAATTTAAACATTTAAAATGTAAACTTTAAAATAAAGTCAAACATTTGATTTTTACCGTTTTGGAATCCATTCAGCTGATCTCCGCGTCTGGCAGTACCACTTTTAGCATAGCTTAGCACATTCCATATTTTTCCTATTTAAAACTTGACTCTTCTCTAGTTACATTGTGTACTTAGGGCAATGTAATATTTAAGGACTTTGCTGCCGTAACATGCTTTCAATAGCGTCCATGCTTTCAATAGCGTCCATGCTTTCAATAGCGCTGCGTCCATGTTCCGCTTGTGCACGCGAGCGTCCGCGGTGCTTTCAAAGTATACTCAACTTGGCTACGCGCGGATGGCCGTGTTCCAACACATACGCAATACAAATGATTTCTTATTCAAATTATTACTCTTCCAGGCCGTCAGGGCATCACAGATTTGCAACACTTACAGTACATTAAAAAATTTTAGATAAGTGAAGAAAAGTAGCCAATCTACCATTGCAAACAAAGTTTAGAACAAACTTTAACCCATTCACCGCCATTGACGAGTTATCTCGTCATTTATGAGTTCATATTTAACTAATAAATATGCCTTTCTGGACGAATTTCAAAGTGAAAGTGTAATACCGCTTTTATCCAAACCGAATTTATCAAAAACGGAAGTTAAAAAGATTTAATGATTTATTTTAACTGCCTTTATGTTTGATAGTCATTCTGAGTCTGATCTCTAACATAAATACCTTTACAAAAACGCAATTTTTTAACCTTTTTGCTCAAAATGTTTTTTTTTTTGAAGAGAAATATCCATATTTCAGTGGTTAAATTAAGTAGAAAAAGTAAATATATAATGAAACGTTTTTCCCCCATTTTGTTTGTTTGTTTGTTTGTTTGTTTGTTTATTGTTTGTTTGAAAGGAGAGGGTGTTTTCTTTAATTTGATATAATTTGTATGTTTATATATTTATAGAAAAAAATTTTCCTGCAAGGAATTTTGTGAACATTTTGTTAAAATCACAAAAATGCAGGTGGGCAACTTTTCTTAAAAAGGCTGGCGGTGAATGAGTTAAGAAACCAAAGAACAGGAATCAAACATTATGATGACGAAAATGCTCCATAGCTTTCTGTTCTTGGAAGAATTGACAAAATGATAGTGTCCCGTCTCTGGACTTTCCGCGCATATATTTGTTACCTTGTAGGACTGCATTTTTAAATGGGGGCATTAGTATGGCTGTATTAAAGGGACAATAAGTAGGATTTACCCCATCTAGTGGTGTATTTTGCATTCAAAGGAATAGTGCTCTCTAGCGCCTCGCTTTTCCAAATGCGTGTTGCAACCACGGTAGCCGTTATGTAATCCATGATCTCATTTTCAGCTGGTTCACGTGTTCTGAACAAAACGCGTTGTGAAAACGCGTTGGTAGGCTAGTGCTTTTTGTCCCTCTCTGCTATTATAGTTTATCAATATGGCGGAACGACATGGAAGCCTCCTTGGACACGTTCAATGTAAGTAAAGAGAACAAATTCTAAGCTTACAAAGAAAAGTCAGATCACTGGCAGAGGTCATTTGACACCAACAAGGACATATTTATGAATAAAGAAATTGATTTTGATTAATAAAACACTTAAAACCCTACTTACTGTCCCTTTAAGGCTCAGTAATGGCAAAATAGTATTTAAAAACACAAAAAAGAGCCGTTATAAAAATAGCGAAATCGTGATTTTGCCTAAACCAATCGTGATATTTTCCCCATATCGCCCACCCCTATTTGTGAGGGTTAAACATTTTGATCTCTCAGGAATTCGTACGCATTTTACAAATTGGCTAAAAAAAGACTTGTTTCCTGAAACCTAAATTCAAGCAAAATTAAGCACTCGTAAAACAACGTCTCTATTACCATTTCCTGGGAGTTAACACACATAATTAATTCACAATTGAACTCCTTAAAAAAGTCCAAATCTGTCTCAGCTCAACACAACTATCAACTTTCACAGGTGAACTTCACCCTCTCAGGGACAGTTAACAGTAAATGAATTTGCTTTGTGCACTTCGTTTGATAACGGCGGACAATAGAGGGTCAGTGAGGTGGACCACGCAGTGTTATGTAATCAATATCATTGGTCATTTGGAACTAAAGGGGCTGCCAAGCTGCTGACTGAAGCACTGTTTACACGTTTCCTTCCCCCCTCCACAGAATGCTGCCCACCGAGAAGAAAGAGAAGACCGAGCAAATAAAGGACTAATCTTTGTGGGCCAATGGTGCGGTTTAATCCGAGCCAGCCAGAGTTGATTGAGGACGCTTGCAAAAGCACCTAAGCCCGTGACCCATGTCCCAACCCAGCAAGGTCACCACAAAGTCGCTTATCTCTGTAAATCAAAACTGTCGGCGTGAACAATGGGGGACAATTTCAATTAAAGTGTGTTCGGGGACCACAGAAACATCGAGGAACAAACTAAATGGCTTTACACCACTCCGGTATTGCTTTGGAATTCTGACGAGGCCAATTAAGGGATCACGTGAGGCTTCGGATCTCATGTGTGTCATTGTGGGACAAAACCTCTAATTTCAAGTCTTAAACCTCAGCTTGTAACTCATCCCTGAAGCGTGCCAATATATGACAGTGGATTTGTCTGGTGCACAATTAAATAAATGAAAAGAAGGGGGAATCTCGGCCACATAATACTTAAAAATCATACCATGTCATATAAAATTGGGGATGGGCCTATATGTGTTGGGCTAGTAAGTACCAAAATCACCCATACAATATAGTAGCTATACAAAAGGTTTGTCACAGTGATGCCATAGACCAGTGGTTCTCAAATTGGGGGGGTGGGCCCCACTTTGGGGTGTCACAAGATGGTGCCAGGGGGCCCCAGTTTTATGAAATAACCAACAGCACTACATTGTTTTATTTAAAAAGGTTTTGTTTAATTGAAATTCTATGTTTGAGATTGGTGAAGGGATGCACCCTATACAACGACGGGGGGATGGGGGGTCGCACGCCAAAAAGTTTAAGAACCACCGCCATCAAAGAACCATTTTGGTTCCCGAATAAAACCATTCAGTTAAAGGTTCTTGGAAGTTCCATCCATTTTTTTCTTTAAAGTATAAAGAACCTTTTTGTCACTACTAAGGAACCTTTTGCGAAACCGAAATTTTTGCGAAACTTCTATGCCATCTTGTAGCATTTCATTTTTAAGAGTGTAACCCTAATACCACCCTAGCATCCATCTAGAAAGAAACATAACAATGTGCAACCCAGCCTGATCTCATAGATGGTCAGTTCGTATAAATTTGATATTACTAAAACATACAGTACAGATTCATGTAAATTAGCCACCTACTTAAATACTTACAAACTGCACGACAAATTGCATTGCATCTCTCAAAAACCTTACACTGTCAGAAAAAAGGGTCCCAAGTTGTCACTGGCGAGTTACCCTTTCAAAAAGTACACCTTTGCACCTAAAGAGTTGTACATGTTGGTGGGTCAGTGACAAAAACTTGTTTTAAAAGCATGCATCAGGTATATTTCAATGCACATAGTGTATTTATGTTGATTTTATGCAATAAAAATTACAATTGCACCAGTTAAGACTGAATGGACCTAAAAATGTCAAATGGTGTAACCGCCAGTTGTGCCAAAGAATCAGAAATACTAAATATTTTATCCACCTTGATGGCATGGAAGCGTAATCATCGCGAAAATACATTTTATTACTAAATGTAAATTTTAATGTGTTTTTGTAATCTTTGTCCTGCAGAAAACAGCTGTTTTCTAAATAATCTTTGACAAATTATGTAAAAATTAATATGATTAATATTAATAATCTTTATAATAATAATATTATAATTATAAAAATAATATTTTTTATGAATATATTTATATTTGAATTAAAAAAAACAAAGTTACCCCAATTGACACAAACCGGTTTCACCACATTGACATTTTTTGCAATTATCCCCCAAATATTCTTTCAAAAAAGAGATGCAAGTAATCTGCAAATTTATTTTATTTAAACCTTTTACATTTAATTGAACCATATGTTATTGTAGTCCTTCCAGAAAACGTGATTTTTTTATGATTGTTCCTAGATCTTTTTTTGAGAAAAATCCTAGATCTTGCGGCACGTTTTCTTAAAAAATGCGATGGAATATGCGGGATATTTATGCAATTTTATGCAAAGAAATTGCGGAAACTTGCCAAAATTGCGTGAACTTGCAAAAACTGTTTGCAGCTTTTGCAGCTTTTGATTGATGTTCACATCGCGTAATTTCGTCACTTTCTAATATTTTCATGAAAACGGGACATGGCTGCGCATGTGTGAAGTAAATGCACATTTTTTCAACTTTCTGCTAAGATATACATGACTTTTTGCTAAGAAAATGTGGGGATTATGAAATCATGCAAGCCCCGCACATTTTGCGAGCAGAAATCTGCAATTTATGCGGCCAAAGTGCGGCGTATTTAAAAAGTGTGGACCCTGCATAAATATGTGGACTTTGGCTGATTATGCATTGAATCATGCGATCGCATAATCGATTTTTTCTGGAGGGACTGTCATTGACCCTGGTACCAAATTTAGTATATTTACCTCAAATGGTACATATTAGGATAATTTTTCAAAGGGTACTGACCCAGTGTCAACTCGGGACCTTTTTTCTGATAGTGTAGCAACCACAAACTGCAGTAGCTCTCCAACAAACACCGAAAAGACACTATAGCTATAAAATATAAAAAGTTTAGTATAACCAAAGCCTCCAGGTTTTCTTGTAAAAAATGTCATCTTTTGAAGCAGCTTACCGGCAAACCTTATTTTGGGAAATTTAGACCAGGAAACCTTATTAAAAAATGATTTCAGTTCAGATGAACGTTATTTGGTTCGGTGGATCCAAACCTTTGTTGTTTGCTCAAAGTCTTCGCCCCAGGCTGAGTGATGCTCTCCACTCTACTGGAGGGGAACATCAGCATTTTTCGTACTTATCTTTTAATCACTTTTGCCTAAAACCTAATTGGAAAAATAATAGGAGCCTCAATTAATGCCGATCTCAGCAGAAATGAAGACGCAGGAGTTACAGTTTGTCACATCCAGAATGATTCGAATGAGAATTTTTCGCTAATTAGCATAGAAATAGAATAAGCAGTTATAATTGGTCAGTCTAAAATGAAAAATAAATTCATTCCTACATTGATTTATGTCTTGATGAATTGTAGCGCTTGAAGAGATTTTCAAACGGAGCCATCTGATGTTTTCTCTAAAGTCCCTGTAATCAGATTCCTGATTCAAACACATATTTTGGCTGAGCTTTAAACCATGTCACCTTGGCACGTTTTGTTTTTTTGATCAGTTTTTGTGCAAGATGAGTATTTAGTTGAATGTAAGTTGTAATTAATTCAGATAATATCCTTGCAGATGTCTGTCTCATCCTGTGAATTATCCCAGTTTGAGGTCTTTTGAATACCTGCCAGGAAATAGATTGAAAGAACATATTGCAACCTGAAAGAAACAAAATCTTTACAGTGTTTGCAAGGCTCTGTTGATGTTTTTCAAACATTTATTCTGAACTAATGATTAGACTGCATTCAACTTTGTTGTTTGTAGATGATTTCGTACTTGCATTTCTTGTGCCATCAGTTATACAAAGTTATTAAAGGTGCAATGTGTAACTTACTAATACTAATACTGTGTTGGACCCTTTTTCGCCTTCAGAACTGCCTTAATTCTACGTGGCATTGATTCAACAAGGTGCTGAAAGCATTCTTTAGAAATGTTGGCCCATATTGATAGAATAGCATCTTGCGGTTGATGGAGATTTGTGGGATGCACATCCAGGGCACTAAGCTCCCGTTCCACCACATCCCAAAGATGCTCTATTGGGTTGAGATCTGGTGACTGTGGGGGCCATTTTAGTACAGTGAACTCATTGTCATGTTCAAGAAACCAATTTGAAATGATTTTAGCTTTGTGACATGGTGCATTATCCTGCTAGAAGTAGCTATCAGAGGATGGGTACATGGTGGTCATAAAGAGATGGACATGGTCAGAAACAATGCTCAGGTAGGCCGTGGCATTTAAACAATGCCCAATTGGCACTAAGGGGCCTAAAGTGTGCCAAGAAAACGTCCCCCACACCATTACACCACCACTACCAGCCTGCACAGTGTTAACAAGGCTTGAAGGATCCATGTTCTCATTCTGTTTACGCCAAATTCTGACTCTACCATCTGAATGTCTCAACAGAAATCGAGACTCATCACACCAGGAAACATTTTTCCAGTCTTCAACTGTTCAATTTTGGTGAGCTCTTGCAAATTGTAGCCTCTTTTTCCTATTTGTAGTGGAGATGAGTGGTACCCGGTGGGGTCTTTTGCTGTTGTAGCCCATCCCCCTCAAGGTTGTGCGTGTTATGGCTTCACAAATGCTTTGCTGCATACCTCGGTTGTAACAATTGGTTATTTCAGTCACAGTTGCTCTTCAGCTTGAATCAGTCGGCCCATTCTCCTCTGACCTCTAGCATCAACAAAGCATTTTCGCCCACAGGACTGCCGCATACTGGAGGTTTTTCCCTTTTCACACCATTCTTTGTAAACCCTACAAATGGTTGTGTGTGAAAATTCCAGTAACTGAGCAGATTGTGAAATACTTCTGGCACCAACAACCATGCCACACTCAAAATAGCTTAAATCACCTTTCTTTCCCATTCTGACATTCAGTTTGGAGTTCAGGAGATTGTCTTGACCAGGACCACACCCCTAAATGCATTGAAGCAACTGCCATGTGATTGGTTGATAAGATAGTTGCATTAATGAGGTATAGGACGATAGGACGATCTCAAAATGGGGCATATCGCCCAACACCAATATCAACATGGCGAATGTAGTATGTCCGAATTAATTCATATCCTTATTCATACTATACAGTAACTTTACACATTACACCAGGGCCGGAGTGGGGCCACTTTTTAGCCCGGGAGTTTCAGGCCCAAGACCGGCCCACTTTTTCCATAGTGTTATTCCAAATTAGCACTTTTTTCAAATTTGATAAATAAAGCAACAGTTCAGCTCTTACTATAGTTTTTATTAATATCATGGTTCAACAAATAAGGTAAAAGTTAAATAATATTTCACTTAAGATCAGAAGTTAACAAAAATATTCCTCTACACTCTGGGTTATTTTTGACCCATAATGGGTAAATATTGGACAGAACAAATGCTGGGTTAAAAATAACCCAATGTTGGGTTGTTGTTATGCAACCACGAATTATAATAACCCAACAGTTGGGTTAAAACAACCCAGCATTGGGTCAATTTTAACCCAGCAGCGTGTTCTGTCCAATATTTACCCATTATGGGTCAAAAATAACCCAGCCCTGTTTAGAGTCTATTCCACAAGAAAAGGTTGATAAATTATTAGCATTGCTAATGCTATGACGCCTATGATTAATCAGGTGCAAATAGAAATATAAAACCCAGTCCTAATTTAAAAAGAAAACAATTTGACAAAAATATTGAATCCAATATTGGGTAAATATATAGCATAAAAAGTGATTTATAAGTTTTTTTTAGGCTGCTCATTTTTGACTGGGAACACAAAAGGTGTTATAGGGTTCTGAACACAACCTGAGGGTTAAATAACTTTAATTCATATTGTTTACTCATTGCCTCCTCGTTTTTAGCGGGGAACTGGCTTATCTGCTGCTCAGAAACTGCTTGCATAATATTTGCAAAGTCTATGAATCGCATGTATACACAAAAGGCTAATATTTTAACAAAAAAAAAAAAAGTTGGCTTGTAAATAGTTTAAAAACGGTATTAGCCGAATAATTAAGTTGCTAATGCTAACCATTACTAGGCTTATTTCTCTTTAAGTTACCTGTTGTCACTTTTGTTTGTCCTCTTGAAAATAAATCTGTAAGTTTGGCACATTTGGCAGCATCCTCCTACAATGGCTTTTTTCTTCAACCTGTTTTTTTTACGCCCTCCTCCTCTCAGACGCGTTTTGTTACGGTAGCGCCGGCCCAGCCTACCGGAGAAAAGTTTTGGAATAGACATGCTATGGACCGAACCAACTCTATGGGAGGGGAGGGGAAAACTCCTTCACATGGTACAACCCATGCAGAGGCTGCGCGCTGCAGTGTCAATGCGAAACGTGTGAAGTGTCATTTAAGAGAAGACAGACTCACTAACGTGACAAATGTAAAAAAAAAAAAAAAACTCGACCGGCCCAAAAGTGAAGCGGCCCACCGGGAATCCTCCCGGTTCTCCCGATTACCCACTCCGGGCCTGCATTACACCTTTAAGACATAAACTGTTTCTATAAAAAGGAGAATTTACAGATAGGGGGGGTCGAATAAAGCATTGCATTTACACATCTATTATTTTTTTGGAGCTATAACATGCATTTACCTTTAATACTACAGCTATATTACTGCTTTTTTACCTCTTTGCAAACTTAGATATTTTCTTCAGGAAGTCTACACAGTGTAGTTCCTTTTCTACCCTGGTATGATTAAATGTTTCTGTCTCCTGGAAAACCTTTTAAATATTAAAGTTCAGATCTATCAGAACATTCAATGGTGATAAAAGTTGTATTAGTTCAATGCATTTAAATTTTTAATTCTTTCAATACTGAGCGCTTGTGTAACGAATTATTAAATAATTCTAGTTTGTACTGCACAGATGTTCTTGCAGTCGTATCTGCAGACGCAGCGATGTCGAGCAAACATCTGAACCTCAGTCAGAGAGAAAGCAGGCGATGGGCCATGGGACAAAAGATTAAAAAACTCTTCCTGACAGGAGAAAACTCTCAACCAGGCCAGCAGACTATAAGTTATTCATAGCCTCAGGCAGCTAGTCGTTTGTGGTTTCATTGATTGAAGTTGAAAGACAGGACCTAACAACTCGTCTGAAATCCATCAGTAGTTCAGACCGCATTGAGATCTTTGAAAAAGTTTAAATCGGTCCTGATGGTAAAGTTTTCTGACCTTGACATGATGGATGAGTTGATAATACAAATGTAAAGCTAAATATGTATTTGAAGAGTTCAGATGCAAAACCATCCTAGTGCGTCTGACATGCTTTCTTATAAATGAGCATTTTTTATGTTTTTTATATTTTAATGTTATGTTTAGGTTCAGTAATTTCACTTTAATAGCAATGAAAAGGTTATTAGTCAGTAATTAAAATGCCTTATTTTTACAAATGTTATTTTAGTAATTTGGTATTTAACGAATTTAAGTGTCTTTTGCTGCTCTCTAAACTCTCTAAATGCATGCAAGCTTTCTCTACAAAAATCCAGTTGACAAGACATAGAAAACAGTTGCAAAATCACTAAAGATTGAACTAGAAACATTACAAATGATGAAAGTCGGAATTCAAAAGGGATAAAAATGAACAAACTTAATCACGCATTAGGTCTGTGATGCATGGGGCTGCCACATTCGGTTTGTATTTAGGTCCAAGTACTCACACGGGTACAAAGTTTAAATGTGATCCACAGTGGTTTCACATTTGTCTTCCATGCACTTTGAGGACTTTGGCGTAAAAAATCAACAGATTTTGCCAACAAATCAGTATTTCTGAATGGCCTGAGGCCGGGATTAAGCGCATTTGAAGCTAAAGCATTTGAGGAACGTATAATACGTGCTATGGTTGCATAACGATTAATCGCAATTAATCTATAGCAGAATAAAAGTTTTTGTTTACATCATATACTGTATGTGTGTGTATTGTGAATAATAACCTTGTATAACTAAATACACACACATGCATGTATATCTTTAAGAAACGTTTGCATGTGTATATACATTTGTATATTTATTTAATTTAATTTTTTAGCCTTAAATGGCCTAGCACCATCGTATATTAAAGAATTACTATCAGCAGTGGTGTTTTGGCAGCCCTTTTAGTTTTAGTCACATTTTAGTCACTTGCAAAATTTATAGTTTTAGTCAAGTTTTAGTCGACGAAAACACAAAAAGGTTTTAGTCAAGTCAATTTTAGTAAAAAAAAGTATTTTTAACCAATGAATTTAGGTTAAAAAGTGTGGTGTATTTAATACAATTAAAATGTGCATTAAGGTTGTCCCTGAGAGCTTGCCGTTGTTTTAGTCGGTGTGCCTTCTGCGCATGTCATAACAAAAAGTTATGAAGAAAAAAGTTTAGCCTAATATACCATCATGTTGAGTTTGTGTGTTACGCTGAGACCTCGCTTATAAAGTTGAGAAACGCGTGCCTTGCCTTATTTAAATACACCACAAAAGGTATTGGAAATGGGCTTAGGTTTGACAAGCAGATACGTGTAAAACCTTAACCTTACAATGAAATGTGTCACAAGCCGATTGTCGAGTAAAATTGAATGTATATGATATGTTAACAGAGTGAATTTGTTCTTTACCTTTAATAAAAAATATTAGCGTGATGAGCATTCACGTGCCGCTTGAGGTTGGTGGTATTCTTTCCACCTAGTTTGTGGCCACATTTACCGTCGTCTCCCAATATGCATTCCGTTTTTCTGTCTGATGGATTATACTGAAAGTATGTCCATAAATCATTTCGTCATTTCCGTTTATTGGCGTCACCGCTACGGTCCTTCGAACTCGCCACAGCCGCAGGTGTGTTGTTGTTGTTTGAAATCTGGTGCACGTGCGCGGCATGGCGGCAGCCGGGTGGTGGGCGTGAGCTTGAGTGAGACTGTGTTGACCCAAAACAAGGATAGAAAGCGGCAGCATTGCTGATACTTTTTAGCTAAAAACAGACAGATTTCACGCAAAATAGGCAGAAATGACATCCATTATGAACGTCAGACTTATAATCATTTTCGTTCCGTCTCGTCTCGTCAACGAAAACTCGAAAGTGTCTCGTCATGTTTTCGTCACCTTAGAGACATTTTTAGCTAGTCATCATTGCATTAGCGTCATAAAAAATAGGTGTGTCAACGAAATCATTTTGTTATCGTCATCGTTGACGAAAACAACACTGACTTTCAGAATACAATACAACACGTACACTACAATCACAAAATTCTGGCCACTTAATTATCCCTAGAATGTCAAAAGTGTCTAAAGGTGGTAGATCCTTCTTCTACTTAGCCTCTGGAATGATTTATCATATAATGTTTGAGTATCAGACACAGTCGATCAATTTAAATCTAAACTTAAGACATTCTTCTTTAACAGAGCATTCACATAAAATGTCCAGTTAATGTACTTATCCCGCAATAGTTAGTTTGTCTAGAACAAAGCACTCACATACCTCTTATGGGATATATACTTATGCCGCAATAGTTAGCCTGTCTGGAACCGAGCTGACTTAAACCACTATAATATATGACACTTGCATTACATGTGAACGGCCCCTACGCTAATAGGATTCTGTTTCTCTCTCTCTGTCTCGTCCTCGACCCCAAGGACAATGAGACAAACAGACCCAGTTCCTGCAGCTGTGAAGGTCATCACACCACTGATCTACTGGCCGTGCTTCAACGAGATGCCCAGCCGATGCCTGACCACTGACCACCGGCGGGACCAGTTAAATTCGCTTACCCGTTTACATACCCTGATAGTATTTATATATACATGTATGTATCTCTCTCAAGGGTTTTTCCTCTCCTAGGAGGGTTTTTTCATCCCCTGGAGAGTCTGCCACCTTTGGCTTAACTTACTACTTTACTGTATATGTTACATTATTACTATGCTCGCTTTTCTATGCTTTTCCTACATCAATTAATGTAAAGCTGCTTTGAAACAATTAACAATTGTGAAAAGCGCTATATAAATAAAATTGAATTAAATGTGTAATTTATATATGAGTATAAAAACTTAATATATAAATATATATTTTTTCTTAAAATTAAACATGCATGTGTGCATATTGATATATACATAATTATTATTTACAGTTCACACAAATATATGTCAGTATATGTCACAAAAACCTTTATTCTGCAATAGATTAATCGTGATTATACTACGGGTCTGTTGAATGCTTGAATCTGATTGGCTGATGAACGTTTTGAGGTGTGCAATTATTTTCTGGGAAATGCCAAGCGAATGTAGTTCCAGTCAGCTTTCATGACCGCATTACACTTCAATATTACTTCACATAGTTATCTGTAATAACAGACTAACAAAAACAACATGACAGACGATTTTCCGAGGCAATGACAGCACTGTTTAGAGACGCACAGAGGTAACGTTAGCCTTGTTCACACAATGTGTCTCTGTCACTCGCTCTTTCTCTCTCGCTCACTCTTTCTCTCTCACTCTCTTTCTTTCTTTCTTTTTCTTTCTTTGTCTCTGTTGCTCTCGCTCTCTTTCTAAAAACTTCATTAATAACTGCATTAGAATGCTATCAACGGCTCAAGCCTCCATTGCCAGCTTTAAAATGACGTTTTGGAACAAGCACAAGACCCGTTGGATGAGATGCGAAAGAAATAGTCCTACTCACAAATAGTGATTTAAGTACAAAAACTGCACGAGTCCCTTTAAATAAATCGTGATCAATGTCTTTTGGTGTGGAAACCGTAGTATAAGCGGAATAATTGACTCCGGGCCGTTGAATTATTGAAAAATAATGCATTATTTTTCTAATAATTCAAAGACACGTCGTCAATTATTCCTTATTTAATAATTATGCAACCCTAATACATGCCGAGAACATTCAGTCATTATCATTTTCTAATTTTTAACATAGGTGGGGTTTAGCGGCTTTTGCATCTTAGCTTTTCATTTATTTAACAGCTAAACCAAAACATCTATCAAGATAATAATTTAACCCAAAGTTTATCATCAACTACTGTTATGTCCTTCTAAACATGTTTGTTTAAAACAAACACGTGAAAAGTTTAGCAAAGTGTACATTTTCTTTCTTACAATTTAAAGCAAGGGGACATTGGGAATTGGCAACGTCTTGATTTTGATGGCGAGGTATGTTCAGGACCTTCTATAGGGACCCATAACCGTACACATAACCTACCCATTAAACCAGAAATGAAATAATAGCTGAATAAGAATGATCTATGAGTCCCCATACCCAGTCCAAAGACGTACAAACACTAAACATAAAACCCAGTTTTTATTTTTATAAAATATTTATTTATCATAATTCTAAAAAACAAAAGACCAGTAACACGGTGTGAATCAATATTGCAATACTAAACATTTATTTAGGCTACTGATTTCTGCTAACTTCGTATTTGGTTAACATTGTTTTTAGCCAAAAGGGACAGGCATCTTAATTGGAGAGAATCCTGAAATATACAGCTGTGTTGGGAAAGACACTGACACGAGGATCTTTCCAGTTTGCCTACAGGCCTCTAGGTAATTTAATTCATTTACACCCTGGCTGCTGCATTCATGTGGCCCTCCAATGATGTTTCATTATGTTCTCAAACAGAAGAGCTCTTTGGCATGGAAATAACTTTTCAAAATCTCTCTCTCTTCCTGTCTCAAACGCACACTATCCATGCAAATGAAACCTACAACACAACATATTCTTTTAATTACATTCGAGGAAAGTCATGCACAGATGAAAATGACTCCCATAGCTTCGGTCGTTTCGGATTTACTCAAACAAGCTCTTTAAATGTGAGCGGGTCAAGAAATATTTCACCTGTTTGAAGACAAAACTTTAAAACTAAGATGATGTCATAATGTGACAGTGATGACATCACAAGGTAAAAATCTATAATAGTAACCAGTGGCACCATTCAAGCATGTCTTTTTTTCTCACTCCCCGTATAAGATGAATGAAGATGAAACGGTGCTGCCAATCTCCACGTCTCTTTCTCTCAGCATGCTTTCAAATCTCACCCATTTGACGGCGTGCGTTACAGGCAGAGCCCATCTGCTGAGGTCACACCTAAAGTCACATCACAGAAAGATGATGAGAGAATAAATTTGTCCCAGTGGGAGAAAAACCGAACCTTGTGTGTGTGCGCCTAAAGACCCCAAGGTTGAAATGGTGCAGGTATACAGACATATTTGGAGAAATCGGAGTACGATACTGCCGAGAGTCAAGAGACCCAGGAGTGAGCCGAGCTCTACGGCAATCTCATTGATGCTGTTGCCACAGAAACCAGGGTCGAAGGGCTCAAGTGCACGTAACACACACACACACAACAGCGTATTAACGTGCACCTGCACACACACACACACGCGAGCACACACGTTCATTGTTATTCTTGTGCACTTTCAGCTGTCTGCAGAGAGTTAGTGCTTTAGAAGCATGCTTTTATTGGAAGAACTCATTGGGTTCGTAAAAGAAAAAGCCCCTGTTTTTCAACCAAGATGGTTAAAATTACCTGAAATACGGGGTCAGGTTTTGGTGACCGTGAAGTACGTTTATAGTGCAGGTGATTGTGGAATCACTCACTGCGGCTTTGAAACAGAAGGCTGTGTGTAGCGCTGACCCAAACATGAAAGCCGTGGTTGGAGGGCTTTCTAAAACTCATCCCCCCCGAAGCTAAAACCCGTCTCCAGCTTTGAGTCCCTCTGAGCCCCCTTTTCATGTTGGTGCAGCTAAAAACCTCATAACCTACAGAAGAAAGGTTTAAGCTTCCAGCGTGAGAGGGGCTGGGAAAGAAATACTTTTTAATGGTCACAACATTGTTGTAGCAGCTCAGTGAATGTATCAAGACCTGCACCCAGCCTTTAAAAACTTTAGTTTGTCAAGAAATTAAAAAATTGCATGCAAATGTATAATGCTAGTGTGGAAGGTACAGTTAAATGTGCTAAATACAGGTACTAGTTCACCCAAAAATGAAAATTCTGTCATCATTTACTCGCCCTCATGTTGTTACTTGTATAAATTTCTGTTCTGAAGTCTGATCGGTTTGGTTACAAACATCCCTTTAAAATATCTTTGTGTTCAATTTATACAGGTTTGTAACAACATGAGAGTGAGTAAATGATGACAGAATTTATTTTTAGATGAACTGTATAGATCAAATGTAAATGTATAGATCAAATTGAATATAGACATAATAATACTCACCCTTACAATGTTCTAGACAGATTTTGTATACATAGGTCCTGATTTTGAGAATACACTGCACAGCAACTAGTTGTAAAGCCTGCATAGATTTATATTCCTGAAAAACGGGATAACTCTTAATGGGTTGAATGTGTTGTTTTTTGCTTCGTATAAAACTTTTTTTAATTACGGTAAATTTTAAATGTTGTGTTAGGTACCAGTTTCGCCTTGGTGTATTGTGTAAACAGTTTTGTTTGAGTCTACACAACAGCATGGCAGGGTTGCCAGATTTGTGTAACAATCAAATCTATCCCAATGAACTTTTCCCAAATACCAAAACTGTACTTATAAAATAATATTACCTTAATACTGACAGCCGATTAACAAAATCCTCCCACATTTAACCCCCGTGAAATACAATCCATGTGTCAAATAATCGTTTCTTCGGGAAACCACGGACTAAGTTGGCAACACTGGTTTACACACCGCCTTAGCCCGTTCCAATATGGCCGATGACTTATGACATTTGTATTCAGGTCCAAGTACTCACACGGGACCCAAGTTTAAATGTGATTCACAGATGTATTTATTTATTTCTCTCTCTGGGTGTGTTGAATGCTTTATTCTGATTGGTTGAGATGTTCCATGGCTGTTGATAATGTTTCTGTATACCGCACACCTAACTTGGGAAATGTCTTAAAGGGGCCATGGCACAAGACTTTTTTAAGATGTCAAATAAATCTTTGGTGTCCACAGAGCACATATGTGAGTTTAAGCTCAAAATACCATAAAAATAATTTATTATAAAACGGTTAGTTCCAATCCTTGATTCTGATTGGTCAATAGGTGTGCTTTATTCACGATAAAACACTGCTATGACCGCTTCACCCAACGGTTCTATTTAATATCACTGCACCCTTAGCAACACCCTTAGCAACACATAAACATATAATGAGACAAAGTCTGAGAACAGTTTGTTGTTTTTATTTGAGCTTTCATGTTGTTGTTCGCAGTCAGGGACTATTTTTTCTAGCGGAGTGAATGCTTTTATTGATTTAACTTCATGAAAGTTGCACTAATATTTTTTTTACTTTAATATTGTGTGGTAACCGTTTTATAAAAGCAATAAGGTACTCGAGGCAAGTGCTGTATCGTGAATAAGTAACGGCTGAAGGGCACTTTACTTATTCACAATACAGCACAGCCTCTCGTACCTTATTGCTTACTTATAGCATGTTAAAATTGCCACTTTGTAGGTGTGTGCAAAAATGTGCCGTTTTGGGCGTGTCCTTTAAAATGCAAATGAGCTGATGAAATTCAAACACTGAACACAATGATGGTGGTTTGTTGCAGTTAAAACACAATCGTGCTTTTCTCTGCACTAAATGGCAGTGCTGTGGTTGGATAGTGCAGATTAAGGGGTGGTATTATTATAATAATATGACATCATAAGGGGAGCCAAATTTCAACGACCTATTTTTTCATGTGCTTTTAGAGACTAAGTTACTGTGTTGATCTTTTTCAAATTTTCTAGGTTGATAGAAGCACTGGGGACCCAATCATAGCCCTTAAACATGGAAAAAGTCAGATTTTCATGCCATGGCCCCTTTAAAAACAGGCACCAGAGCAATGTGTGTGGTCACCGTAGTATAAGTGGAATAATTGCCCCCGATCCTTTAAATTATTCAAAAATAATGCACACCCGCTTCGTGACGTGCCGCATTACCATCTTGGGTGTGCATTATTTTCTTATAATTCAACGGCCTTTCATAAGTCATCGGGTTCCAAAGCTGTACAACTTTCTTTCTTCTGTGCGACGCAAGTAATTGTAAAGTATATTGACACTGATCTTTTCTCTGATTTTAAAGAACATTTGTTTTTATATGATGCGTTAGCAGCATAGACTGTAAAAAATATGGACGTAGTGTCCGTGACGTCACCCACAGGTTTGTGAAGAGCTATTTTGAAGCCAATAGTTGGCGGGCTCTGCCGTCGCCATCTTGGCATCGCGTCAGCATGCATCAATCTCAGATAACCGAAAATGAGTAAAGAGGCGGGACGTGGGTGAATCTGAAGTGGCTGGTTGCTGAAACCACGCCAGCCTAGCTCGACTCTAGTGACAGCAGTGACAGTTCAACCGTCACTCAAGTGGCCACGCCCTTAATTATGCAGAACTTTAAAGCTTAATATAATTAAAACAGATGACAGATGAGTTACAAAAAAATTAACCCCTCCTCACAGTTGTCAGGAAGGGCAAAATTAGCTATACGGACCAAAAACACTTTTTGTACCAGGCTGTAAACATATTTTATGATCTAAATTTGGGCATTTTAACATGGGGGTTCATGGGAATTGACTCCCTTTTGGAGCCAGCCTCAAGCGGCGAGTGGATGAATTACAGTTTAAGTCACATCCGTATTGGCTTCACGATAGAGATCTGAAGGTTGCTCCGTGGTTAGCATGCAAAGTTCATGGGTTCGATCGCAAGGAATTTATACCTTGATTGAACTGTTGGATAAAAGCATCTGCTAGATGCATGAATATAAATAAATTCAATTGAAATATATCAAGAGAATGTGTATGTGTGTGTCTGAAACAGAAAATCTAGACATTAATAACGTAGACTGGATGCATGTTTGGTTTCTACTAATAAAGAGAGTCATGATGCTGTATTGTGCACAGGTGCGTTCTTCTGACCAGGTGGCGGAGTCGCAAATCTCATGCATATGAATATATTTAAATGGGATGAATATCTTTGCAGCGTCAATTGTGACTGAATACAGTCTTTGGGGAACAGAAAAACAACCGACAAGAATGCCAGAGATAATATGTCAATCATGACGTCCAAAAGGAGTGGAAGAAATATTGCGGAAAGGGTCGAGTGTCTTCAGGAATGTGACCTCTGTGCTCGCAGGTCTATTCTGCCCAAACCTTTTGCCAGCATTAGCGCGAGGATAATATTGGATCTAATTTGAATACGGCCACCGGGGAGCACGATCCGATGTTTGCTCAGGTGTTCCATGAATGTAATTTAGTGTTTCAGAGGAGATCCAACTGTGCAGAGGAGATGGCAGCATGCTTATAGGGAGGAATTGGCACACGGATCTCCGGGATGACAAACAGGAGAGTGTGTATCGCTGCTAAACTCTGCTGTTTGGCTGCTTGTATTTGGCAGAGCGAAATTCCAATATGTTGCTCATCTGTCGCATCTGATCTGAGGGGAGGGAGAACAGGAGCCTGGTCGAGGGAGGGAGAGATGAGGTGCAGGTGTTGAGGAATAAGATCTGAGATGAGATTCTCAAAGGTCAGAACCCGTATATCAACTCACTTCGCAGATACATTGAGACACCCGGCTCTGCCTCTCACCTCGCCTGACCTTCTCAATCCGCTGGAATCCATCGCTGAGGAGAGGGCGAAATGAGAACGGAAAGGAGAAAGGGAGTGAAACTGAGAAAAAAAATATAGAAAAAGAGAGAATGAGGTTTGGAGGGTGTATGTGCCGGGGTTGTGCACCGTTCAGAATTGGAGTGAGAATGACTTTTACACTCCAGAAGTCAGCTACTGAATTTGAATTGGGGTAGCAAATAGAATGCAGAATTAAAGTTTGCATTAAAATAAAAATTGATACCTGTTGCAAGTATAATTTATATTAATATGTTTAAATATTCATTTACAAATAGTAAATTGCATTTAATTAAAGGATTAGTCAATTTAAAAAAAACCAAAAAAAATCCAGATTATTTACTCACCACAATGTCATCCAAAATGTTGATGTCTTTCTTTGTTCAGTAGAGCAGAAATTATGTTTTTTTCAGAAAAACATTCCAGGATTTTTCTCATTTTAATGGACTTTAATGGCCCCCAACACGTAACAGTTTTAATGCAGTTTAAAATTGCAGTTTCAAAGGACTCAAAACGATCCCAAACAAGGCATAAGCGTCTTATCTAGCGAAACGATTGTCATTTTTAGCAAGAAAAATAAAAAATATGCACTTTTAAACCACAACTTCTCGTCTTCCTTCGGTTGTGTGACGCGCCAGCGTGACCTCACGTAATACGTCAACACGTTGTTGTATGTGGAATGAAACTAATTGATGTCTTTGTCTCAGTTTATTGTTTAAAATGGTCCGCAAATGTGTGTTTTAAATATGTAACACGTGACAGCATTACGTAATTACGTGAGGTCGCGCTGGCGTGTCACAGGACTGGAGAAAGATGAGAAGTTGTGGTTTAAAAGTGCATATTTTTTATTTTTCTTGCCAAAAATTACAATTGTTTTGCTAGATAAGACCATTATGACTCGTTTGGTATCGTTTAGAGTCATTTGAAACTGACTGAAAGTGTTGGGGTCCATTAAAATTAGAAAAAATCTTGAATGTTTTCCTCAAAAAACATAATTTCTTCTCGACTGAACAAAGAAAGACATCAACATTTTGGATGATATAGTGGTGAGTAAATTATCTGGATTTTTTTTTTAAGAAAATTGACTAATTCTTTAAATAATTCCTTTCATGGTCCTAATAATGAATTGACTAATGATTTTCAGATACGCATTCAATATAAGCACTTATACATAACACATTATAATCAATAAATTCATATTTTATATCTTTATTTCGTATATGTCTAATTAAACTCAAACTCCAAAAAATACCCCTTACATTGATATATTCAAATACTGACAACAAATATCCTTCCTCACCTCCTCCTGTCTCTGCACGTGTGTGTCTGTGTGTATATGGTAAGAGTTTATGTCAACATCAATAGTGCATACATATATCATGAGTTGACATTTACACATGGTACGTGAGCTGGCAGAATTGCGGTTGTTTCATGGATTCGGGGACATAGGAGGTGTCTGACAGCTTTGTGCTGCTTATTATGGCCTTTGGAGGCCAGGCCCTGCCTTCTATAGCTCTGGCGACAGGCTTGTGTCTGACCTTTACACAAGCACTGCCTGCCCAACACAAATCATGGCTCAGACTTCATCTGTCTGCTATCAGCTGCTCATAATGTGTCATTATCTTGTCGTTTGAAAAATGATTTATTACAGTAATGGTTCGTCTATTAGTGTATCTTTATTAGATCTACTGATTAAATGGGTACAGCACTAAATGTTTCACACAATAATTTCCTTATTGGTGAATAATAAAGTGTCTTAATGTCTGCCTGTATCTGTCTGTTCATCTATCTATCTGTCTAACTGTTATTTTGTCTATCTGTCTGTCTGTCTGTCTGTCTGTCTGTTTCTTTCTCTATCTGTATGTCTGTCTGTCTGTCTGTTTCTTTCTCTATCTGTATGTCTGTCTGTCTAACAGTTTCTCTGTCTGTTTGTTTCTTTGTCTGTCTGTCTCTAACTGTTTCTTTGTCTATCTATCTGTCTGTCTGTTTGTCTATCTATCTGTCTGTCTAACTGTCTGTCTCACTGTTTCTCTGTCGGTCTGTCTGTCTGTCTCTAACTGTTTCTTCATCTATCTATCTGTCTGTCTGTCTCTAACTGTTTCTTTGTCTGTCTGTCTGTCTATATATATGTTTGTCTGTCTGTCTGTCTGTTTGTCTAACTGTTTCTTTGTCTATCTATCTGTCTGTCTGTTTGTCTAACTGTTCTTTTGTCTATCTATCTGTCTGTCTAACTGTCTGTCTCACTGTTTCTCTGTCTGTCTGTCTGTCTGTCTGTCTGTCTCTAACTGTTTCTTCATCTATCTATCTGTCTGTCTGTCTCTAACTGTTTCTTCATCTATCTGTCTGTCTGTCTGTCTGTCTGTCTGTCTCTAACTGTTTCTTTGTCTGTCTGTCTATATATCTGTTTGTTTGTCTGTCTGTCTCTAACTCTTTCTTTGTCTATCTATCTGTCTGTCTGTTTGTCTGTCTGTTTGTCTGTCTAACTGTTTCTTTGTCTGTCTGTCTGTTTGTCTGTTTCTTTGTCTATCTATCTGTCTGTCTGTTTGTCTAACTGTTTCTTTGTCTATCTATCTGTCTGTCTGTTTGTCTAACTGTTCTTTTGTCTATCTATCTGTCTGTCTAACTGTCTGTCTCACTGTTTCTCTGTCTGTCTGTCTGTCTCTAACTGTTTCTTCATCTATCTGTCTGTCTGTCTGTCTCTAACTGTTTCTTTGTCTGTCTGTCTATATATCTGTTTGTTTGTTTGTCTGTCTGTCTGTTTGTCTAACTGTTTCTTTGTCTATCTATCTGTCTGTCTGTTTGTCTGTCTGTCTATCTATCTGTTTGTCTGTCTGTCTATCTATCTGTCTGTCTAACTGTCTGTCTCTAACTGTTTCTTCATCTTTCTATCTGTCTGTCTGTCTCTAACTGTTTCTTTGTCTGTCTGTCTATATATCTGTTTGTCTGTCTGTCTGTTTGTCTGTTTCTTTGTCTATCTATCTGTCTGTCTGTTTGTCTGTCTGTCTATCTATCTGTTTGTTTGTCTGTCTGTCTGTTTGTCTAACTGTTCTTTTGTCTATCTAT